>NC_089249.1:98937793-99245197 GCF_963930625.1 Muntiacus reevesi | reverse complement strand
TTCTCCAACACCACAGTTCAAAAGCATCAATTCTTCAATGCTCAGATTTCTTTATAGTTCAACTCTCACATTCATACATGACTACCGGAAAAACCACAGCCTTGACTAGATGCACCTTTGTTGGCAAAGTAGTGTCTCTGCTTTTTAATAGCATTTTAATATGTAATATTGTTATATCTATTCAATAAAAAAAAATAGAGGGAAGTAATTATCCAATATTATGAAATGATATCTTGAAGCATATAAATGAAATGAATATGAAGCATATATGAAATGAAAAAAGCATTTTATGTTGAAAATCTTAGTATGTAAATAGATATATCTTCAAATATGTATGTAAACAAAGTACTTCTCTTGATTATAAATATCACTTTTATGTGACATACCTATACTTCAATACTGAAATTTTTCATTATAAACTTAAAAACACATTTCATCATTAATAAACTTTGAGAAACCATGTGCCAGATATATCTGAATGTTTCTAAATTATAGAAAATGAATGGGATACTCCAATAATGAGCCTAAAATATAGTGGGACAGAAAGATTTTCATGTGATGATCCACAGTCAAAGAAATGATCAGATAATTGGTATCAAAAGAATACAAACAATGTCATAACATTAATGATGAGTGGAATTTCAGGCTGAGGGAATGCTGCACAGAGAAAGGATAGCTACTCATATTCCAGATTCAAGGGTGGCTGGAGACTAAAGTGTGAGTTTGTGTCATATTGTCTATTGAAGTGGAACGGTAATGGCCTATGGAGTTAAAAGATCTAATTGAAGTTTTGGTTACTTCTTATAAACCAGTTTCTACGAAAAGCATGCCAAGTTGCTACCCTTATCACATTACAGCTATATCCTACTGAATAAAAGATTCTCACGTCTTCTGACCAGTATGAACACTGCTTTACTATGTTGGCCACACCTCCATTTTCTCAGAAGCTTTATCTGAGCAATTCATCCAAAGGTGCCTTGACAAGTTTGTGTATTGATAGGAGATAAACACAATAGAGTAATTGGACACACTTTCTTGTCCTGTGGGTCTGAAAGTCATGTCTGTATGTAACAGGCCAAGATCAGAGCTTTACATATCACCAACTGTTGGACATTCAGACAATTGTTAAAACAAATTAGATGAAAATAAGGCTAGAGTATTTGAAATGGAAAATAGATAATTTTCTTGATATCTCTATTATTATATATATAAAATCCTAAAAAATCCTTAAACAACAGCTATTTACCTGCTTACTAATAGAATGAATAATTTAGAGTATTTTAAGATTCATTGGAACATGAAAAATGCCCACCAAGTCAAACAAAAGAGGAGGAGATAGGGAATCTACCTGAAAAAGAATTTAAAATAATGATAATAAAAAATGATCCAAAATCTTGAAAGATTCATTGGATCTAAATGTGTTTAATTTTAAAAATTTAGAGGAAGGACATTTAAGTTCAGCAGAAATTAATGTAATAAATTAGAGTTCTGCAAGGCATAACCTCATTCCCTACCATTGAAGAAGCTCTGACAAAAGTGTGAAGCTTGATCCTTTTTCTGTCATTACCCTCTCTTCCAATCCTGCCTTAGTGAATTTTTGCATAAGCTTTTCTTCTGCAAAATGTTTACTGATTATACTCTGTAATCTCCTAATTATATGATTTTATTAGATAAAATTTTTTAAAATTTGAATTTAAACAATTTTGAATTAACAGATTTGATATGATTTAATACTTTATATAAATATTATCTGTATGTTATATTTTACAATCTACTATGTAGACGTATATGAAACAAATCCTTGCTCAACTAGAATTGCCCACATGATAAGCAATTTAGTCACAAATCAGTGTTTCTATGTTATAGATTTGGAACATCTACCCTTGAGCCTTGCAGTCAAAACTACAGATATTTGTTAGGTTCTCCAGTCTTTTGAAACAAAAGTGGTTCATTCATTCATTAAAAAATAGTTTAATAGATTACTGCGAGATAGAGACTGTTTCAGCTAATGGGGAACTAGAAATAAATGAAGTATGCAACAGCTCTGCCCTTACCAAACATATTCTATTAAGGGGAGGAAATTGATTTCCCTTACATTCTTCTTACACTGCATTGGTATGTGGGTGTGTGTGGTGGGGGGGGATATACCTCTAGACATAGAGATGGATAGATAGATTAATATTCTATATCTGTAGATTATTTTATCCAATAATATTTCAATAGAACTTTTTGGAATACATAATATATTGTGGAACCTGTTTTAAACTACTGTTTGATTGCTTTATTTGCAGCGTGTGCCTGTCTCACTCTGTGTTGTGAGGTCACTTTGTCATACCTCAACCACTCTGCTCTGTGGCTGTCTATATCCTTCGGTCCCTAAGTTTCTCCCACGTTGATACCGATCAGTTGCCCTTGAAAGGCTGCAAGTTTCCTATCATCTCTCAACATTATTCACTTTCATTTGCCATAAAAAAAAGATATTGTGTAAGTGATCTAGAGGTTGTCATTCCTCTCAGACTGATGTTTAGACTCTTACTAAAATTCTCTGTCTTTTTAGCTCTCGGTAGTATGGAACTGAGACTTACTGATCTTCACACTGGGATATTGTCCAGTATAATTTGTGTTTAGTCACTAAAAAGTGAAATTAAGATCAATTACTCTAGTAAATTGGGGCTTCCCTGATAGCTCAGTTGGTAAAGAATCTGCCTGCAATGCAGGAGACCTCAGTTAGATTCCTGGGTCAGGAAGATCTGTTGGAGAAGGGATAGGCTACCCGCTCCAGTATTCTTGGTCTTCCCTTGTGGCTCAGCTAGTAAAGAATCTGCCTACAATGTGGGAGATCTGGGTTCAATCCCTGGGTTGGGAGGATCCCCTGGAGCCCACTCCAGTATTCTGGCCTGGAGAATTCCATGGACTGTATAGTCTGTGGGGGTCACCAAAAGTCAGACATGATTGAGTGACTTTCACTTTCACTCTGGAAATTTAGTATAAGTTCCCACATATATAATTATAGAAACATTTGAGGAATGTAAATTTCTGAAATCATCTACTGAAAACACGAAAATAATGTGCAACCCTACTTTGTTTACAAGAAAAAGATATATGCTAATCCCCTCTAAATGAATATTGAATATTTTATTCAGAACCATCAAAATTATATCAATGAACTTTGTAACTTTTCATAATGAATTTATAAACATAAATTTAGATATGTTCATTAATTTTGTAGTATTGTATATATATTGAATTAATTAAAACAAAATTACAAATAATATGTGTAAAATGTAATACAATGATAAATATTGATCTATTTGGAACCTGATATCAAAGCTAAGATCTGTTTTTATAGCTAATTCAAAGAACCAGTGTTCCCATCACTCGCTGATGTTGTTTCTGAATGTAAGTGAAGGTTAGATGGTAATATGGATTAATTGAATTACTTGTTATTTTATATGTTTCTGTTGCCAGGACAGAAACTGTGACAGCTTTAATCACAGTTCTATATACTGTACCTAGCATGGTGTCTGACTTTATTCAAGGAGCTCAATAGATAGTGAATGAATGATAAAATAAATTTGGTTCTGTTTGTAAAAAGAAACGTATTCAATATAAATTCTGAGCATTTATATAAAATATGAAAAGAAGAAATATAGGTACATGGAATTATGTCAGTAGTTTTATTGAAAATTCAATGTGCAGCTACTTTCCATAGAAATTCAGGATACAAGATACTTAAGAACATAATTTGATTAGAAGCAGACATTAATTCCAGAATCTCACAGAGACATTTTTTCTAAAGTTATTACAGGTAAACAAATGGAAAAAAATCCCAGTGCTATTTGTGTGTAAAGTGAAGTAACTCAACTCACACTGAAATTTAGGTTGGTGCAAAAGTAATTGCAGTTTTACAATGTTGAACTTTGAACTTTTTTTACATTTGTTGAACTTTACATTGTTGAACATTACTTCTTAAGTAAATGTGTTTATGTTATACATTCATTTTAATGCACATTTCTGGCTTTATTTTTTTGCTAATAACATTACATGCTGTTTATATTTATTTTAGACTACAGAAATGATAGACAAAAAGCAAATTTGAGTGATTTTTTTAATTCAAGTTCAAAATGGGTTGTAAAGCAGTGGAGACAGCTGCTGCTGCTGCTAAGTCACTTTAGTCATGTCCAACTCTGCGACCCCATGGACGGGCCACCCACCAGGCTCCCCTGTCCTCAGGATTCTCCAGGCAAGAATACTGGAATGGGTTGCCATTTCCTTCTCCAATGCATGCATGCATGCTAAGTCGCTTCAGTCGTGTCCAGCTCTGTGCGACCCTATGGACAGCAGCCCACCTGGCTCCTCTGTCCATGGGATTCTCTAGGCAAGAATACTGGAGTGGGTTGCCATTTCCTTCTCCAGCAGAGACAGCTAGCAACATCAATAATACATTTGGCCCAGAAACTGCTAATGAACAGACAGTGCAGTAGTGGTTCAAGAAGTTTTGCAAAGGAGGCAAGAGCCTTGAAGCCTAGGAGTGTAGTGATCAGCCATTGGAAGTTGACAGTGATGAACTGAGGGCCATCATTGAAGCTGATCCTCTTACAACTACTTGAAAAGTTGCTGAAGAAATCAGTGTCAACCATTCTACAGTCATTCGGCATTTGAAGCAAACTGGAAAGGTAAAAAAGCTTGATAAGTGAGTGCCTTGTGAGCTGACTGAAAAAAAAAAAAGTTTTGAAATATCATCTTCTTTTATTCTATACAGCAACAGCAAACATTTCTTGATCAGATTGTGACATGTGATGACAATCAACAATGACCAGCTCTGTGGTTGGACTGAGAAGCTCCAAAGCACTTCCCCAAGCCAAACCTGTACCAAAAAAAATAGGTCACGGTCACTGTTTGATGGTCTGCTGCCCATCTGATCCACTACAACTTTCTGAATCCTGACAAAACCATAACCTCTGAGAAATACGCTTAGCAAATTGATGAGATGTACCAAAAACTGCAGTGCCTGCAGCTGGCATTGTCAGTAGAATGTGCCCATTCTCCATGACAATGCCCAACTGCAAGTTACACAGCCAGCATTTCAGAGTTGACTGAATTCAGCTATGAAGTTTTGACTCATCCACCATATTCACCTGACCTCTCACCGACCACCACTTCTTCAAGCATTTTGACAACTTTTTGCAGGGAAAATGCTTCCACAACCAGCAGAACGAAAAAAAAAAAAAAAAAAAATTCTAAGAGTTTGTTAAATCCCAAAGCATGGATTTTTTTTTTTTTTAATTAGTTGGAGGCTAATTACTTTACAATATTGTAGTTCTTTTTTTTTTTTTTTTGCCATACATTGCTGCAAGAATAAACAAACTTATTTCTCATTGACACAACTGTGTTGATTGCAATGGCTTCTATTTTGATAAACAAAGATGTGTTTGAGCCTATTTATAATGATTTATAATGATTTCATGGTCCAAAATTGCAGTTACTTTTGTACCAACCTAATAGGTGCAAGAGGGGGCAGCTTATGTGTCTGTTAGTCTTTGGGAGGTACTAGGAAGATAAACAAGGTAATAAATTTGCTTACTTACTCACATCCTTGATATCACTTGTAGTTAACTTTATTTTTTTATTACTTTACCAAAAGAGTTCATGTTCGGTCAAAGTGGGAAAAAAGGTAGATTACTAATAAAACTCTACATTCTAGAATTTTTTGCACATGTTTGTAGTCAGTGAGGTAAATTATCTAAGGACAAGGATTTTACTAATTGTGTACCTGGAAAACAGATAAGTCATCAGTAAACAAATAATGACTGAAAAGAGGTATTTTCCCTTTTTATTAGCTGTGTATTAACCTATAGATTGAAATTGAGGCAGAGATTATCATCAATAAAATGCTTAACAGTGACCGAAGAAGACTTTCATGTCGTCCTGATGATCACCTTTACCTCATAATTTAAAAAATATGTAGGGGCAATCCTTATTTAACATCAGTTCATTAAATATCAGTGAGTAGAAGGGGATGACAGAGGATGAGATGATTGGATGGCATCACCGACTCAATGGACATGAGTTTGAGCAAGCTCCTGGAGATGGTGAAGGACAGGGAGGCCTGGCAAGCCATAGTCCATGGGGTAGCAAACAGTCGGTCATGAATGAAGGGTTGAACGATAACAACAACATTCATATATGCATGAAGATGCTGATGTCACAAAGGTGCCTAGAAAAGGCAAGTGTTTCATAAGAGTTTAATCCAATCTTGAAATTTCTGAATAGAGCAATAAGAAAATCATGTACTCAAGAACTTTAATGGACAGTGTTGTGTCATTTAACATTCAAGAATCCATTGAACCCATTTAACATTCAAGAATCCATTGAACCCATGAATCAAGGAGTCATTTTCATGCCTACCTTAATAATTTTCTTTGGAGCATATGACTATTTTTAAGCAGTTACAAAACTCAAGGAACAGAATAGCAGAAGAGTATCAGAAAATTTTTAAAAAAATTTTAAAATACAAATTTATTTTATATAAATTATAAAAAATAATTTTATTATATAGAAAATATATAGTTATATGTATAACATATATTTTATATATAATAGCTAAATAATACCATTTTTTAAAAAAAACTTTAATTTTCCAATATAAGATTTCTACAGCATGTGGCAGATGTCTTAAAGTAATCATTCTATATCAGGAAATAATCATCGATATATGACATATGCACCTGAAGACTCTAAAGTAAGACTTGATTGAAAATAACAAATTATTAATAGCATCCTCACAGGTGAATAGGAGTTATTTCCCAGATATAATGTGTAGGGCTAGAAGAGAGGAAGCAGAGAGCTGAGGTACCTCAACATAGAGAGACTAGAATGAACTGCTTTGGTCACATTAAAGTACTGACAAAATTCATATATACATTTGTTCAAATCACAATTCGGCACCCTCAAAGAATGACACTCATTTTATACTAAGATGAATGCTGATATAAAATGCAGATCTCTGATGTGTAAATATGAGATTAAGTGTTAATGTGCATTTACAGAAACAGCAGAGGACCCTGGCAGGCTGCTGTCCCTGGAGTCGCAAAGAGTCGGACATGACTGAGCACTAAGCACAGCATACCTTCACTTCTCATTTCAGGCTTCTCTGGTGGCTCAGTTGGTAAAGAATCTGACCGCCATGTGGGAGAGCTGGGTTCGATCCCTGGGTTGGGAAGGTCCCCACTCCAGTATTTTTGCCTGGAGAATCCCCATGGACAGAGGAGCCTGGCATACTGCAGTCCACGTGGTCACAAAGAGTCGGACGTGGCTGAGCGACCAAGCGCAGCACACAGCACAGAAACAATAGTTTAAAGTATCCTTGTTACAAAAGTTGATAAGAACTTAATATGATTTATGCATTGCATGAGAACTAATACAGTCTTTTTGATATATTTAATAGTTTACCTTTTTCTCAACATTTATTCAACTAATCTCCAAATTTGAACTTTATTTATAATAGTTGTTTTATTTATAATAAGTAATATAAAATTTTAATAAAGTAATTTAAAATATATCTCAGGAACATTGACTATCTCTATAAAATATCTAAAAGCTATATATTAAGAGTCATGGATAAAGTGGCATATGTGATACATATGCAATGCATATTTACATTTTTCTAAATATAGAAACTGACTTATTACTCTATAGTCATTGCTTTCTGGAAGAAAGGTTTTTATAATTCAGTAAGAGTTCATTAAATGGAGGAAGTATGGAATTTGTCATCATTCAATTGAGAAATTTCAATTAATGCCTAAAGTTAGTATTTAAAAATCTATTTTAGTTTCAATAAGTTAGTAGCCTAATATTGCTGATTCATTATGTGTTTAGTTTTAACTTAAATGTTATGCCCATAAATTATATATGTTGCACTTATACTATTATATATAGTTTTTCACCAGTCCACTTTAGATCATTTTGAAGAGTATGTCCTACCAGTGATTGTGGTTATTGGCCAAATATTTCCAGTTCTCCTCCCTTCTAGTCACATGTTAGATGTGCATTTTTTGATTTTGTTATACAATTTTGTGACTATGTGAATGAATATAACTAATGAGAATGATGCTTCCAGACTGATTATTTAATTATTATTTTTTTATTCTTCCAAAACCTTCCCCCACCCCCGACACTGCTTGGCCATGATAACTAGCAATGTTTAAAGTTGTGCCTACTCCATCATCCTAAGAAAATTCTCTCTCCATCTTTGATAAAGTATAGCGTAATCAACAAATACATTTGTGTTGTGTAAACTAGTAAGATTTTGAATTTTTGTTGTTGTTGTTGTTACTATAGCATGATTCAGGCTTCCCAGGTAGAACTAGTGGTAAAGAACTTGCCTGCTAATGTAGGAGACATAAGAGAAACGAGTTAGATCCCTGGGTCAGGAAGATCCTCTAGAGGAGGTCATGGCAACTCATTCCAGTATTCTTACCTGGGGAACCCCCCATGGACAGAGGAGCCTAGCAGGCTATGGTCCATAGGGTCGCAAAGAGTCGGATACAACTAAAGTGACTTAGCACATAGCATGATTCAGCTGATCCTTATGATACAGAGATTGGTACTGAGACCGGGTGATGCTGCTATAATAGCATCAATTACAGACCGTGTGGTAAGCAGGGGAAAAGCTATACTTAGAGGATTGGAGAATGGGATTTTTAATGCAGTGGCAAAACACTTGGTAAATGTGTTGCCTGAAATGGTGTTAAGGAGTAATTTTCTAAAATAAGAGGTTAGAAAATAGAAGGCTAGTAGCCTTTGCTCATTGCTATTGGCTGTATTTACAAAGTACTACTAGGAAGAGACACACATGAAATAATTGGCTGTTGTTACAAAGAAAAAGGAAAAGAAATAGAGGGTTCAGAGATTTGGCGGCTGAGTTAGAGGAGACAACTGCTCCCATTTCGAATGTGTAAATATAAAACTGAAAAGGTTTTGAGCAACAAAGTCTACTTAGAACTTACCCTTCTGCATGATTGAGATCACTAGTCATATTCACACTCATTTTCTTATTACTAAGCCCTCTTAATTGTGTGAGGTAATGTCCAGGAAATTATTTCAGGGGAAGGAATATGGCTTTCTTACTAAAAACTGATAGGCTCCATGTGCCAGAATATTTTTTTTTCAAGTTCTAGAGAGGTATGTCTCCAAAAAAATAAAGAAAAGTACTTTGCAAAATTATTATCACATTAAACTGAGTAGAAGCTATTCTAATTGAAAGTTGGTTAAGCTTGTGGAAAGCAACAACAACAACAAAAAATCCACAGAAATGGGATTAGGGCTTTTTGTAACCTAAAGTCTCAGCAACCTTTGACAACCTTCTGGATATGATACCCAGAATTTATGTAGAAACTAGCATTTATTCTCCCCTACTTCCTTGACTCTGGTTTGATGCAGGAACTGGATGGTCCCTTGAAAAGTGAGGGAAGGGTAACACATTTTGAGTGTGGGAAGGAGTGTAAGTGGATCTTTTGATAGCCAGGGAGGAGAATTATAATAGTTACTGTTTACCAAATATCTGTTTTCCCTTTTGGGGAAAATGCAGGGATTTAATTTTTGAACCTGCTTGTCCTTGAGTGGGAACAATTGAGTTGTTCTAGCCTATGATTTTCACATAAACATAAGTGATGCATGACATTCTTATGTCAGGAGTTTACTTAAACTAAAGACCTTGGAATAACATTTCTCCTGGAATGGCATTGAACAACATTTGATGGAGGCTTCACTATCAGTTTTGTTTAAGGATGGATGATTAGGAAACTGCCCATCCTCCACCCACTACTGACTTTTAGTAGACACAAAACATAAAGGTGAAAAATATACTTTTGTTTTACGCTGTTGAGATTGGGGAGTATTTATGATGGAATATGATCAAATCTTTGGCTACTGACATAGGGAAGTGTGTTAGTTTGGCAAATTTTCCATTCCCACTGAAATCAACCTTTCAGAGATCCAAGTAGACCATGGAAATTAAGTCCTTATATAGTAAGAAATGATTACAGTACTTCCCATACTGTTAAATAGAAATTGGGTTAGGGTGATGTTTCCTTATGTTGTATTCTCAAATAAGATCTAGTGGCTTATTATGAGAGGTCACATAATTTTTGTGACATTACTATGAAGGAATGCTTTAGTAAATGCCAGAACTTATAGACAGGGAGAACAAGGAGCCCTATATTATTTGTGACAGAAAGTTAGATTCTGAGCAATAGCTTCCTTGAAGAGTAACTGTGCCTTGGCATCTGTACTCTGAGCTTTCCTGTATTATGATTGGAGAGGGTGAATTTTTTTAGTTCAAAGTATTTAGTAAATTACAGAGTATAAACTTAGAATTGTTGTTAACCTAGGATAAGATTTTCTATAGATCTAAAGGTACACTGACCAGGTGAATAGTCTAATATTTAATAAAAGTTTTTAGGTCAGAAAATACGTTTAAATGCCAAGAAAAATATTGTAAAGTCATAGGTGTATTACTATAAACGTTTCCTAGTTCTCAGGTATAACTTTGATAGACAAAAAATTATCTTATGGGCTAATAGGAAATTACAGAACTTTGACCAAATTAAAATAACATTCTTACTCATGGTTGTATGTATGGCCTTTGTTGCTATGGAATTTAAAAATAAATTAAAATAAAAAAGGAAAACAAGTCTGAGTCTGATTAGAAAGGCAGCCTATTTCAATTTCACTGTTTACTCTGGGTGAGGAATAAAATAACAAGGAACTTGCAATTGCAAAGTGAGAGAAAAGATAGGATGCTGGATCATTTTGAAACATTTTGAAAGAGCAAGAAGTCAGATTGCCTTTTCTGCCATTTTTGCTTGAGGAAACATCATTTCTTGTTAGGCCATTGTCCATAGAGCTGGACCAGTTTAGGCTAATGATGCTCATTCCCATTTGGACTATCATTACTACAGCAGTGCTGATAGAGGAAATGGACAAGTTCTCTTGAGCTGAAGATATTTTAACCTCCTTTCAAAAATAGTTTGTATAAACTCCTACATGCTTTTAAATAGAAACAGTATGAATCATGAATTGCTTTGACATGAATTCAGAAGTTATAAAAACACTATTTTAAATAAATTTTTAGGATCCTGGAGTAAAACTCTTAGACTTGATGGTGTTTCACCTTTGTATGAGTAGATCACAGTTTGCCAAATAAAGGAAGAAATGTGAAAAGGTCAAGAGATTTTTCTGTGTAGAGTGTTTGGTGAAGGGCTCTAGTGATGGCAGTTACTGAAGAGAAATTTCCTGCAAGGAAGGAGATTACTTGTGTTCAGTACCAAGATGTCTGTTAGGTTTTATAAGTAAGTAAATAAACACACAAAATCATCCTTTCAGGATGTAAAAGGATAAAATTAAAAGCAGAGATGATAAAGGCATACTACCCATGGAAATATAGAATTGGTAGTCATTAAGGAAGGGAGAAGAGTTTTGGTACCTGAAAATAATTTAAAACTCTAAAGACCAAATACTGCACATGCAAAACTTACTTAAATTTTAATAACAATAAAAGCAAAGTAAAAACATTAGACTGAGAATCAGTCAGCAGGGCTAGCTCAGGAGTCAAGTTTTCTCTTTAGAGAAACAGAAATGATTGGGTTAGCCTTGAAATGATCTGTCTTTTAACAGGAAGATGAAATGTAATGTTTGATTTCTAAGTCTCCTAGCTACCTCGATAGAAAATTAATGCATTATGGAGCACTTTTTGTTCCTGAAATGTATTTCACTGAATGTAATGACATTATTAGGATTTATTTTGATTCTTTGATTAAAAATAGGCATGCATAATCCTTATGGATTATTGTTATGCTGCTAAACACATCAGTGACACAGATAAAATGCCAGTTGATAATTATTTGGGATACCTTGTTTTTTATACTTAAATTCTTCAGGAAATAATGCTATACAAATATGTGAAAAATAATTTCCAGAATAAAATATGCCTTGTTCTTGTGGGCAAAGACCATATTTATCTGTTTTTATTAGTCTGATCAAGGTCATATCGTATGTGTTCAGGACAGAAGCCTGTCAAATATAGATGCTAGACTCTTTCTGTTTGAAGCTAGACTTGCAAGAATATTCATCCAATAATTTTTATTCTTTTAGCTTAGTAAAAATCATTGTTTTAAATTTTATCTAGAGGCCTTCTCCTAAATTTCCATTTAAAATAATTTTTATTTTTAGCTTAGTAAAAATCATTGTTTTAAATTTTATCTAGAGGCCTTCTCCTAAACTTCCATTTAAAATATACTATTTTGTCTCATTCAGAAAGAGAATCATCCATTCAAAAATTGCTTATTGAAAATTAGGCATTATGGTAGATTCTAGGAAAATTATTCTCAATTCAAAAGACATGGAAACTGGATTCTGGAAATATTATTCTCAAATAGAAAGATGCAGGACTTACCGTCTAGTTGTGAAAAAAAGGAAATAATAATAAACAAATACATTTTTATTTGTGATAAGGTGCTAAGAGACAAGTTACAGAAAACTTGCATGTTAATTACTTATTTATGGAAATTTTATTTACGCTGGAAATCTGAATGTAGAATTCTTTGACAATAAAATGGGGAATATGCCAGAAAAAGAAACCAGCATATATCAAGCACTCATGATAGAAAGGACATTGAAGGATATAATTGAGGCATAGCCAGTGAAGCAAGAATGACAGAAGCTGAATTTGGAATTAGGCAGGTGATTGGTTATACAGAGCCTTGACCAAGAAATCAAAATGAGAATATTTACATGCAAACACACGCAAATGTCAGGATAATATGAAGCTGAGGATCTTTATGTGTGTATATATTTGTTTAAATTATAGGTAGAACCTAGATTTCTACAGTGTTGACATTAGTCAAAAAAAGTCTGTGTAGTTGAAAATGAAATAAGTCATGACAGTGTTATTATAGACAAGTCTGTTTGCCTTGTTAGTAAAAAGGAATGAGAAAGAAGTGAAATTTGTATGCAGCTAGTTCAGAGAAATTCAGAATGTTTTCTATTCTCTTTGTACTGGGAATGAGAGAAAAGATGCATGAGAAAATATTTTCTTAAAAAGTGTTAGATTCCTTTCTACCCCAGCCTAACTCATGAAGCCAAGGAGAGCTGAAGGACTTACTTATTTCTTTTTATAACAAGCTATGACCATATAGATATATTCAACTGGTGAAGGAAACAAGCAAAAATTGAATTCTAGGTTTCTACTCAGATGTGTGTGTGTGTGTGTGTGTGTGTGTGTGTGCGTGTGTTTATATATGTATATATATACATAAACATGTATACATATATGTGTGTGTGTGTGTGTGTGCGCGTGTTTATATATGTATATATATACATAAACATGTATACATATATATGTGTATACACACACACACACACACACACCCCTCTAGGTTACATAGAACTCTGTATGTATGTGTGTCTGTGTGTATTTGGGGAAACAGAGGCCTCTGCATACCTCATTTTATTGCCCTTCACTTTATCTTGCTTTGTAGATACTGCATTTCTAAATTGAAATGTTGTGGCAACCTTACATTGAGCAAATTTATTTGTATCATTTTTCTAACATTATTCACTTCATGTCTCTGTGTCACATTATGGTAATTCCTGTAATATTTTAAACTTTATTATATTTGTACGGTGATCTGTGATCACCAGTGATCTTCAATGTTACTATTGTAATTGGAGAGCTCTCATATAAGACTGCAAACTTAATGAATGTTTTGTGTGTTTCCACTGTTCCTCTGCCTTTTCATACTGTTCAGCAAGGCAGAGGAACAGTGAAAACACATAAAACGTTCCTTAAGTTGTGAAAAAACCCTAAGGCCAACCTAGACAGCATTTTAAAAAACAGAGTAATTATTTTGCTGACAAAGGTCCATCTAGTCAAAGCTATGATTTTTCCAGTAGTCTTGTATGGTTGTGACAGTTGGACCATAAAGAAAGCAGAGCATCAAAGAATTGTTGCTTTTGGAATTGTGGTGTTGGAGAAGACTCTTGAGAGTCCCTTGAACTGCAAGGAGATCGAACCAGTCAATCCTAAAGGAAATCAGTCCTGAATATTCATTGGAAGGACTGATGCTAAAGCTGAAGCTCCAATACTTCGGCCACCTGATGCAAAGAACTGACCCATTGGAAAAATTCCTGATGCTGGGAAAGATAGAAGGCAGGAAGAGAAGGGGATGACAGAGGATGAGATGGTGGGATGACAGAGGATGAGATGGTTGGATGACATCACTGACTCAATAGACATCAGTTTGAGCAAGATCCAGGAATTGGTATTGAACAGGGAAACCTGGCATGCTGCAGTCTATGGGGTCACAAAGAGTCGGACACTGAGCAACTGAACTGAACTGAACTGAACTATTTGTCTGAGTGGCTATTCCCCCCTCTTTCTCTCTTTGGGCTTTCCTATTCCTTGACACACATAATATTGAATTTAGGCCAGTTAACAAGCCTACAATGCCCTTTAAGTGTTTGAGTGAAGTGATGAGTAACATATTTCTCACTTTAAATCAAAATGAAGAAATGACTAAGCTTAGTGAGGAAGACATGTCAAAACCTGAGACAGACTGAAACCTAAGTCTCGCTTGCCAAAAGGTTAGCCAAGTTTGAATGAAAAGAAAAAGTTTTTGAAATTAAAAGTGCTACTCCAGTGAACATGAATGATCAGAAAATGAAACAGCTTTATTGCTGATATGGAGAAAGTTTTAGTTGTCTGGATAGAAGATCAGACCAGCTACAACATTCCCTTGATCTAAAACCCCTAATCCAGAGCAAATCCCTAAGTCTCTTCAATTTGATGAAGGCTGAGGAAGGTGAGGAAGCTGCAGGAGAAAAATTTGAAGCTGGCAGAAGATGATTCATAAGGTTTAAGGAAACACACCATTTCCAAAACATAAAAGTGCAAAGTGAAGTAACAGGTGCTAATATGAAAGGGGCAGCAAATTATACAGAAAATCCAGCTGAGATAATTAATTAAGGTAGCTATGCTAAACAACTGATTTCCGACATTGATGAAGCACCCTTCTAGTAGAAGATGCCATCTATGACTTTCATAGCCAGAGAGGAGAAGTCAATGCCTGCCTTCAAAGCTTCAAAAGACAGGCTGACTTTCTTATTAGGGGCTAATGTAGCTCGTGATTTTAAGTCGAAGCCAGTGCTCATTTGAAAGTGAAAGTGAAAGTCACTCAGTTGTTTCCGACTCTTTGTGACCCCTCCTTGGAATTCTCCAGGCTGGAATACTGGAGTGGGTAGCCTTTCCCTTCTCCAGGTGATCTTCCCAATCCAGGGATCAAACTCAGGTCTCCCACATTGCAGCCGGATTGTTTACCAACTGAGTCACAATGGACGCCCATTTACCATTATGGAAACCTGAAGAATTACACTAAAATGACTTTGTTTATACCCTGTAATTATAACAACAAAGTCTGGATTGCAACACATCTGTGACAGCATGATTTACTGAATATTTTAAGTCATTGTTGAGACCTATTGCTCAGAAATAGATTCTTTTCAAAATGTTACTGCTCACTAACAATGCACCTGGTCACCCAAGATCTCTGATGGAGATGTGCAATGAGATTATTGTTTTTATGCTGCTAACAAAACATCCATTCTGCAGCCCATGCATCAAAGAGTACTTTTGATTTTCAAGTCTTATCGTTTAACAACTTATTGACCAGAGACTTATTAATATATCCTTTGTTACCCAAAATGTTATTGACCAGAGACATTTCAACATTCACTTACAAAACAAATTGCCAGCCACAGGCATTATTTTCTGCAGAAATCCCCCAGTCAATAATCTGATAAGAAGTATGTTGCATAAGGCTATAGCTGGCATGGATAGTGATTACTCTGATGGATCTGGGCAAAGCAGACTGAAAACCTGGAAAGGATTTGTGACCCTAGATTACACTGAGGACATTTATGACTCATGAGAAGAGGTCAAAATATCAACATAAACAGAGTTTGGAATAAATTGATTCCAGTCCTCATGGATGACTTTGAGGGGTTCAAAACTTTAGTGCAGGAAGTACTGTAGATGTGGTGGAAATAGCAAGAGAACTGGAATTTTAAGTGGAGACTGAAGATGTGACTGAAATGCTGCAGTCTCATGATAAAACTTGAATGGATGAGGAGTTGCTTCTTATAGATGAGCAAAGAAAGTGGCTTCTTGAGATGAAATTTATCTCCAATTTATCTTCATCTCCTGGTGAAGATGCACTGAAGATTGTTGAAATGACAATAAAGAATTTAGAATGATTAATAAAGCAGGGACAGGCTTTGAGGGGGTTGACTCCAATTTCAAAAGATGTCCTACTGTGGGCAAGATGCTATCAAACAGCAATTGCATACTATGGAGAAATTTTACATGAAAGGAAGAGTCAGTCAATACAACTAAATTCATCACTGTCTTATTTTAAGAAATTGCCACATTCACCCCAACCTTTAGTTACCACCACTCTGATCAGTCAGACCCATGAACATCAAGGTAAGACCCTCCACCAACAAA
Source organism: Muntiacus reevesi (assembly GCF_963930625.1). Classification (NCBI taxonomy): domain Eukaryota; kingdom Metazoa; phylum Chordata; class Mammalia; order Artiodactyla; family Cervidae; genus Muntiacus; species Muntiacus reevesi. The sequence goes on along the minus strand of NC_089249.1, from coordinate 99,228,636 downwards.
AAGATTACACTTAGTTTAAGGCTTAGATGATGGCTAGCATTTTATAGCAATAAAGTATTTTTAACTAAGGTATTTTTAGCACATAATTTTAACACATTTTAACACATAATGCTTCTGCACACTTAATAGCCCATAGCATAGTGCCAACAAAACTTTAATGTGCACTGAGACCCAAAACAATTATGTGACTCTCTTTATTGAAACATGCACTTTACCACAGTGGTCTAGAACTGAACTCATCATATCCTTTAGGTATACCTCTGTTTCTTTTTTTCTTTGTTCCTCTTCTTCTAGTTTTATTGAGATATAATTGACATACAGGACTGTATAAGTTTAAGGTATATGGCATAATGATTTGACTTACCTACATCATGAAATTATTATAACAGTAAATTAAGTAAATATCCATTTGTAATAACAAATTAAATACATTAATAGAATATTTTTCCGGTGATGAGAACTCAGGATTTACTTTAACAGCTTTCATATATAACATACAGCCCTGTTAATTATATGTATCATATTGCAAACTGCATCCCTAGTACTTACTTATCATTTAACTGGAAGCTTGTACCTTTTTACTCTCTTCATCTTGTTTTTCTTATATGCTCTTCCTCATCTTCTGACTTCATGTAGAAGCACCAGCAGAAGAAAACTGAAAGTAGAGATTTCCTCTATGTGAGAGTAGTTATCCTGACATTAAAAAATAGAAATATCTAATAGATAAAAAAAAAAAAGTATATTATATTACAGTGTTATTTTTTTTTACTAAAACATGACACAATTTCCTATATACTCAAAAAATAATTTCTAAATATCCCCAAATCTAACTTAATTATAGAATGGTTTCCCATATAAGTCCATTTATATTCCTGGTTAGGTTTCATTTATGGAATATTCTTTATGTGTGTTTAAGGGAATATGGTGTACTATGTAGATCTCTCAGCATTATATTAGATCTACATAAAAGAATGTATCAATGTAAATAATGCCCTGGGTTTACCCAGTGTTCTTTCTACCATGAATAAAAACAAAACAAAACTTGGGAAAGTAGAGAAGAGGTGAGATTAAGTGTTAACAATAAGGAAGTTCCATGCATAATTGCCTTGCCAAAGTTTTAAAGACTATTTGTTGTTGTTGTTGCTGCTGAACCGATTTGAACTGGTGTTGTTCAGTTGCTCTGTCATGTCCAACTCTTTGAGACCCCATGGACTGCAATGGCAGACTTCCCTGTCCATCACTATCTGCTGGAGTTTGTATAAACTCATGTCGATTGAGTCAGTGATGCCATCCAACCGTCTCATCCTCTGTCTTCTCCAGCGAGTCAGCTCTTTACATCAGGTGGCCAGAGGATTGGAGCTTCAGTATCAGTCTTTGCAATGAATATTCAAGGTTGACTTCCTTCAGGATTGATTGGTTTGACTATTAGCTATACCAAAAAGAAAGAGAATTCTATGGTGCATGAGTTATTAAATTCTTTGCATAACATAATGAATATTACATCTCTATGACCAAACTATTTTTGATTCTACATCTAATATTGAAGAAAATGTCACTAGATCAACTGATCAATCCAACTGCTTCTATACGTAAATTATGACAATAAAATTTATTAAGTTGGATAAAAATTCTATTTCCAGTGAATTCTTAAAGAACTTTCAAAATTGTTATTTGAGCTGGGTGTTAAAAAAGAAAGATATATCTATTAAGATACCAGCAAAGGAATTAATTTGTCTACAATATTAACTAAACTTTCAGTTCAGTTCAGTCACTCAGCAGTGTCCGACTCTTTGTGACCCCATGGACTGTAGCACACCAGGCTTCACCGTCCAATACCAACTCGTGGAGCTTGCTCAAACTCATGTCCATTGAGTCAGTGATGCCATCCAACCATCTCATCCTCTGTTGTCCTCTTCTCCCACCTTCAAACTTTTCCAACATCAGGGTCTTTCTAATGAGTCAGTTCGTCACATTAGGTGGCCAAAATATTCGAGCTTCAGCTTCAGCATCAGTCTTTCAATAAATATTCAGGACTGGTTTCCTTTAGGGTTGACTGGTTTGACCTCCTTGCAGTTCAAGGGACTCTCAAGTGTCTTCTCCAATGCCACAATTCCAAAAACACTGATTCTTCTGTACTCAGCTTTTTTTATGATCCAACTCTCAAATAAATACAAGACTACTAGAAAAACAATGGTTTTGATGTGATGCACCTTTGTCAGCAAAGTAATGTCTCTGCTTTTTAATATACTGTCTAGGTTGGTCATAGCTTTTCTCCAAGGAGCAAGCATCTTTTAATTTCATGGCTGCAGTCACCATCTGCAGTGATTTTGGAGTCCAAGAAAATGAAGTTTATCACTATTTCCATTCTTTCCCCATTTATTTGCCATGAAGTGATGAGACCGGATGCCATGATCTTAGTTTTTTGTGAGTTTTAAGCCAACTTTTTGACTCTCTTCTTTCACTTTCATCAAGAGGCTCTTTAATATCTCTTCACTTTCTGCCATAAGGGTGGTATCATCTGCATTTCTGAGGTTATTGATATTTCTCCTGACAATTTTAATTCCAGCTAGTGCTTCATCCAGCCTGGTATTGAGCATGATGTACTCTGCATATAAGTTAAATAAGCAGGGTGACAATATACAGCCTTGATGTTCTCCTTTTCCGATTTGGAACGTGTTCATTTTTCCATGACCAGTTCTAACTGTTGCTTCCTGACCTATATACAGATTTCTCAGGAGGCAGGTAAGGTGGTCTGGTAGTTCCATCTCTTTAAGAATTTTCCACAGTTTATTGTGATCCACACAGTCAAAGGCTTTAGCATAGTCAATGAAGCAGAGTAGATGTTTTTCTCGAATTCTCTTTCTTTTTCTGTGATCCAGCAGATACTGGCAATTTGATCTCTGGTTCCTCTGCCTTTTCTAAAAGCAGCTTCAACATCTGGAAGTTCACGGTTCATATAATGTTGAAGCCTAGCTTGGAGAATTTTGAGCATTACTTTGCTAGTGTGTGAGCTGAGTGCAATTGTATGGTAGTTTGAACATTCTTTTGCATTCCCTTTTTTAGGATTGGAATGAAAACTGACCTTTTCAGTCATGTGGCCACTGCTGAGTTTTCCAAACTTGCTGGCATATTGAGTGCAGCACTTTCACAGCATCATTTTTTAGGATTTGATATAGCTAAGCTGGAACTCCACCACCTCCACCAGCTTTGTTTGTAGTGATGCTTCGTAAGGCCCACTTGACTTCTTAGTTCAGAATGTCTGGCTCTAGGTGAGTATCATACCATCTTGGTTATCTGGGTCATTAAGATCTTTTTTGTAGAGTTCTTTTGTGTATTTTTGCCACCTCTTCTTAATATCTTCAACTTCTGTTAAGTCCATAACATTTATGTCCTTTATTGTGACCATCTTTGCATAAAATATTCCCTTGGTACCTCTAATTTCTTGAAGAGATCTCTAGTCTTTCCCATTCTATTGTTTCCCTCTATCTCTTTGCAATGATCACTGAGGAAGACTTTCTTATCTTTCCTTGACATTCTTTGGAACTCTGCCTTCAGATGGATATATCTTTCCTTTCGCTTCCCTTCTCTTCTCAGCTATCTGTAAGGCCTCTCAGACAACCATTTTGCCTTTTTGCATTCTTTTTCTTGGGCGATGGTTTTAATCACCACTTCCTGTACAATAATATGAACCTCCATCCATAGTTCCTTCTTCAGGCTGTCTGTTTATCAGATCTAATCCCTTGAACCTATTTGTCACTTCTGCTATATAATCATAAGGGATATGATTTAGGTGATACCCAAATGGTCTAGTGGTTTTCCCTACTTTCTTCAATTTAAGTCTGAATTTTTCAGTGAGGAGATCTTGCTGTCAGCCACAGTCAGTTCCTGGTCTTGTTTTTGCTGATTGTGTAGAGCTTCTTCATATTTGGCTGCAAAGAATATAATCAGTCTAATTTCAGTATTGACCATCTGGTGATGTTCATGTGTAGATTCGTCTCTTGTTGTTTGGAAGAGGGTGTTTGCTATGACCAGTGTGTTCTCTTGGCACAACTCTGTTAGCCTTTATCTGCTTCATTTTGTACTCCAAGGCCAAACTTTCCTGTTTCTCCAGGTATTTTTTGACTTCCTGTTTTTGCATTTCAGTCCCATGTGATGAAATGGACGTCTGTTTTTTGTGTTAGCTCTAGAAGCTCTTGTAGGTCTTTACAGAACTGTTCAACTCCAGCTTCTTTGGCAATGTGGTTGGGGGATAGACTTGGATTACATTGATATTGAGTGATTTGCCTCCCTTCCAAAACAAGCAAGAGATCTTCCTGTGATCTTTGAGATTGTGCCCAAGAACTGCATTTCGGACTCTTTTGTTGAACTGATCTTTATTGAACACTTGCTGTGTCCCACACACTATCCTAAGAGCTTTTACTTATACAAAGTCAGTTATTTCTCAAAACCCTATGAGGTATGTATTTTATCATTGACTTACTTTCTGAAGAGCAGAAAGTTGAATTATTTTGTCTCAACTGGGCTAGCTCAGAAGGTAAAGAATTTGTCTGCAATGCAGGAGACTTGGGTTCAATTTCTGAGTTGGGAAGATCCTCTGGAGAAGGGAATGGCAACTCACTCAAGTACTCTTGCCTGGAGAATTCCCTGGACAGAGTAGCTTGGTGGACTGTAGTCCATGGGATTGCAGAGAGTTGGACATGACTGAGCAACTAACACATAGACACACAGCGAATAAGTGGTCATGTACAGAATTCAAAAGTGTATTCTGTCATTGAGCCATGGTAAGCACTTCAACATGGTTAAGGTACAGAGAAGAGCATTTTGTAAATTAAAAAAACCCACACATTTAAGCTGTATATTTATATCCTAAACAGTGTGCACACACGCACATACTCCAGTGGTCCACTTGGATGTCATAAAGTATATAAATCCACCTCCATGACTTATTACATGTGTGGTTTTGGAGAAGTTCTTTTATTCTCACTTGTTTCAGCTTCCTCATCCATAAGATAGATATGATGTTTACATTTACCCTACTGGAGTTTTGTAAGAATTAATGAATTAATATATGAAAAACCCTTGGAGCAGGGCCTGGAATATTCCAAGTGTTCAGCAAATCTTAGTTTATGAAGATGATTGTTATGATGATAATGAAGATATATCCACATACTTAAACTTGGAATAAACATTATTTTGTTCCTTTAAGCCCTATAGCCAAATAATTTTGTGTAATACTTTTTACTCTAGAATCAGAACTCCTGAACTCAATTGCATTTGCCTAATATTGGCCAGTCCTAATCTCATTTTATTTCAAAGATCTTTCTGAATCTACTATTGTTTTTGTAGCAAACACTATGTGTCTTATCTCCACTTCAATCTCAAGCTCACAGAAATTGGGGTCTATATTCTGCTTATAAATGTGAATCATATTAAACATCTAATAGATGCTTAATAATGAACAATCAAGAAATAGGATAACCCCAATATTTAAGTGTGACTGCTTAGTCAGTCTAGGTCATCTCAGGTTATGAAATAATATGCACACAAATGAGTTTTATAAAGTTTAGCCACCATGACTTTACAAAAGTACACATAGCATAGCCTGCCAGAATTTCATATATCTTGAAAAATCAGGTCAACTGATACTTATTTTAAAATACCACAAAATATAAGCCCTCAGTGAACAGAATTTCAGAAATGTTCTTTCTGATTGGACACAGGGAAGAAAGGGCATAACTTAGAAACAAAATCTGTAGTTGAGGTTAATCGTGACTTGTGAGGAGCTGTTTCATAAGTAAATGCCTGTTCCATACTATTTTATCTATTCTGGATGTGGAAGCTGTGAGCTTTAAGTCAGGTCAAGAAAAAAGAAAAAAAAAAATAAAAAGAAGGAAAGCTATTTCTTAAAAATAAAAAAAAAATCTAGGCCACATTTGTCTTCAAAAAGTTCTTTGCTCATTTATTTAACTGTTGGCCTAAATTTAAAAAGTCAAATTTCAAATAAAATAATCTTTCTTTGTATCAGTTTTTGGGCTAAAAATGAGGACAAAAAATAGTGTTTTGACATTTATGTCTTCATGTCTCTATTATATCTCTATTGTTTACTGCTTATACTCAAATCTTAAAACCATGTGTCCAACTGTAGTTCAAAACTTTTGATTTAGAAATATTGAATTTGTAATAAATTCATTTATTTAATAACCATTTATTGATTTTGTGTTAAAGTGAAGTGAAAGCCATTCAATTGTGTCCGACTCTTTGCAACCCATGGACTGTAGTCAGCCAGGCTCCTTTATCTATGGAATTCTCTAGACAAGAATACTGGAATGAGTTGCCATTTCCGATTCCAAAGGATCTTCCCAACCCAGGGATCAAACCCGGGTCTCCTGTATTGCAGGCAGATTCTTTACTCTCTGAGCCACCAGGAAAACCTACATGAGGCTTCAGAGGGGTCAATTAAGATCTATTTCATCTTAATTAAATCATAAGTACTTTAGTAGAAAGGAATGAACATTCATGCCTATTTTATATATGGTATGGTATCTAAGAATGAAGGTGCTTGGCTTCATATTCAAACCACCTCAGCACCTCATTTTCTTAACTGTAAGACTTGGTGGTATTTTTTTTTTAATTGCTCTGAGATTTTGTTTAAACATCTGCAGGAAAAGGAATAATGATATCTACCTCAGAATTGCCTGACGGTCAAAATGAAATGATCTAACTTGAAAGGCTGGTATCATGCCTGGCAAATAATATTCAGTAAATTGTAGTTGCTATTGATATTATTGTTATGATTACTCTACATACAGTAAAAAATGTCCTCACCAATGCCCAAAGGTAGATGTCGCTGTATCTCCTCATCTGCTAAACCCCAAATTGGTATTAGGACATGCGTTCTCTGAATCTAGAATGCTCAATCAGTATGTTTTTCTCAAATCAGGTATGGATGTTATTTATCATGGTCCAGGAACCTTTGGCTAAATAGTAAAATTTCACTCATAATACCTTCAATATATGATCATGGGAAATAGCAACAAAACAGACAGGCAAGGTAGAGTATCAAATACCATTTGAAGTAGAATAGAAGACATACAGCAGGCAGGATGGTAACTTATGTCATGTTTATCTGGAGTGGGCTATCAGTTATTCCCAGTCTCGGCCATGGCATGAATTCTTGGTTCTATATATGTTTATCTCTATTTCTGAAAGGTTTTTTTTTTTTTTTTTAGTTTGCTCAATTTATCTATGACTATATCTAAGAGGAGGAAGTGGAGCCAGTGACCGTTTAGCAGAAATCTTGTTCTTGTCTATTTAAGAACTGGGAATTTTGTTAGGGGTGAGCTATACTAGGCTCATGTTTCCAGGTTAATGTATCTCTGGGATTGTAACTCCCTTAAAATTCAGTAAAATGCCACTAACTTTAATAACTTAAAACTCCAGGAACTACAAATACAAATCTCAAATCTTGGCAATAGTCCGTGTTCTAAAATCTACTTTGCCTGATAGTGATATAGCTCATTTATCCATTTTTAAAGAAAAATGTCCGTGTTATATCTTTTCATCTTTTAATTTTAGCTCAACTACAAAGTTTTATTTAATATGGGTTTATTGTGGACAGCATATGGTTGGATCTTCATTTGTAAATAAAAATTATCAGTCTCTACTTTTCAGTTGAATTGTTTGTGAAATTTAATCAACTTTAATTGATCGATGTAGTTGATTTAGTCCTGTATCTCACTAAATATTATTTTCCTATACATTTTTTGGTGGTGTTCTGCTCCATTCCTGCCTTCATTTGGACTAATTAGTTTTATGAGTCTATTAATCTTAACTGTTAATTATTAACTAGAAATTCTTTTGCACTTTGTTTTTGGTGGTTGCTTCAGGGTCTATAATGTACATCATAAAATTATCACAGTCTGCTCTCAAATAATACTGTAATACTTCAATTATGGTGTAAAGACTTTATGACACTGTAATTCCACTTTCCCTTTCCATCCTTTGTGCTGTTTTTATCATGTATTTTATTTCTACATATGTCACATATCTACAAAAGACACTTTGCTTTATCCAGTGAATTACATTTTAAAAGAAAGAGATTTTTAAATGGAAAAAAATTATCACACATTTATTATTTCTAGTATTACTGAATTTAAATCCAACTTTCTTCTGTTATTATTTTTCTTTTGCAAAATCCCTTTCTTTAAATTTTTGTATTATATATTTGATGATAAGTTGATTAGTGTTTGATTATCTGAAAGAAGTATTTATTTCTTATTAAAATATGAATTTATAAATGCATAAAATAAATGTACATGTTTAAGTATATAGTCTGATAGGTATTGTTATATGTATACAGTCTAGATAATGAATTTTCCCGTCAACCCATTTTTCTCATATTCCTCCTTACTGCCTTTTACAACTCACTCTGATCACTAGCAACTATCAATCTACTTTCAGTTGCTATGGATTAGTTTGAATTTTTTACAATTTTATATAAATGGATTCTTACTGTATATACTTTATCTGGCATCTTCGACTCAGTATAATTACTTTGAAGTTCATCCATTTTATTGCATAAAGCAAATTGCTGAGCATTTCATCCCATCAAGGAGTAGAAGGGCTGAATGGTAGAGTTGGTGTGAATTTAACTTTTTAAGAAACTGTCAAATTACTTACCACTCCAACAGAAGAATATGAGATTTCCAGTTGTTCCACATTCTTGGCGACACGTGATGTGGTCAAGTCTTTTTAGTATTAAGCCTATTATGTTTTTAGGGATATCTCATTGCAGTTTTATAGCTAATATGGACCATCTTTTAGTATTCTTATTTGACATCCATGTGTTGATTTGACTAAATGTGTCTTAATTTTTTTGCCCACTTTTAATTGGTTTGTATGCTTTCATTTTTTATTTTTGAATTTTGAGTTCTGTATATATTTTGAAAATATGACCTTTACAATTGGATTTATTGGGTTAGAATATATTTTCTCATAGTCTATGCTTTGTTTTTTTTTGTTTTTTGTTTTTTTCTTTTTGTTCTCTTAGCAGTGTCATTTAAAGAGTAGAAGTTCTTAATTCAGATAAACTTCAGCATATTGTCTTTTATAAATTATGCTTCTGGTGTTATACCTAAGAAATCTTTGCCTAACTAAAGTTCACAGCTTGACTCCATGATGGCTGAGTAGAAGGATGTGCGCTCATCTTCCCCTGTGAAAACTCCAAAATTACAACTTGCTGCTGAACAACTGTTGACAAAAGAAGGTTAAAGCCCACCAAAAAAAGATACCCCATGTCCCAAGGCAAAGGAGAAGCCCCAGCATGATGGTAGGAGGGGTGAAATCACATTTAGAATCAAACCCCATACCCACCAGATATACTCAGAAGGCTCAAACAAACCTTGTGTGTGCAAGGACCCAGAGACCCCACAGAGACTGAGACAGAACTCTGTTCAGGGGTCTCCTGCAGAGGTACGTGTCAGCAGTGGGCAGCTGGAGGCGCGGGGGCTCTGGGTGCAGGAGACCTGGGTATGGCATAAGCCCTCTTAGAGGAGGTCGCCATTAACCCCACCACAGAGCTGCCAGAAATTGCACAGGACTGGGGAAACAGACTCTTGGAGGGCACAAACAGAACCTTGGGTGCAGCAGGACCCAGGAGAAAGGAGAAGTGATCCCACAAGAGACTGACGCAGACTTGCACGTGAATGTCCAGAGGTCTCCGGCAGGGGTGTGGGTCCGTGGTGACCTGCTGCAGGATTGGGGCCACTGAGTGCAGCACTGCCTGCATCAGACCTTTTGAAGGAGGTTGCCATTATCTTCATTACCTCCACCAGAGATTGGCCACAGGTCAAACAATGTGGAGGGAACACAGCCCTACCCATCAATAGAATATTGGATTCAAGATTTACTGAGCATGGCCCCATCCATCAGAACCAGACCCGGTTTCCCCCTCAGTCAGCCTCTCTGATCAGGAAGCTTCCGTAAGCCAAGAGGGCAGACAGGACGAAACCAAAATCACAGAAAACTAAGCAATCTGATGGTATGGACCACAGCCTTGTTTAACCCAATGAAACTATGAGCCATGTCAAGCAGGGCCGCCCAAGATGGACGAATCATGGTGGAGAGTTCTGACAAACCGTAGTGCACTAGAGAAGGGAATGGCAAACCACTTCAGTATTCTTGCCTTGAGAACCCCTTAAAGAGCATGAAAAGGCAAAAAGATAGGACCCTGAAAGATGAACTCCCCAGGTCGGTAGATGCCCAATATGCTACCTGGAGATCAGTGGAAAAATAACTGCAGAAATAATGAAGAGATGGAGCCAAAGCATAAACAACACCCAGTTGTGGATGTACTGGTGATAGAAGCAAGGTCCAATGCTGTAAAGAGCAAAATTGCATAGAAACCTGGAATGGTAGGTCCATGAATCAAGGCAAATTGGAAGCGACCAAACAGGAGATGGCAAGAGTGAGTGAACACTGACATTTAGGAATTGGTGAACTAAAATGGACTGGAATGGGCAAATTTAATTCAGGTGACCATTATATCTACTACTGTGGGCAAGAATCCTGTAGAAGAAATTGAGTAACCATCATAGTCAACAAAAGAGTTCGAAATGCGGTACTTGGAGGCAATCTCAAAAACGACAGAATGATCTCTGTTTGTTTCCAAGGCAAACCATTCAATATCACAGTAATACAAGTCTTTGCCTTGACCAGTAGTGCTGAACATGAAGACCTACAAGACATTCTAGAACAACCCAAAAAGATGTCCTTTTCATTATAGGGGACTGAAATGCAAAAGTAGGAAGTCAAGAGATACCTGGAGTAACAGGCAAATTTGGTCCTGGAGTACAAAACATAGCAGGGCAAAGGGTAGCAGAGTTTTGCCACTGGTCATAGCAAACACCCTCTTGCAACAACACAAGTGAAAAACTACACATGGACATCACCTGATGGTCAATATCGAAATCGGATCGATTATATTCTTTGCAGCCAAAGCTGTAGAAACTCTACACAGTCAGCAAAAACAAGACTGTGCTGACTGTGACTCAGATCATGAACTCCTTATTGCAAGAGTCAGACTTAATTGAAGAAAGTGGGGAAAACCACTAGACCATTCAGGTATGACCTAAATCAAATCCCTTACGATTATACAGTAGAAGTGACAAATAGATTCAAGGGATTAGATCTGATAGAGTGTCTGAAGAACTATGGACGGAGGTTTGTGACATTGTACAGCAGGCAGTGATCAAGACCATCCCCAAGAAAAAGAAATGCAAAAAGGCCAAATGGTTGTCTGAGGAGGCCTTACAAACAGATATGAAGAGAAGAAAAAGGCAAGGGAGAGAAGGAAAGATATACCCATTTGAATGCAGAGTTCCAAAGAATAGCAAGGAGAGATAAGACAGGCTTCCTCAGTGATCAATGCAAAGAAATAGAGGAAAACAATAGAATGGGAAAGACTAGAGATCTCTTCAAAAAAATTTAGAGATATCAAGGGAACATTTCATGCAAAGATGGGCACAATAAAGGACAGAAATGGTATGGACCTAACAGAAGCAGAAGATATTAAGAAGTGGCAAGAATATACAGAAGAACTATACAAAGAAGAAGTTCATGACCCAGATAACCACGATGGTATGATCACTCACCTAGACCCAGATATTCTGGAATGCAAAGTCAAGTGGGTTAGGAAGTATCACAATGAACAAAGCTAGTGGAGGTGATGGAATTCCAGTTGAGCTATTTCAAATCCTAAAAGATGATGCTGTGAAAGTGCTGCACTCAATATGCCAGCAAATTTGGAAACCACAACAGTGGCCACAGACTGAAAAGGGTCAGTTTTCATTCCGATCCGAAAGAAAGGCAATGTCAAGAATGCTCACACTACCACACAATTGCATTCAACTCACACACTAGCAGAGTAATGCTCAAAATTCTCCAAGCCAGACTTCAACAGTACATGAACGGTGAGCTTCCAGATGTTCAAGATGGATTTAGAAAAGGCAGAGGAACCAGCGATCAAATTGCCAACATCTGTTGGATCATCAAAAAAGCAAGAGAGTTCCAGAAAAATATCTACTTCTGCTTTACTGACTACACCAAAGACTTTTACTGTGTGGATCACAACAAACGGTGGAAAATTCTTCAAGAGATCAGAATACCAGACCACTGTAACTGCCTACTGAGAAATCTGTTTGCAGGTCAAGAAGCAACAGTGAGAACTGGACATGGAACAACAGACTGGTTCCAAATCGGAAAAGGAGTACATCAAGGCTGTATATTGTCACCCTGCTTATTTAACTTATATGCAGACTACATCTGAGAAATGCTGGGCTGGATGAAGCATAGGATGGAATAATGGTTACTGGTAGAAATATCAATAACCTCAGATATGTAAATGACACTACCCTTATGGCAGAAAGGGAGGAAGAACTAAAGAACCTCTTGATGAAAGTGAAAGAGGAGAGTGAAAATGTTGGCTTAAAGCTCAACATTCAGAAAACTAAGATCATGGCGTCTGGTCCCATCACTTTATGGCAAATAGATGGGGAAACAGTGGAAACAGTGGCTGACTTTATTTTGGGGGGCTCCAAAATCACTGCAGATGGTGACTGCAGCCATGAAATTAAAAGATGCTTGCTCCTTGGAAGAAAAGCTATGACCAACTTAGACAACATATTAAAATGCAGAGACATTACTCTGCCAACAAAGGTCCATCTAGTCAAAGCTATGGTTTTCCCAGTAGTCATGTATGAATGTGTGAGTTGGACTATAGACAAAGCTAAGCACCAAAGAATTGATTCTTTTGAAATGTGGTTGGTGTTGGAGAAGACTCTGGAGAGTCTGTTGGACTGCAAGAAAGATAAATAAATTTGACATGTTATCTATTTTGAGTTTTACTGTTCTGTAGTATTAAATATGCTCATGCTGTTGTGCAGTCACTTTCCAAAGCTTTTTCATTTTGCACACCTTAAATGATATATTCATTGAGCAGCAATACTCCAACCCATACCAATCCTTGGTAACCAACAATCTATTTTTGTCTCTATGAATTTGATTACTTTGTTTACTTCATATATATGGAACCAATATTCTTCCTTTTGTGGCTGACTTGTTTTCCGTAGTAAAATTTCCATAATCTGCTTCCTTTTTACATCTGAATCCCATTCCATTGTATTATCCACCACATTTTGTTTTCTATCCATTCACAGATAGACATTTGTGTCTGTTCAACCTCTTGGCTATATGAATAATGCAGCTTTGAAAGTGGGTATACAATTATTTCTTGAAGACCTTGATTTCAAGTTTTTTGGTTATATACACTAAAAAGTAAAATTTCTGGATCATATGGAAATTCTCTATTTAATTATTTGGGGAACAGCCATACTCTTTTCCATAGAGATTATACCAGTTTACATTCACACCAATAGTATGTGAGAGTTCCACTTTCTTTACATTTTCACCAACATTTCTTATTTCATTTTTTTTTTTTTTTAATAACAGTTATCCTAATGTGTGTGAAGCGATCACATTGTGGGTACAGTCTGTGGGGTCTCAAAGAGTCAGACACAACTGAATGACTAATGCCATGATATGTTCTTTACACATTCTGAATATTAATCCCTTGTCAGAAGTATGTAAGTCGCAAATCATTCTCCCTCTTTTGTTTATGTCTGTCTCACTTTGTTGTGTCCTTTGATACACAAAAGTGTTTAATGTTGGTGTCATCAAATTTAGCTATTTTTACTTTTATTGCCTATACTTTCATATCGCATAATCACTACCTCATTTAGTGTCATGAAACTTATTCCTATGTTTTCTTCTAAGTGTTATAAGTTTAGCTCTATCATTTGGGTCTTTGATCCATTTTGAATTAATTTTTGTAAGGTGCAAGAGAAGAGTCCAATTTCATTATTTGCATTTAGATATTCAGTTTTTCCAATGCTATTTGTTGAAAACTGTCCTTTTCCCACTGAATGCTCTTGATATCTTTATCAAAAACATTCAATCATTTGTGTGAAAATATATTTTTATTTTGTTGGTCTATATGTCTGTTTTATTGACAATACCATATGATTTTAAGTATTGTAGATTTGTAATTTTGAAATCAGGATGTGTGAGTCCTCCAACTATCTTTTTCATTTTCAAGATCGTTTGGTAATTCAGGATCCCTTGAGACTTCTTATGAATTTTAGATTAGATTTTTTCTGTTACTTCAAAAGAACACTGTTGGGATTTTGATAAATATTACATTAAATCTGTATATCACTTTGTGTAGTTATTGACATCTTAACATTGACTTCCATCTGAATTGTCTTTCCATTTATTTGTATCTCTTTTAATGCTATAATTAAATTTTTGTAGTTTTTGTTTTTACATTTTGCATCCATGATTAAGTTTAATCCTAAATATAGAATTATTTTTATGCTATTATAAATGTTATTATTTCTTAATTTCCCTTTTGGATTGTTCATTGGAGATTTTTTATTTTTTTATATAGTTGATTTTCAATATTATGTTAGTTTCAGGTGTTTTTGTTGTTATGCAAATGTTATTCAGGTCATGTTTGCTAACAGTTTTTGTTTTGTTTTTTCTTGTTCTGCCTTCTATACCTACTAATTTTCTGCTTGATATTGTATTTATTATTGAGAGAAATATTAAAATATCCAACTCTGTTTGATGAGTTACAATGTCATTAGTTTTTGTTTCATTCTTTATTAGGCATACAACTGTTTAACATTATTGTGTCCTCTGAATTAAATGACCCACTCCTGTCATTATAAAATGACTCCCTAAAAACCGTGATCTAAATTAAAATGACAGTTGATAAGGGAGTTGGTAGCATTTCTGAGTATGGAAATAGGAAGACAAAAAGGTAAAACAAAGATAGATTCAATTCTAAATGCAATAATAAGTCCAGGGAACAAAATAACTGTTACATCATGACTATTTTAGTCAAGTAAGAACTTTTCTGGCCCCCAATAATCATCCTGATTTTTTTCTCTCTAAATTATGAAGAAGTTGAAACCAGAGTTTGCAATGTGAATGACAGAGTATAGAAGAACAAATTTTGGAAAGAAAGAGACCTGTCATAACTCCGTGTTCCACTAAAGGAGTGTACTCTGCCAAAGACCAAGTTGAAATGTAAATACTTTTTCATTAGAGTTTTTAAACTTTAATTATTCATTTGGACTGGAATTATTAACTACTGAAATGACACTACTTTTGTGACTGCAAATGATTGTAGGAATTTATGTTATCTTAAAAGTCTATATAGAAGCTATGGAACTTTCTCTGATTTTCCTAAAAAATAAGAAATAGATTTGATTGACAAAAAAGAAAAGTTATTTCTGGCTTTCTTTCACAATGTTTCTTTCAAATCTAACATTTACATTTATTATGAGGTCTTTCCAATTTTGCCTTTGGCTTTTTCTGAACTTCCTTGCTCTGACCTACCTCTTATTTGATGCCAGTTTGTGTAAATTCTAGAAAACTACTTCCTTTTCATCTGTGAAGCATCGTTAACTGTCAATGAGATGACAGAGTTTAAGTCAAGTCAGGAAATGAAGCTCAGAGTCCAACTATTACTGGCTTTTCTTGTAAAGCAATTAGCAAGGCTTTTGGTTGAGGAACTTTGCCTTGCAAAGAAGGTTATTACCAGGTTACTAATAAAAGAGTTTCAAAGAGGCCTCGAAAAGCATCCTCCTTTCCACCTTTTTGCCTTTCTATTCTTCAGTTGACAATAAAAAATGAGTTTAGCTATATTAACATCATGCTAATCACATTCATTTATTCAAGCTGCTTAACATTGTGCCTAATTACCATGAAGCACAATAAGGATTAGTCACATTATTAAATATGCGCAATAATTTTGCTGTAAATTGTATTTGATTAAAACCCTAAATCCTGCTCATATGTGTTCAGGCATCATATTATGTTGCTCAGGAAGCAAACTTAGCTACTCACAAGTTAGAAAAGAAAGCCCATACTTTCTTTTTTGTCATTTTCTGTTATTCTGCCACCGGGAAGTTCTCTAAATGGCCCACATGGCTTTTTATTCACAGGTAGATGGTTTTAGTATGCTGAGGACATGTGGAGGCAGTAGCTTCTTGATAAAGCTATTCTTTTGAACTTATCTTATCTACCATCTTTCTAGGCCATGGGATTTCTCAGGCCGTGCCATAAGCTTCTTTATTTTTCATTCAGGGAGAATGTAGAGCCTTCTTATCTTTACTCATGACTTTATGTTACACCTGTATACAGAAGTTATAAATCTTTATCTTCTATCTGTATTGCTTCTCTCCCTTTCTGTTTCTCAACTCTAATGAATCCACATCTCCATTATGAAGAGTCAGAAACATTTCCAAATTAATGTGTCCAAATGCTCCACATGAAACTCTCCAACCCCATAGTTGCTATTATCTCAGTGAACAGTACCACTTAGTTCATGCATTGAAAAGGTGTTAATTCAGTGCCTGCTATATAAGAGGTGTTGATTCAGGTGCTAGGTAATAGCTTTAAACAAAAGAATGATCTTTGCCTTTAGGGTGTTTATGCCTTAATATGTCCAGTCTTTCAACAGACAATAAGTCTCTTGCAAATTCACTTTCACTATAACCTTATAGATTTAACCTCCACCATAAATAGCAAATGAATCTATTTCTCTTGTTTTCTACTGCTACCATGGTTGTTCAGTATCCTACTTTGAATTTGTCAATGCTTTACTATTTTATTTACACCTAATTTCTACCATAACCTTTAAGGTCCTGTAAAATGTAGCCCATACTAAAGAGGGGGGAAAGAGAGAAGAATGAGCAAGGAAGAAAAAGATCTTTCCTTTTTTTTCATTTCTTTTCTGTGGAAACCTAGATAATTTTGTAGAGCTTCTCAGGTGGTGCTTGTGGTAAAGAACAGGTCTGCCAGTAGAGGGGATGCAGATTCAATCTCTGGGCTGGAAGATCCCCCGGAGTAGGAAATGGCCACCCACTCGATAATCTTACCTGGGAAATCCCAAGGACAGAGGAGCCTGGTGGGCTGTAAAGAGTTGGACACAGCTGAGCGTACACACTCATGTGCACACATGCACACACCGATAACTTTATAAATATGTATTTTTCTGATTCTTTCTCGCTATCATAATATATTCTTTTGTGAATTTCCATTATTTGTAAATGAATAAACTTTAACACATGTTGTGCTCTAGTGAGGATAGAGACTAGATTTTTGTGATAAGAACACTCCTATGTTTAATAAAATCACTCTAACAAGAATTCTTGGTACTTAAGAAGACAGAAGTGTCTCTCTTATGAAGGAGTCCAGAGATGAGCTTTACATGGCTATTGAGGCAACTCTATCATCCTTGGTATGCTGGACTTCCATGTCCAGGTTCCTTTTTCCGTTGAGGAAGGAGAAATAAATGGAAGAAAGGAAACTTTCATTTTTAAATAGTGCCATCTGAAAGTTGCACAGGCATCCCGTTGACCTAAACTTGGTCACATATCTACATCTAGCTGCAATAAAATTCTGGAAAATATAGCTTTATGTGGGTAACCATCTTGCAGCTAAAATATGTTGTAGGGATAGATTGATGTTCCATCAATAAGAGAGACCATGATTCCTGGAAATGAATCAGTAGTCTCTATCCCAATTAGATCTTTTACAAATTTTCCTTTTCATTATTTCTCCTTCTTCTTCCTGCTTTTCCTTTTGTGTTTTAAGCATGAAGCATAGTGTATTAATCAGTCAGTGTGCATGATCAATGAATATTTCAAGAAGGACCTCTTTGAGCTGAATTTTTAATCTAGTGAATCATAATTTTTAAAGTATAGCACATTTTAAATTCTAAAAATAGTAGTTTATTTATAGAATGCAAGAAGTACAGAAAATATTGCTATGAAATTGGCACACATTGTATCTTTGAATAAGAAGATGATGACTAAGCTTCGTGCAAATTTAATCTCATTCCTCATCTTTCTTTATGGATTTCTAACTAAAGATGATAGTGGGAAGTCAAGTTGTAGATTCTCAATACACCACATATACTTAAATAATTCAGATATGAAAAATAAATAAAGTCTCTAGCTATTATTAAGCAAGAAAAAATACCTCAACCCTATGCCATGAATTTTAAGATGCAAAAGTCCAAGGAAAAGAGAAGAAAGATTCTAACACATAATAGTGACATTTTTTATAAACCTCCCACTTATCAAAAATGGAATTGACATGTCAAGAGGATCTACAAAATTGTTGATGCATTTACCTACATTCTAATAGAAATTGATAGATTGGTTAAATGCACATAATGGCAGAAGAAAAACTGCTGTTGTATGTTTGTTATAGGCAAAATGAAGAAAGTGAATGTATAGAAGTAGTTTCATCCTGAATTGAAAGAGTTATCCCCATCCTGAGAGTATTTCTCTATAGGAATAAAATAGTCTTCTTCTAGGTAGAATAAAACATCTTCTTCTACGTAGACTAAGATGGCATCACCAACTCGATGGACATAAGTTTGAGCAAGCTCTGGGAGTTGGTGATGGACAGGGAAGCCTGGCATGCTGCAGTCCATGGGGTTGCAAAGAGTTGGACACGACTGAGCAACTGAACTGAACTGAGGTGAAATAAACCCAGGAAAAGATATTTAATGAAATCCTAGAAAAGATAACATAGTTATCATCCAAGGTAGCTCTAGCTGACTTCTGTCCTTCTCTATAGTTGACTTTGGTTTAGGGGACAGAGTAGATTCTCAGCTTGTAAATAAGAAGTGAACACAAACAAATCTCAAATTATGTGGAAAGTTCAAGAAGAAAAAGCCATCCATAGATCAAAGCCAGTATATAACCTGCATTGAACTCTCCATGAATAAGATAAAACCATATGGCTCAAATGAGGGAAAGGTATAAGGTGACAGCAATTAAAGAAAAGGGAAATGATATCTAAAAATTAGATATCTAGCATAAATATCTAGCATAAAATAATATGTAATTCAACAAACAGAAGAAAATTCCCCAGTGCTAACTTCATAATATAGAATTACTTAATGAGATAGTGGATTTTGTGAGGAAGATAGAGCTGAGACATTATACATTCAAACAACAGAATGAGATTAAAATGTAAATTGAAAAACTGAGGAAACAAGATGAAGACAAAATTACCATTAATATAGAACCAGAATAAAAAAAAGAAAAGAAACTAAAAGGAGGCAATAAACTTCACTGACTTTTTATTTACTGATTGAGGAAAAACTTTGAATTAACTGAAAATCAAAGATAAGAAAAGATAAAAGAGATCACATCAATTCACAAAAAATTTAACATAGAAGACAGGCACAATCATTCAAGGAAAGATGGATTGAAATCCCCAGTGCATGGAACAAAAATGTAATCTGCTATTTGACTGGAGAAAGTTTTATTGAAATTAAGAAAACTTATATTTGTAAACTAGAAGGACATAGAAAGTTCCAGGAAAATTTGATTTAACTTGGTTGACACTAAATTTATCTCCTTGTCAGTTACTGACTTTTAAAAAGGAAAATATGTTTATTTGGGTGTCCAGGTAAGAAGGGATAGGGCTGAAAATTTTTCTGATCTTAGAATTGTCCACATAATATTCAAAGCCTAAAAAATTTAGATACAAAAAAGAGTTTGATAACATTAAGCATTCCATTTTTAATAAAAGAAGCAGAAATCTTTACATTGTCACAGATTTTTTACATGTTATGCTTAATATAGCAGTAGGAAAGAGTCGAAAAGTTTACATGGCTCAGGCTTTTAGAATTATCTTATATCTCACTGCATAAAAACTATAGCTTTGGCTATGATATTTAAGATTAATAACAAGGATACATTTTGTGCAATGCCTGTATGATTAAAATGAATATAAGCTTATTATTTTAAGTCTAAAACAAGCAAACCAACAAATAAGACTTTGACAACTTTGAAAAGTAGAATGGAAAATCACTGATTGTGCTTTCTTCTCTCTGAATTTGTGAAGGTGTTCAAATTACAGTTTTCCTTTTATATTTTGATGTTTTTGTAGCTTGACAACTAACTGAAGAAGTAGTCAGTGCTGGGATATGGCTTATTTCGTCTACACAGACCTAGCTAATTTTTCCATGTATATTATTGCACTTTAATTTTTAAAATCCTATTCTTCATAAGCTCTTTTTTAAAGATACAAGTTTATAGAGCATTTTACCCCCAAATAACTTGATAACAGCTTGGAGACAGATCAGGTCGTCAAAGATCTGTCTCCAAGAACAAGGAACCTATTTTCTACCCCATTATTGGTCCTCTTACAGGAATGCATGCTTCACTGGTGGCTCAGCTGGTAAAGAATCCACCTGCAATGCAGAAGACCTGGTTTCGATCCCTGGGTTGGGAAGATTCCCTGGAGCAGTGAAAGGCTACCCACTCCAGTATTCTGGCTTGGAGAATTCCTTGGACTGTATAGTCCATGGGGTTGCAAAGAGTTGGACACAACTGAGTGGCTTTCACTACAGGAATGCACACTCCCACATTAAGGGGATATGTGAAAATGGGCAACAGAACTTTAGCTCAGAAAGTCTTACAGGCTGTTTTACGTATGCCATATTTGTGTCTTTCCTGTTCATTTTCCATATTTTGGAATTGTTTTCTAGCTTTAGCAGAATGCTACATAGCTTGAATCATAACTTCTCAAACCCATTCTGAGAATGTGACATCTTTACTCATTACCTGCTCTCGTCACAAGAAGAGCATAGGAGATACTCTTTCCCTTGTATCAAGACATATAAAAGGTGCTTCTGCTCATCACCTGTCAGGTTAAAAGTCTATTAGAAGACCTGAGTGTGGCACTGAGGCAGAAGCTCAAAGTATAAATCAGACCAATATGAAAACAGGTCAGAAGTGCCTACAAGGGCACATAGAAGACCAGCAGTTACTTCAGTCACAGCAGATACTAAACTCATGATCCAAAGACTGGGTATTGAGTCTGAATCCACTGATAAGGTGACTTGATAACAATTTCCGGGTAGAATAGGACCAATGCTTCAGATAAATGTCAATTCCTACATATTATAATAACCAAAATAAAGGTGAAAGTGTTAGTCACTCAGTCATGTCCAATTCTTTGCGACCCCATGGACTGTAGCCCACCAGGATCCTCTGACCATTGCAATTCTCCAGGCAAGAACACTAGAGTGAGTAGCCATTCCCTTCTCTAGTGGATCTTCCCAAACCAGGGTTCAAACCCAGGTCTCCTGCATTTCAGGCAGATTCCTTACCATCTGAGCCATCAGGGAAGCCAAGTTGACTTGATGAGGATTTACTTATAGACAGAGGAGGCCGAGGCTTCAGGTTCCTGCATTTTATAGTATCCAAAGGAGGGAGAAATTAAACAACACATTTTGCCAATAATGCTTAACTGAAAACACTTGGAGTAGTGTAGTACAAAAAACAAAAAACAAACAGTCAAGAAGGGTGCCCATGGCAGATATCCCATGAAAACAATTCTGTTTCTGTTTTAGAATTGTGGGCCATCTTAGTTAGACATAGCTATTTATTTCACATAAAATACTGGAACAAACTGTGCTTTTATAAATTCTTTGCCAGTAAAATAAACATTTCCCTTTGAGGTCTACATTTGGGCTGTTTGGGTGTTACCAAATAAAAGCATTAGTTTATTAAAATGTATGTTATTTGGAAGGTGTGCTTTAGTGAAAAATATGGTTCATATTCATTTTTGATTTGTTTCTTGCTTGTTTTAAGGAAATTATCATTGGCATCATGATCAAAAAGTATTTTCTTAATATACCTGGATCTTGGTACTGGCTATGGCTCATATGATATGTAATATTACACAATATTAAAAATATTGTATATATTATAAATATTAGACAAAATGATGTAAACAAAATTTTCTCCTCTGTATAAAGGAATCCCTTTAACAACTAATAATTAATTTAACAACTTTAATTTTGTGATAGTAAGAAGTGATTATATATGCGATAGCTCCTTCTAAACTATGCCACTCTCTGAAGTACTAGTATTAATTTTAATGATAGTTGTTTTTGAGCAACTTTAGACAGTTAACATAATTAATTTAATAATTAATGATTACTAAAAGGTTTTAAAAAACTGTCAAGTTGAACACCAACAGACATGCCATTCCTTCTTAGAGAAATCATCTTTTCAAAGCCAATATTATAGTGGTTGGAAAATTGCCACTGTAGAGTCCCCTTGAGAGGTTTCTGTATACATCTATTTTCTAAGATATCACTCTTATTTATTTTTTAGTAATATGCATTTAAGTAGAATCTCTGGATTTATTAGCATATAATTTTAAAATAAATATTTATTTATTATTTATTTTTGCCTGTGGCTACTCTCTAGTTGTGGTACACAGGCTTCTCATTTTAGTGGCTTCTCTTATTGTAGAGCACAGGCTTTAGGGCACACAGGCTTCAGTAGTTGTGGTGCACAGGCTTGGTTGCCCCACAGCAGGTGGGATTTTCCTGGACTAGGGATCGAACCTGTGTCCCCTGCATTAGTAGGCAGATTCTTAACCACTGGATCACCAAGGAAGTTCTGCATGTCATGTTTTAAATAGTAAAGCCATCTTGTCCCTGTCAAAACTAGTGATCTCAATGCTTTCGCTAATCATGACAAGTTTTTACTAATTCCAAAATAATGTGTTCCTTTATTAGTCAATAGATCCATTGATAGAGCTGTATATTTCAGAAATTTTTCATTATTTGCTAGATACAAAGTTTGATGAAAACTACAAAAAACTCCTAGAAATAATAAAAATATAAGAGAAACATACAGAAATGTACTGTATGTCTCTATACTTGCAATGAATGATTAGAGATAAAAATAATTTCCAATAGTATAAAAATATGCTTATTGAGTTTTCTAAACCAGGACTTGTAAAAATGCCCCCATTTACTCATGTCTTCTTTAGATTTTCTCAGCAGTGTTTTGCCATTTTCAGTGTATGGGTATTGCATATTTTTTATCAGACTTAACTTCAACATATTTCATATTTCTACCTCCAAAATAAGTTGTACACAACCTGTACACTGAAAACTATGAAATATCAGTGAGTGAAATTTTTTAAAGATCTGAATAAATGGGACTATAGCTAGATTATATGTCTAAAGACCCAATATTGTCAAGATATCAGTTCTTTCCAAATTAATTGATAGATACAATTCAATCTCAGTAAAAGTCTCAGCAGAAACTTCAAGACTTACTATTAACCTGTAGGAATAAAGACAGTATAGTATTGGTGAACAAATGGAGAAATACATCAAGGAATCATAATAAACAGCCAAGAAATTGACCCATCTGAATGCCGTCAACTGATCTTTGACAAAGGAACAAGGCAATATGATGGAATAAAGAGTATTTTCAACAAGTGGTGCTCAAACAACTGGACATTCAACTGAAAAAAATATATATATATAAATCTAGACACAAACTTTATATTTTTAAAAATTTACTCAAGATAGATCTTAGACATAAATGTAAAATGCAAAACTATAAAACTCCTAGACGATATCAGAAGAGAAAATCTAGATTGGTTTTGTGATGACTTTTTAGATACAACACCAGAGGCATGAAAGAAAACAATGATAACCTGAACTTCATTAAAATTAAAAACTTATTCTATGTGAAAGACACTTAACAAGGGATTTAGAAGACAAGCCACGGACTAGATGAAAATATTGGCAAAAAACATATCTGATAAACCACTGTTGACTAAAATGTACAAAAAAGGCTTAAAACTCAACAATGAGAAAACAAACAACCTGATGAATAATTAAGCCAAAGTTCTTAACAGGTACCTTGCCTCAGTCGTCTCCAGCTTTTTGTGACCTCATGGATTGTAGCCTATCAAGCTCCTCTTGTCCCAGGCAAGAATACTGGAGTAGGGTGCCATTTCCTTCTCCAGGGGATCTTGCTAACCCAGGGATGGAACTCACATCTCCTGCATTGGCAGGTGGATTCTTTACAACTACTGCCACCTACAGATGGTAAATAAGCAGATAAAAAGTTGTCCCACATCATCTATAGTATCATCATGGAAATGCAAATTACAAGAATGAGATACAATCTTACACCTTTTAGAAATGCCAAAATGCAGAACTCTGACAATACCAAGTGATAGCAAGTTTGTGTAGCAACAGGAACTCTCATTTGTTGCTAGTGGGAATGCAAACTTACAGGTACTTGGGAAGACATTATGGTGGTTTCTTGCAAAACTAAATATACTCTTACCCTACATTTACTCAAATGATTTGAAAGGTTATGTCCATACAAGAACTTACACACAGATGCGTGTAGAAATTCTATTTCTAACTGCCAAACTTGGAAGCAACTATAGTGTCGTTCCATACGTGAATGGTTAAATAGTCCATCAAGAAAATGGGTGTATTATCCAGCACTAAAAAGAAATGAACTGACAAACCATAAAAAGAAATAGAGAAAACTTAAAAGCATATTTTTAATGAAAGAAGTTAATCTAAAAAGACTATATATTGTATAATTCCAACTATATTCTATTGTAGACAAGGCAAAAACACGGCGACCAGAAAATGATCAGTGGTTGCCAGGGATTAAGGTTATGGGGAAAGAAGGGGAAATAGATAAAGCACAGAGGACTTCAAGGCAGCAAAACCATTCTGTGTGATACTACAATGGTGTATACCTATCAATATGTACTTGTCAAAACACATAGAATGTATAACATCAAGAATTAATCCTGATGTAAACTATATGTGGACTCTGGGTGATAACAATATACCAGTTGAAGTTAATCTACGGTGACTATTTATTTCTCTGGTGGAGCATGCTGGAATGGGAGAGGCTGTCAATGTGCAAAGGCAGAGAATATAGAGAGAATTTCACTGTGAACCTAAAACTACTCTAAAAAAAAGTCTAGTTTTGAAATTGATGAAAATTGATTCTAAAATGTGTATGTAAATGAAAATAAATAAGAATAACTAAAACTAGTAAGATGGAAAACTAACGCTACCTGATTTCAAGATTTGTTTTAAATTTCCTTAACCAAGATAGCATTATTGGCATAAGATAGACAAATTGAATAATGAGACATAGTGTAGAGAGTACATAAATTGCCCTACATATGAATGACTAATTTTCAACAAAGATGCAAAGGTAATCAAGTGGTAAAAATTATTTTCAACACATAGGTAGAATAATTAGATAGTCATATGCTTAAAAATAAGCTTCAATAAAAACTTTGTACCATATAAAATAAATAACTGAGAACAGATCATAGATCTAATATAATACCTAAAATTCCAGAGCTTGTAGGAAAAAAAAAAGCATTGGAGAAAATATTTGTGATTTTGGCTTAGGCAAATAATACTTAGCACTGAACAATACTTAATACTTAAATAATAATATAACACTGAAAGCATGATCCATGAAAAGGAAACTGATAAATTAATTTTAATCAATAATTTAAACCTCCTGTTTTCTATAGACAGTGTTAATGGAATGGATAGATGAATTACAGACTGGGAGAAAGTTCAGTAAGTTATTTATTTTCAATTCCTAAGCACATAACATAATCATCATCATCTAAAACCTACTATTTACTTTTTTATTACCATATGCCTGGTATTGTGCTAAATGTTTAACGTGCATTATTTCATTAAATCTTTTGACCACTCCTTTAAGGAAGATACAATTTTCTTTATTTCACACATGAGTAAAGATATTTGAAGGATTAGGTAAATTGCTTTGGGTCAAAGAATTAAAACATCTGAATATGAATATGTATCTAGTCTTTTCTTCCTGTACCACTTGACAAAATAAAGGCCCACAATTACTGACTGATATGTAATAATTCTTGAATAAGTGAATTGAATACAGAGAGTAATGAAGATTAGCCCTGGCCACTCAGAAGTCAGAAAAATAGAGCTTAGTCAGTGATTGAACGGCAACACACCAACTAGTCCAGAGCGCATTGTTTTACACGTGTGTCAGTCTTAAAATTCCAGCTTATTTTTATTTGCCCCTTCCTCCCTCACTCCCACACTGCCAATATAATGTTTCTTCCTTTGCTTGCTTTTCCTTCTACAAAATGGTGCTAAATTGCCATTTGCTCTATAGTCACGGAGTCGTGTCTGACTCTTTGAGACCTCATGGACTGTAGCCTGCCAGGCTCCTCTGTCCTTGGGATTTTCCAGACAAGAATACTGGAGTGGGTTGCCATTTCCTTCTCCAGAACTTCCCTTTAGGAGGGTTTGATATCCTAAGCATCATTTATCAGTACATTAATGTGTCACACTGCTCACCAGATCCTCACTAGATTTTAAACACACATATGCAAACTACTGAAAAAAGGAAGATACTAACTTTTATGGGGTTTGCCCTCCCTCTTCTATTTGGAAATGTTTATTGAAATGTCTACTTTTTTCCCCTAAGGATAAAAAATAGAGGGATTGATAAAATTGGATCTATTTAGACTAAATTCTTTCCAAAGAGTTTTTGAAGATGCAGTTAAGATAAATACAGTTAGGATTTCTTAGGGACTACTACTATGGATAGGGTTTCCCAGGTGGTGCTAGTGGTAAAGAACCCGCCTGCCAAAGCAGGAGACATAAGAGACACGTGTTCAGTTCTTGGAACAGGAAGATCGCCTGGAGAAGGGCATGGCAACCCACTCCTATATTCTTGCCTGGAGAATCCCATGAACAAGGAGCCTGGCAGCTACAGTCCACAGGGTCACAAAGAGTTGGATAAAACTGAAGCAACTTAGCCCATACTACTATGGATGAAATTATTTAGAAAATATGGGCATGCCCGGATGGATTGTGTTTACTTCTTCCTCTCCTGGGCAGTTCCCCACCTTTTTGAATGTGTTAACACAATGTGAATTTCACTTTACTAATGAAATCAAACCTGAAGGAATACGAAATAATGGCTCCTAATTGTGCCAGAAAGATCTTCCTGAAATAGCCCATTTTCCAAATAGCATCTACTTTGGTTTCATATTAAGGCTCTCAGCAGTTTTAAATCATATCTATGGCAGTGTAAATTTCATTGCATTTCTACATTCTGTAAAATATTGGCTGACTTTCCCAAGTGAAGCTCTTATTATATCTAGCAGAATCCAAGTAATTAAAATGCATTTTCCACTCATTTTGATTTCATCTTTCTCAAGGTGTTTTTTTCTGACAAAAAATAATGCTTTCAATTTACTTATAGATCAAAATATTCTTGTAGAAACTTTCACCTTTGCAGAATAGGTTTTATGTTGCAGTTTTATATATTTTTGTTGGCCCTTAAAACTAATTCACAGAATATAAAAGAGTAAATTATTTGTCCTGTTTAGGAATGCATGGGAGAAAAGAAGCTTGCTGTCTACCTAACCTTCATGTACTCCTCTTCCTAAACTCAGACTTGTTAAACATCTGTCCTGGGTAAAAAGTATTAATTTTGTTATTACTAAAAACACTTTCAGTGAGAGAGATACCTTACTTACTAAAGGACAGCAGACTGCTCAGAACAATAGGTGGCTAATTTGTTTAATACAGATAAGAATCAACCTAATTAAAAATAAAATTAAATAAAATACAACCTTAGTAAATAAAGACAAAACATATGAACAATTTGACATGAGGAATATGTTTATATATAAACATATGGAAAGTTGTTCAACTTCGCCAGTACTCATTTAAAACTATAATTAGGTTAATCTCCCATCTGCTAAATTAACTGGCATTAATAATAATAGTTAATACAAGTAAGAAAATGGTGAGACCATTTACTTTGTTACTGTTGGAGCATACAACCCTCCACTTATTCAATGTGTTTATTAAACACATATTATGTGCTAGGCATTGATAAAACATCGCTAAATAAGAATAATAATAAATTAATTATTATTAATTAATTATTAACAAAAGAATTAATTAATTATTAATAAAAGAATAATAATAATTCCTGCTGTCATGGAAAATGTCTATAATGGGAAATTTTAAATGATTAAATAAAAAAATAGTTACAAATTTCTTCCCATCTTAAACTATACCTTTTTCCTGTTTTAATTCAAATAAAGTTTAGAATTTGGTAATACATTTCTTTGATTGGATTTCATCTTGCAATCATGTATTGAATATGCATACAACTTATAAGACAAGATTCTTCCCTTCTGCAGATATTGATATAAATTAATTAATTAGTTAATTTATTTGAGGAATTGCCATGATTTCTCCAAAATAACAGTCAAAATAATGTACAGAAAAATCTTTGTTGTCTAAATATTCAAAACTCTAATGTTCTTGTTCACCATCCATTTAGACCCTTAGTTTAACATTCATATGAAAATTAAATTGTAACGACAATTAAGATTAAGCACTTAGCAGTTCATCTAATCCAACGTTACATTTCCTGTAAATCCTCTGGGTTTTGAAGGTGCATTTTGTACTTTTTTTATGCATTGGTCAAAGGTGTGTAGAGGGATTATATTGTTTATGTGATTGTGTAGATGCACCAGTTTTGAATTGTTTTAGAAAGTATGCAATGAGCAGACACAATAATAATAACAGCATTCACTGACACGTTACAGTCCATTGGCAAAGTGGTACTGGTACTAGGATAGTTGGGGGATTTCAGGGATAAAGATATTATCTTAATAGATATCATTCCTACTCTAAAGTCTACCAAAGCATGATTTTATAAAATCTGGAAAATTTTGAAAATACACATTACAGAAGTAATCACTGAAGTGTGATTTAAAAATAGATAAAAACATTTATACATTTCAGTTTTGTTAAGATTCACTAAGTCTAAATTTAAACATAAGTCATTGCCTTTCATTTTCATTATCTCTTTTGTGTCAGTATAAACTTATAAAGTCTTTTTGAGAGTCAATTTAGTGATATTCAGCCAAATATTACATAAAAGTATACTTTGACTCCCAAACACTTTGTACATAAGTCTGTTCTATAGAAATATGTAATTGCACTAGGGTATAAAAAGTGAAGGTGTTAGTTGCTCAATTGTGGCTGACTCTTTGCAACCCCATGGGCTGTAACCCACCAGGCTTCTCTGTCCATGGAATTCTCCAGGCAAGACTACTGGAGTGGGTTGCCTTTCCCTTATCCAGGGGATCTTTCCGACCCAGAAATCGAACCTGCATCTCTTGCATTACAGGCAGATTCTTTACCATCTAAACCACTGGGGAAATGTATATGTATATCTGTTTATATGTCTGTGTGTACAACAGTTCTGAAAACTTGGAACATTTCAATGTGCATCAATCATGAGTAGAAATGTGCAGCAATCATTCATAAAACATTTTAGGATGCCCAATATTTAGAGAAATATGGAGTCAATAAAACAAATAAGATCTACCTAAATATTGCAAAATAGAGTTTTATGACAAAAAATATATATATAACATATGCATGCTTGCAGGCTAAGTTGCTTCAGCCATGTCCACGCGACCCTATGGACTGTATGTAGCCTGACAGGCCTGCCAGCATGGTTGGGTAGGGTCTTTACCACTAGTGTCACCTGGGAAGCCCTGTATAATATACATACATTGTATTGCATGAATATATTTTATTTTATACATTTAAACATACACACAAACATTCTATTTCCTTATAAAATTATTTTCTTCATGCATAATAGCTATATTACCTGTATAGAGATAATAAATCTTCAAACATGAATGCATTCCTTTATGTGGGAGGATTAGTGGGTGTTAAGAGTGAGCTTTGATATAAATTCATAATCCTAAACATGCACTTAAAACTGTAAAAGCATTAAGGATGATTACAGCCAGAATGAGGATTCTGGGAAAGTGATGACTGGGATGAGTTATTTTTAGTTTTCTGTTTGTTTCTGTGTGGTAGAGTATTTCATAGAGAGTACTTCCACATATACCTATATATTTAAAAAGAACCAAAAATATTACTGTTAGTGTTATTCTTTAGAACCTTAATTTATTAATTTGACACATTAAATTCACATACTATTAATGAAAAAAATTGTCAACTCTCACCTATCTCCCAGTCTTATTTTGGTAGGTCAGGAAGTATATACACTATTCCACCAGCTGCTCTAGATTTAACTTCTTTCTTTGTCCCATTTCCTCTTCTTAATGGGAAAGTGCATGGTGGAGAAGGGAATTATTATGTTTCCTATTTCTTCATTTAAGAAGTCTTTTGGAATACTTGTATTAATCAATTAACCATAGTGAGAAGTGACAGCCAAAGTACAGATTGTTAGATATTAAATTCAGTAATTCTATGCATCCAAATATATATTTACCTCCGAACTCTGTGTTCTTCCCTCTACTCTGTAAAGGAAATACTTTTTATAAATCTGTGGTTCACAAACTTAGCATTCGTCACTTAGCAGTCTTCGCAAAACACAGATTTCTGAGCGCCTGTATTGGTGTCTATGATTAATTTTTTCTAGGTTGGAATGGTTTGGTTACCATTTAGTAAGTCCCCAGAAGCCTGGCAGACTACAGGCCATGAGGTTGCAAAGAGTCGGACAGGACTAAACTACTAACACATACACGCTCACAGATGATGCTGAGGCTGAATTCAGACACCATACTTTGGGGGTCAATGGAATAAGTAAAAGAGAAGGAATGATTCCAGACGTCATGGAATTTGTAATCTAGGGTTGCATTAGTTTTCTATTACTGCTGTAACAAATTACAGCAAATTTTACTGGCATAAAACAACACAAATTTATCTTAAACTCTTCAGGTCAGAAGTCTAAAATGGGTTGGCAAGACCATGTTCATTCTGAATGCTTGAGGTGAGATTTCTTCTTTTCTTTTATTTTTTTTTAAGTTTTGAGGGACTTCCTATATCCTTCGGCTCATGACCCTATCTTCAAGGCACAATATTTTCCACATCTCTCTCTCTCTTTTCCCTGAACTTGTCATTTGTCATCCTTTCTTCTCTGGTTCTGATCCTCCTGCTTTTCTCTAATAGTCACTTGGTGATTACATTGGACCTACTCCAAAATAATCCTTCCATCTTCCTTATCATTTGCTCTGTGAAGCAAAATAGTCAGATATTCTTGGGATGAAAATGTGGATATGACACAATTCTGAACCATAGAAAGTCATACTTGTAGATATGGTGGTAAGTTGAAAGTAGCATTCAACCAAAAGATTGTGTGTTTGGAGACCCAGGTTCAATCCCTGGGTCAGAAAGATCCCCTGGAGAAGGAAATGGCAACCCACTCCAGTATTCTTGCCTGGAGAATTCCATAGACAATGGAACCTGGTGAGTTACAGGCCTTGGGATTGCAAAGAATAGGAAACAACTGAGCCATGAACTTTATATGTATATATGTAATGCTTTTAGTGAACCATGCAACAAATCAACAGTACAACCTTGGCTAAATCAGTAGATCTCTTTGAACATTTATTTCATTGGAAATGGAATGATTGATTTAGTTATTCTAAAATAACAAATAGTTCTTAATTTGATTCCACAACTAGAGACTAGCTCTGATGTTTTTATGACAGTCAAAGGTAAAATATGTACTAATTTAAAAAGAGCAGGTACTTTAGATTTCAGAGTTTCTGTCTTTATATTTCAGTATATGTGTCTTTTCTTTTATAATGTAATTTGTTTGTACAATTATGCTATGTTCACCTGAAAAAAAATATTGCTTTTCTTGTAGCAAATGCCCATGGGAGAAATGCACTTTAGATGGCATCTAACGTGTAATCAAGTGTATAGAGATTGCAATGATAAAAAAGAAAATACTAAATTTATAATTTACATTCTTTTAACAGATCTTCAGAGCACTGTGCAGTAAAGAGAGCCATGGATTTACCAGTTCTCAAGCTGAGGCACAGTGTGAAGAAGGCTTCTTGGAGCAGTGTGGAGGACTGGATGGCAAGGTAAATTGGTTAAGGGGTTGAAAAACAAACTGTGAGACTTTGTAAATTTTTTCTCAGTGAATTTTTAATCAAAATTCAAATGGGAAGAAGATTGCATCAGAGAATCTAATTCAATTGTGGTAATACCATTCACAAGCAGAGACATGGTGACACTATTCACGTAGGGCAATTTGTTTTACTAAATTCCGAAGGGACTGAAATGTTCCAGCAACATCCCAAATCATTAGTTTAAACATGTCGATGTTTTTGTGTAAAATAGAAGGTTTTAATGTTTCTACTCAAATTTGTGTAAATGTAAGATTTGCTGTAGCAACATGATGGTGTTTTCAGTATATTTTTAACCATTATCAACCACCACTAGAGGGCAGGGTTATTTCTCAATTTTACCT
Organism: Muntiacus reevesi; assembly: GCF_963930625.1. NCBI lineage: Eukaryota > Metazoa > Chordata > Mammalia > Artiodactyla > Cervidae > Muntiacus > Muntiacus reevesi. The sequence goes on along the minus strand of NC_089249.1, from coordinate 99,196,348 downwards.
AAATTTATTTCCTTAATATGAGATTAACAAAATACCATCCTATTTACATTTTTCTTAACTTTCTGAAAGGCAATTTTTATTTAGCACATTCAGATTAATTTCATTCTAATCATTTAAGAAGTCCTTTAAAAAAAAACTTAAATTCCATCCTCTTTGACAAAATGTTTTATACTTTAAAAAAAGGACATTAATAGTTGAAGAACAGATGATGCTGTTTTAAGTCTGAACAATCCCTGGTTTGTTCAAGTATAGGAGAAGATTTTTTTTGTTTTTTAGTCAAGAAGGACACTACAGGGAATAATAGTGAAATTATATTACATTGTCAAAGTATCATTTTAGATTAAGTAGTCATTAAATATTTCTTTATTTTTGAGCTTTTTTAGACCCTGAGGTTAGACATAGTAAGACATGTTATTTAAGATATTATTCTCTTTTGAAAATTGACCTGAACTCCCATTTACAGAGATGAATTTGAGCACTTCCTTTGTGCGTCTGTCCTTAGCTCCATCTCAGAATGTAAAATATTGTGCTAGAATTGCTCTCACAAGACTTGTGAGCTCTTTGAGTACAGATCCAAGATTCTGTCCACTGTAGCTCAGCAAGCAAAGTAAGCCTTGCCAGAGAATAGATACTCAATAGCAATTGGTATCTTTATTATAATAGTGATAGAAAAAAATCAAGGAAAAACTAATCATTTACTATGGTAATATCTGTATTGTGTATGATTTTATTTTATTCAATTTCAAATCAATATAGTATTGATTTTAAAATGATGTATGGAGAAAAGTGAACCAACAACTTGGTTCTCAATTAAGTCTTCAGCAAACATTTTTTGGGGACCTAATATGTTTCTTGTATTATGCCCAGTGCTTGGTATAAAAAGATTTTAAAAATGTAGTCTAAGCCCTTAAAGGACCAGTACAAGAAAAACACATAAAACAGATACCTTTAATGTTTGTGAGATAAAGTTTTTTTATTAACTTATGAGTGATTTTCAGACCAGCTAAGAAAAAAGCATCATGTTCAACTTCTGGATTATGCAACTATACCAGCAAAAGGAGAACCAATGTTTTGCCAAATGATTCTGTAATATAATAAGTTCAAGCTATATCATAAAAATATGTAATAAAAAACATGATATCAAACTAACAAAAGTGTCTTGGGCAGTGATAGTCTTTAAAAAGTGCTACTTATTTGGCCTGCCAGTCCTGGCCTCAATATCTTATTTGAAAATGGCCACAGAGTCCATCAGATTCAAAAATTCTTCTTGCTTATATTGGAAAATAATTGAGGAGATTTCAAGGATATCTGTATTATGTGTATTTATTTTTTCAAGGGTTTGCTTATACTGTATATATACTGTATATACTTTGTAACACAGGAATATATGTAGACACATTCATGCACATGCACATAATAGCAACTACAAATACTTATTTAGCTTTAGTGTTAGGAGATTTTATGTGTAAAATGCTCAAACCCTTCTTTGTAAACATCTGATGAAACTGTAAACCAGATATGACTAAGATACATGTCCTAATTATATTCTAATTCAAATTTTCTTATTCTCTCTTAATTTGTTTTCTGTCATTTGCTGAAATTCATGTGTCAGTGACATTCAGTTTATACACTCTTTCCTATTATTTGGATATATTTTTTTATCAGAGCTTTGTCTCCTTTTATCTGTTGTAAGTTTATATTTTAGGCTACAGCCTTCAGATGTTGTGTTTTTTCTTTCCTTCCAAATACTTCTGTTTATCTTTGATCTAGTACTGATTGATGAAAATTCAGGAAGATTGAGATGAAGTGGTACTCCATAAAGTTTACTCTAAACAGGAATTGAAGTAAAATTTAATTGGATTAAGCAGATTAGGGGGGAAAACACAAAATAGTGGCTTAGTATTGAAGAACCTTATTAAAAGAACAGCTTGAGTGTACTGGGAATAACAACAATAACAACAAAGCTGTAATTATGAAGTATTATAATCAGAGAGAGATTTTTAAATTTCAGTGTTAATCAGCTCTCTGATTAAAAGGAGAAGGAAAAAACTTTCTCTTTTGCCAGGACATTTCATGGAGTGAGAGTTACTTTCTGAGGGTGACTAACATCTCTTTACTCTGAATTTTAAGGACTCTACTTTATCTTGACTTCCCATTTCACAACGTCCTTTACAAGTAGCAAGAGTTAGAACTTCTTTGAGGTCCTCAGCACTTGTGATATATATAATGTATTAAATATATTTTTAATACATTGTCATATAACTATATATCTATATATACTTTAATATATTATTATCATATAACTATATATATCTCTCTATATATGTGTATGGGGGAAAGCTTGATGGTATATTCAGTTTTTTTTCTTTCTGCACTATCTTGTTGTACATAGGAAATACCTATTTTTCTAGATTAATCAGCTCTTACTAATTGTGAACACTGAGAATGATTGCTCTTGTCTTTGAGTGTATTTACTAGCATATGGGGATAAATATTTAGAGCCATACAAAGGGATTTAGCCTTGTGATTCCCATTATTGTGAAGAAATGTAAATGTTTACAGTATATTTATCCAATGATGTTTGTCCTAGAACTCAGTATAATGAAATGAAACAACTATTTTAAAATAAAAGTTATCTGTAGCTTTGAATAATTTTATGACTTGACTTGATGTAGAAGACATTATATGGCTTCCTACTTTAGTATCTTATCTTTAGTATCTTAAAATGCACAAAAATGTAATCAGTCTAAATATAGTCAACACTCCTGAGAGACAGACAAAATTGAGGTAATGAGTAATCCATAAATGGTTTAAAGAAATGTGAATTTTTTTTAAAATGTGGATAAAGAAGACTTGTTAATTATAATTCTCCACCTTGTTTCATAAACAGAGAACCAGCATGAGAAATTTTGCTGACTTTCTTTTTTAAAAAAACACAGTATGTTACACACATTCTGCCAGTGTAGAAATAGATTTCTAATTAAGTACGTTTTCCTTAAATGATATGTTCTGAAGACTTATCATGTTAGCAAGATAAGAGTAAATTATTAGCATAATAACTGTTTTCAGGGTAAGAAAATGATGCCATTTTTGCTTTCTCTCTTTTTAAATTCACAGTCATAATTTGAAGGGATTAAAAGCTCTTGTTTTAAATATAGGAAAACAACAGCTCTTCAGAGACTAGCTCAGACACTGACATTATTCTTCTTGTTATGAACTTGGCTGCTTTGAACATATTTCTGCTTCTGCAGCTTAGCTGTGTTTATATCAGTTCATTGAGGTAAAAATACCCCCAGAATAGGAAAGCTAGTTATAAAGTATTCTGCAGGTGGATTCCTACTTTGTCTGATCTGCTTCAAGGAGCTTGATGGGAGTTCCCTCCCATCACACACTGCCCTCACTACCTGGGGGGAGAAGTTTTGCACATCTAGCCCCTGTATGCGTGTCACTACAATAGTGACAATAGTGACGACAGTAGTGACAATACACCCTTCATCATAGGGTACTTTAATTAGTTACACAGCTACTTCTTCCACTAGACAGTAAACTCCTTGAGATAGGGAATGTGTATTAAACCTGTGTCTCCCCCAACACTATTTTTGACATAAAATTCTACTCATTAGTCTTTGACTATATCATTTTCACCAAGGTTTTTCTATATTCATAACACTATCTTGAATTTTGTTAGAAAATGTGGCTTAGTTAAGAACCTGCATTTTTAGTAAAAATTAAAATTACATCAACTAAATCTAACTCTCTCTTATTGACATAGGGGACTGTCTAAATATAATTCTAAATCATTCTATACTTCTGTAATTCAGGTCTTGCATAGTCATTTATCATAGAAAAACAGATTTGCACAATTAACTCTCATGGTATTTCAATTTTCAGAATGTACTTAACTGTTTAGTTTCCTAGTAAAACTATCTGTGGCGTAAAATATGTATGTGAGTGTATGTGTATGTGTATTTGGCCTGGACAGAATTATGATATCTATAAATTAATAAATGAACTGCATTATTGCTTTAGAATAACAAAGTTGGGGAAAAAGATTGGAAATGCACATTTATGAAAAAAGACTTTATTTCCTAGAGAGAAAAAGTAAAGATACCTTACGTACATGCATACACACCTGTTGTTTTAATAGTGGAGAAATGCATTAGTAGGGAATTGAAATTGCCAAAGCCAGGAAATAGATAGGCATGTAGGTTAGCATAAAACACAAACACACTTAGTGGTCAAATGTTTTTTAAACACCGTTCCCCACTAAAAGTTTATAGATCTCCTTGGAGAAATGATTGATTCTAAGGCTAGAGTAAGGAACTGCAAAATAAGCCTGTACATCTTATTGTTCCATAAAATGATAATGATTTTATCATGATCATGGATTCTGTGGATTTCCTAATACCCTTTTTCCTTTAAAAAGCGTTCAGTGAAGATGATTTCTTTCTGCTCCATGGTATCAGGGGTTTCAGCTAAAAAGATTCATGTCAATGTATGACAAAACCCACTGAAAAGTTGTGAAGTAATTAGCCTCCAACTAATAAAAAAAATTAAAAATAAAATAAAATAAAAAAATAAATAAATTAAAAAAAAATTTGCTGGTTGGTAACAGGAATCATCTGAAGGCTTATTTATTCACATTTCTGGTGATTGATTCTGAGTTAGCTCAAATTCAGGACCTCACTGTGGATTCTCCATGCCCTTGCTTTCACATCCTCACGGCACAGTGGCTTGATCCTAATAGCAGTTGTACCAGGAGAATCAGAAAGATCTCTCATCCAGAAATCACAGAGCCTACACAAGTACAAGGAGAAGAAATAAAGACTTTTCCCCCCTCCACTTCCTCCTCCTCCAGACCAAAACCATACATTCCCTGAGGAATATGAAACTCACATTGTAAGAAGATCATGTGAGATGGAAGAGATACTGCGTTGTCCTCATCTTTAGAAAATAACCTTCTTTATGTGTAATGCTATTTAACAGATTTTGATAGTTGTGCTGTGGTTTTATAAGACAAACACCTTAAATGTAGAAATTTATAGTTAAATATTCAGGAGTGATGGAGCATCAGATCAGCAAATTACACACAAATGACCCAGGAAAGGTGTCTGACAGAAATGTTCAATTCTTACAAAGTTTCTGTTAGTTTGTAATGGTTTAAAAACCAAAAGTAAGCAAACAAGTAAATACCTAAATTTGTAAGTGGAGATTTCCAGGAGGATCTAATTGATACTACTTTGTAATATGGAAATGGAGAAAGATTATACCTGTTAGAGGGTGGGGGATTGGGAGAAAGTTGTAGATTGCTACTTACAGGGGAATATTAAACTGTAATGACAAGGATGTGACTATAAGGGTTTAGTTAAATGTGAATATTTGAATCATATGTTCAATGGCATTCAACCATAGACACACTCTCTTCTCTACCTTATCCTCCACCAAGCTATGTGGAAATGCATGGGAGAGTTCTTTGTCATTAGAATGAATTGGGGAGGCACTATTAGAATTTAGTAGGGACTTTAACAGCAAGCATGCTTCTCTAGGAATTGAATTGTGTATCCAGAATGCCCTAGTGCTGCCTTCAAAGTATACTGGCTGGGTGAATACTTGAGTTAAGCAGAAGAGTCAACATAAATATATTTTAAATAATTAGAATTATTTTTCATTAAGCAGTAGAAATAGAGCATTGTTTTTTATGATATACAATCAGGCATTCATAATGGAAACATAAGTGCAATTGATAATTTGATTATTCCATCTCAAAAGTTAGAGTGGTATCTCAAATAGCACTTTTATTGCCATGCTAATATTGGACAGTAAATCATAGTTGTTAAAGGTACAGGTTTTATGGCAGATCGTGTTTCTGTTACTTACTAGTTTCGTGACCTTGAGCAAAGTATTTGTTTTATTTTCCTGTGAAATAGACTTAATGCCTTACAATATTGTTGTGAGATAATAGACTTAAAGTGCTTAGCACAGTAAGTTCTTATACATCTAATGCATGACAGATATTACTGTGAATAATCGTAGTATTCACAGTTGTGGTGATAACAATGATGACAGGAACAGTAAATAGAGGACTTCCTAAGTTTCATCTACCAAGGAGAATTTAACTGCTATTTTATAGAAATGTCATTGTACTCCTGAATGGGGGAATTGAGTTTTTAGCTCCGATTTAAGTAGAAAATAGCTTACCCTGTCAGTAAAGTTTAAAATTGTTAAAAATGTTCTTTCTTTACCAATTTTTCAGGAAAAATATCTAACCTTTTAAAGGTAATGTCATAATAGGAAAATTTGAAAGAAAGGTTTTTCAGGTTAGAAAGAGAGAATTGAAGAAATCATACATCAGAACTATCTTTCTTAGCTATACTGCTTAAGTGTTTTAAGTCCCTAAATGAATGCAAAATTATGATTGCTATTAGACTCCACATTTTATTCTCCAGAACAGCACTATTCAATATAATGATAGTCACATATGTAGCATTCAATTTTAACAGCAGCCATATCATAGAAAAAGTAAAAGTTCATTTTAACAATATATTTTAACTCAAAATGATAAAAGCATTATCTCAACATGTGTGTGTGTGTGTTAGTTGCTCAGTCGTGTCCAGCCCTTTGTGACCCCATGGACTGTAACCTACCAGGCTCCTCTGTCTATGGGATTTCTCAGGCAAGAATACTGGAGTGGGTTGCCACTTCCTTCTCCATTTTGACATGTAATAAATGGTAAAAAAAAAATTATTGGAAATTTTTTAGAGTCTTCAATATCTGAAGTGTATTTTATACTTAAATAGTATGTCAATTGAGCTGGCCACATTTCAAAAGTACTCAATAGCTTCACTAGACTAGTAGCTGCCATATAGGACAGTTCAGCCCTGTAGGATGGTAAAGAACCTCCCCGCCAGTGCAGGAGACATAATGAGATGTAGATGCAATCCCTGGATTGGGAAGATCCACTAGAGGAGGACATAGCAATGCATTCCAGTATTCTCACCTGGAGAACCCCATGGACAGAGGAGACTGGCATGCTACAGTCCACAGGGTTGCAAAGTTGGACACAACAGAAGTGACATAGCACCTGGCATGTAGAATATATTTATATGTAGTACCAACTTACGGTTTTATTACTGAGTATGGACACAGTATTTGTCAGTGATACCTTCTGCTATGTTAAATTTATTCCAAAAATTAATGAAAATATTATTGTATATCCAGCATAGATAATTTGAAACAATCATTTCCCATAAAGGGAAGACCAAAATTGAGAGATTTTGTTGAAATGTCAGAAATTCCCTGACTGAAAAGACATCAAGTGTCCTCTGGAGAGAGGAGAAGAGAGTTTTCTGAGATAACGATAGAGTTCATTACCAGTAAGGAGTAATGATTTCTTGAAGTTTGATTCTGTAAACTTGCTGCCTATTGGATGATTGTGCCTCCAATTATCATTATTATTTATTTGTATATATTATTGTATATATTATTATTATTATTATTTATTTGTACTTATTAATGTTTAATGCCTTAATGTTACTAGGATGCAGTATAACATCAATCTACAATTTACTAAAATTTTAACCAAGGAATCATCTCATTTAGTAGCAAATGGAAGACAGAGAGATCAACCTATATGTAGATACTAAGGTTTGGGATCAAACAGATGTGAGGGTAGGCGTGTAATCAATGTGAACAGAGTTAAGTTCTTTTTATGCATTTGATTATTTAACCTTTACAATAACTCTTAATGGACCATATAACCATTAACCACCAGTACTTCCAGCAGGAAATACCGAAGTTAATTGCTCAGGTCATGTAGGTATTGGGAGGTATATAGCCAGGATTCAAACTCAAATTAGTCTGACCCTAGAGTCAGTGACCTTAACATTTAGACTACCTGTCTACTTGTCAAAAAAATATGAAATTGTTTCTTCCATGAACCCACCTGTCTATTCAACTCTTTCTAATATATTCACGCTTTGGGCTATATCATCTTAAATAATTTTTTCTAGTAGTTTAATTTGACATCATATGACTAAAATTTAAATTTATTTTTAAGCTTAGAAATCTTGAAATTAGGTACTCCTCTACTAAATTGGGCAAAATAACCTTATAAGGGTACGTAGTGGCTCAACCCCCTGGACCCCTGGGATCGAACCTAGGTCTCCTGCATTGCAGGCAGATTCTTTACCAGCTGAGCCACTGGAGTGGGCAGCCTGTCCCTTCTCCAAGGGATCTTCCTGACCCAGGAATTGAACCGAGGTCTCCTGCATTGCAGGATGACTCTTTACCAACTGAGCTATCTGGGAAGCCCTCATCTTTATCAGCCTTAGTAATCTCCCAAGTCTTTTTTGGTACAACCACTCTGAATTCTATATGCTCTTCCTTTCTTTGTAACTAACACTATCTTTTCCCCCAACTTTGAAACCATGAAATTTAGTACTTCAGTTTCCCTCTGTGATTCCTAACTGACTTCTTCTGTTCTGAACCAGTGGAGAGTAACCACAGGCAGTAGAATTTCTCTGTGTCCCAAACTAGCCTTACTTTGCTGACTGCATCAAAGATTGCCTAGCTGGCATTTCATTATGCCACTAGAAATTTACTGTAAACAGAGAAATATCCAGTGTAGTCTGCCCATCAGTTTATGCACACATACCTTAGTCAGTCATCCAGGACTCAGGGGGGTAATGAAGTGTTTCCCTGCCATCTCAGCAGTAGACCCCCATTTATTTCAGAACAGTAAAACTGACAATGCTGCCAAAAAACTGTTCTGTTTTGAAGACTTTCCTGACTGGTGTCAATCTTGTTGTTGGTTTTTGTTGTTGTTGTTGTTTCATTTCCCTTTTAAATTATGACCATTCTGAAGTTTTAAAATCTGTGGTCTCTCTAAATGTTGTCTTTGAAAAAAATGGAAAAAAAAAAAACACCCCACAAGTGTTAACTGACTGAATGTTTCAAGGCAATAGGAATCCACAATTTTTCTTAACAGCAGGTGCCCTATAACATTCCTAATCAGCCTCTTTCTTGTCAGATTTAACTGGGACCAAATAGCCGCTTTTTTTCTTAACTGGTAAAGGATACAAGATCTACTTTTCTTAAGGCATTTAGACTAAGCTGACACAAAAATTAACACATGAAAGAGATAATTTTATTTTGGTGTAAAAATAAATGTTGAGAGTTTGATCTCTGTAGCTGATGAAACAAATTAATCAGCAGTCTGAGTGTTCTATTTTCATGAAAAATAAATCAGTTTTCCACTCAATGAATAATCATAAATAAGGAATTCTGTTCTGTTCTTTAGAAAGGCTTCTTCTTACATTACCCACTTATCTGTCAGAAAAAAATCAGTAAAACATGACTAATCCAAACTGCCTCAGTTTCCACCTGCCATTGTTTCCATCTGTAGACTCTGGTGGTCTTGTCATGCCGTAATGACACAGTTACCCAGAATTATCACCTGTAGACAGCTAGAAAGAGAAAGAGTGCATGACAAGTAGTGGCTGTCTTGAAATATTTTAGTGAAAATAAACAATAAAATTGAGTTGGTTGTTTGGTTATAAATACAGTGGAGAACTTGTAGAAATGAAATCATGAGCTTAGGGTATATAGGTGACTTGCAATGGAAATTGAGTTATCCTGCTAATAGGATCCCTTATGTTAGATGTAATTGATTGAGAAGGACTTAATTTCTGAAAATTGAAATAGGAACATACAGGCAGAATTTCTTGAAACTGGGGGACTTAATCTCTTAAATTCTACTAAGCCTCATTTCATTATAAGAATAGCTGTTCCTTCCATGTCAGAAGTTAGTCTTCTTATGCCTGAAGATCTTGTATGTTTTTAAGGGACTGTTGATCCTCTTCAGGAAGCTCATAGCTTCTAGATATATAACTGGACTTAAGTCCGGCTGGTCCTGAGAATTAATTACAAAATATGAACCAATGGTACTGTAATCCACACCAACATAATTGTATTATTTTCCCAATTTATGACAGACATTTATGACAAAAAAAATTATGGGAAAGAATATGTGGAAATTTTTCCCTAAGGGTCCTAGATTCAGTTGGAAAGAATATAATGTTTGCTTGGGGTAAATTTATTGATATGAGGTTCTCAACTGAATCAGTTAGCTCAAACAGAAAGTAGTGGGTCTAACTGTTCATGTTGACTGATTTGTGGATGTAAATGTGGCTTACCCTGAAGAAAAAGGAAATGCCAGAACTTTTGGGGGTATATTGTAGATGAAGTTGCCCAAGGTTTTAAGGAGACTGACATGCTAAATAGGATTTATCATGTAAAATTTGCCTACTAGTTCCTTAGCTTATACCCCAGAAGGATCCAGAACACACTCCTTCATGAGGGGAACTTTGAAGAGCTGTGTTATAGTTCTTTATTCTTGAAGAGCTGTCGTGGTTATTCTCTGTAGCATTTAAATAAATATGAGAAATGCTACCGTCAAACCATGGTCCCTGTATGCAATAGGGATGATGAGATTCCAAAGTGACTATAGCCAAGTGGAGGTTCTAAATCATCAAAGACATAGGTTCTGTTAATTTTATGGATAAACAGAGTGAAAGGAATAATCTAAAGTAGTCTCATCTGCAGATATAGTTGGCATTGACTAATATACCATGTTTCCACAGATGGGCAGCCTGTTAAAGATTTCACTGATTTGTGTGAGTTGAAAAGATCTAGGTCTAGTGAATAGAAATATGACTTGAATCACCAGTATTGGTAATTTTGGCTACTCAACCAGTTCCCTGATTATACCTTTTCACAGAGCCTTTGTTCTTTGAATCAAATGGAGGCTCATTTGCTTAGAGGAAAGAATGTGCTACACAGCCAAAATATCTTCCTCCTAGCCTTCTCCTATGTTACTTGAAACCATTTCTCCTAGTCTTTATATGGAGTACAGAAATTATTATAATTTATGGTGATCACTAAACATGGTTTGATCTGACATTAATAGCTAAATCTTCATGGTCCACCAACCTAGTTGGGAACTATGGAAGTCAGGTAGAAAGAGTTTTAGACTTCCCTGGTGGCTCAGATGGTAAAGCATCTGCCTGCAGTGTGGGAGACCTGGGTTCAATCCCTTGGTTGGGAAGATCCCCTGGAGAAGGAAATGGCAACCCACTCCAGTACTCTTGCCTGGAAAATTCCATGGACTGAGGAGCCTGGTAGGCTACGGTCCATGGGGTCACAAAGAGTCAGACACGACTGAGTGACTTCACTTTTCCATCTAATAGGCCCTGTTACATTGCTTCCTATCTCTCAGCCTACACTATGGCCTCTTAGGGCATTCCATGTTATCCAGTTAAATGAGGGAAAAATATGAGTTTTTATTTACAAATAATAATGGAAGATATGCTACACAAAAATAGATGTCTGCAGCCCAACTTCAGGGTCTTAAAAGAGAGTGATGAAGGCAAACTCTTCCAGTGGACAGAACTTCAAGTAGTGTGCTGCATTGTTAAATTTTCCTAAAAGAAGAGATAACTAGAGTTAGAGATATATAGATATTCATAAGCAATGGCTAGTGGTTTGGATGAATGGTCAGAGATTGTAAAGAGGATAATTGAAAATTGGTGAGATGAGTGACTGAGGAAATATATATGGGGATAGACATTTCTGAATGGTCAAGAATATGAGGATGTTTGTGTTACTCATGAAGGCTGACCAAAGATCAGTCTCTTAGCAGAAGGGAATAATTAAGGTGTTTATAATTAAGGTATATTAGAAGACTCATTCAGTGGCTCACCCCCCAGCTGACCCAGTTTTTTTCTTCTTTCCAATGAGCTCATGAATAAAGTGCACAAAGTGTCAGAGATTGAGCTTAATTGTGGGTTCAACACCATAGTCTTTCACTTAGTGAAGCTAACCTGACAATAAATATTGCAAAGTGGGCTGCTTGGTAAAAGAAGAGGCCAACAGAATCTCATGATCTTTCCATTTCCTAAAAGAATTAACCAGGCACCATGTGTCATGTTAATTACATTGGGCTATATCTATCATGGAAGCAGTGACACTGTTATTTTTCTCACAGAAACAAATACTTGGCGACTGGATTTGCCTTCTTTACCTGTAATGCTTTTGCCAAAATCTGTGGACTTAAAGGATGCCTAACTCATCTTCAAATACCACGTTATAGCAAGTAAAAGGCAGTAGTATGATCATACTCATTTAATCTACTTCTACTTTTTTACCCATCATCTTGAAATAGTTTGCCTGATATTCAGTGGCCTACTGAAGTCTGAGTTACAATCCTACACTATGGTTATGTTGCCCAGGATAGAACATATGCCTTAAATCAGTGATTAGCTTATAGCTATTTTTTTTAGCCATAGCCAAGACTCACAAGTCTAGGAAATAAGTGTCCTTTCTTATTCTCTTTTCCTGAGAAAACGTTAGCTTCCTACTCCTACAATATTGAGTCCCATGTTTTCCGATTAAGTTCGGTTAACTTGTTCAATCATGCCTGACACTTTATGACCCGATGGACTGTAGCACACCAACTTCCCTGTCCATCAACAACTCCTGAACCTTGCTGGAAGTCATGTCCATAGAGGCCATGATGCCATCCAACCATTTCATCCTTTGTCGTCCTGTTCTCCTACTTCCTTCAATCTTTCCCAGCATCAAGGTCTTTTCCACTGAGTCAACATCAGGTGGCCAAAGTATTGGAGCTTCAGCTTCAGCATCATTGCTTCCAATGAGTATTCAGGACTGATTTCCTTTAGGATTGACTGATCTGATCTTGCAGTCCAAGGGACTCTCAAGAGTCTTCTCCAACACCACAGTTCAAAAGCATCAATTCTTCGGCACTCAGCTTTCTTTACAGTCCAACTCTCACATCTGTACATGACTACTGGAAAAACCATAGCTTTGACTAGAAGCACCTTTGTTGGCAAAGTAACATCTCTGCTTTTTAATATGCTGCCTAGGTTTGTCATAAGTTTCTTCCAAGGAGCTTTTAATTTCATGACTGCCTTCATTATCTGCAGTGATTTTGGAGCCCAAGAAAATAAAATCTGTCACTGTTTCCACTGTTTCCCCATCTATTTGCCATGAAGTGATGGGAACAGATGCCATGATCTTCGTTTTTTGTATGTTGAGTTTTAAGCCAGCTTTTCCAGTCTCCTCTTTCACTTTCATCAAGAGATTTCCCAGTTCCTCTTTGCTTTCTGCCATAAGGGTGGTGTCATCTGCATATCTGAGGTTATTGATATTTCTCCCAGCAATCTTCATTCCAGCTTGTGCTTCATTCAGCTCAGCATTTTGCATGATGTGCTTTGCATATAAATTAAATAAGCAGGGTGACAATATACAGCTTTGTTGTACTCCTTTCCAAACCAATATGCTACTGGAGAAGCCTGGCGTGCTGCAGTCCACGAGGTCACAAAGAATCAGACACAACTGAGCGACTGAACTGACTGACTGGCTAGAAGGTCTTGCAGGCCTTCTTAGAACCATTCAACTTCAACTCCTTCAGCATTAGTGGTTGGGGCATGTACTTGATTTAATGTGATATTGAATGGCTTGCCTTGGAAATGAACAGAGATCATTCTGTCATTTTTGTGATTGTACCCACGTACTGCATCTCAGACTCTTCTGTTGACTATGAGGGCTACTTCATTTCTTTTAAGGGTTCTTGTCACAGTAGTAGATATAATAGTCATCTGAATTAAATTCACCCGTTGCAGTTCATTTTAGTTCACTGATTCCTAAAATGTCAGTGTTCACTCTTGCTATCTCCTGTTTGACCACTTCCAATTACCTTGATTCATGGGCATAACATTCCAGATTCCTATGCAATACTGTTCATTATAGCATCAGATTTTACTGCCATCACCGGTCACATCCACAACTGGGTGTTGTTTTCACTTTGGCTCTATCTCTTCATTCTTTCCAGAGTTATTTCTCCACTGATCTCCAGTAGCATATTTGGAACCTACTGACCTGGGGAGTTCATCTTTCAGTGTCCTATCTTTTTGCCTTTTCATACTGTTCATGGGATTCTCAAGGAAAGAATACTGAGGTGGTTTGCCATTCCCTTCTCCAGTGGGCCACATTTTGTGAGAACTCTTCACCATGACCTGTCCCATATTTGTTGGCCCTTCACAGCATGGCATATAGCTTCATTGAGTTAGACAAGGCTGTGATCCATGTGATCAGCTCGTGAGTTTCTTGTGATTGTGGTTTTCATTCTGTCTGCCCTCTGATGGATAAGGATAAGAGGCTTGTGGAAGCTCCCTGATGTGAGAGACTGACTTTGGGGGAATCTGGATCTTGTTCTGATGGGTGAGGCCATGCTCAGTAATGATTTAATCCAATTATCTGTGGATGGGGTACTGGGCTCCCTCCCTGTTGTTTGACCTGAGGCCAAGCTATGTTGGGGGTCATGGCAGTAATGGAGACCTCCTTCAAAAGGGCTTATACCAGCACTGTTGTATTCAGTGCCCCTGACCCCATGTCAGACCACTGTTGACTCACATCTCCACTGGAAACTCCTGGACACACACAGGCAAGTCTGGCTTGGTCTCTTGTGGGATCACTGCTCCTTTCTCCTGGGTCCCTGGTACACAAAAGGCTTTGTTTGTGCCCTCCAAGTGTCTGTTTTCCCAGTCTGGTGGAAATTCTGTAATTAAATCCCACTGACCTCCAAAATCAAATTCCTTGCGGGTTCTCAGTCCCTTTGCTGGATCTGCAGGTTGGGAAATATGTTGTGGGTCCTAGAACTTTCATAACAAATGAGAATTTCTTTGGTACAATTGTTCTCCAGTTTGTGGGTCATCTGCTCAGGGCTCTATGGTAGGCCTAATGGCGACCTCCTCCAAGAGGACTATGCTATATGTCATGCCTCCCAGGCCTGCTGCAGCCAGAGCCTCTTTCTGATTAAAGTAATTAGAAAACTGTTACAATCTAATCTTACAAATGACCCAACTTCTTCAGGAATGAAGGTGTGAGACAAGCAACCATATAAGAAACCATGACTAGCCAAGGGAATATAGAATGGCTTAAGCAAGAAGTTTGGTCACAAGCAGTTGCAATAATTATGAGTATTTCTTCCTCATTTTGATATTATATCTTGTGCATAAATGAATCAGGTATTTCTCCTCCTCTGTCTTTCCTCTACCATGTAATATAAGATGTATTAATAGTAGTTTACCTCAGTGTTTAAGTTATAAGATGCCTAAAGTTATCTTCATCTAGAAAACCTTTCTTTTGGAAAGAAACTGCCTCTTTTTGGGGGGCACCCTTAGCATATTTTCTGTTGCATGAGTACTTTTAGCATGTTAGGCAAAATCATGGTTTGTTCCTCTCTTTATTTAGAAGTTAAAAGTATGCATATCTGCCAGGAAGTGGACTTGAGTGAATTAGTGCTGTATCAGTTTAGCTAAGCTAGTACTGTGTTCCCCCAGATTTCCTTCACTGTATGGTTTTCTGTTAGCATTGTCATAGGATGCATTCAAGTGCTTTGGGAAAGGCAACGAGAAACAGCAGCTGTGTCCCTTTACACTTTGAAGACCTTTGTAAGGTGCCACAATGACCCTGGCACTGACATTGATGCTATAACTCATCTCGTTGGTACAAGGAAGCATCTGGACTTGCAGCTTCTGGACCTTCAGCTTCTGCCAAATCTCTTCCTTCAACTTCTCTGAGTCCTGAGACAAGAGCACTTGTCCTAAGAGAGTGTGTAGCTCTCTGGTGAAAGGGACCAACTTGATTTATTTATTTGTTTATTTATTTGTCTCCAGTTTTATTGATATATGATTAACATACAGCACTGTGTAAGTTTGTATATAGCATGATAACTTGACTTATGTCTTGAAATGATTATCATAAGTTTGAAAGTGTTAGCTGTTGTGTCCAGCTCTTTGCAACCCTTTGGACTATAGCCCACCAGGCTCCTCCATCCATGGGATTCTCCAGGCAAGAATACTGGAGTGGGGAGCCATTTCCTTCTCCAAGGGATCTTCGCAAACCAGGGATCGAACCTGGGTCTCCTGCAGTGCAGGCTTTACCAGCTGAACTATAAATCTAATGAACATCAATCATCTCATGTATATACAAAATTAAAGAAGTAGAAAACAAATTTTTGTGATGACAACTCTTAGGATTTACTCTCTTAATAACTTTCATGTATAACATATAGTGGTGTTAATTATACTTATCATGCTATATGTTATATCCTTGCTATTTATTTATCTTATAACCAGAATTTTATACCTTTTAACTGCCTTCATCCAATCCTACCTCTCCCCACCCCTCATCTCTGGTATTCACAGATATATTTTTGTTTGTTTGTTTTGAATTATAATTGACCTGCAGCACTGTGTTAGTTCCTGTTGTACAACATAGTGATTTGACATTTCTGCACAGGTTTGCATATAACTTTTCAGATTAGTGTTTTTGCTTCCTTTGGATAAATACCCAGATGTGTAATTGTTGGATCAGCTGATAGTTCTGTTTTTCACTTTTGAAGAATATCCATGTCGTTTTCCATAGTGGATGCCCCATTTTATATTCCTACCACTAGTACATGAGGGTTTCCTTTTCTCTACATCTTTATCAGCATTTGTTATTTGTTGGCTTTTTGACAATAATAATTCTGGCAGGTGTGAAGTTATATCTCATTGTGGTTTTGATTTGCTGACCCTTTATGATTAGTGATGTTGAATATCTTTTCAAGAGCCTGTCATCTTTGTAAAATGGCTATTCAGATCTTCTGCCCATTTTTTAACTGAGTTGTTTTTCTTTTCTTTTTTTTTGTTTTGTTTTTTGTTTTTGATATTGGGGCAAGAACTTTCTTAACAGGTCACCTGTAGCATCAAAGTTGGAGGTAGTGCAAGACAATTGTGAGTTTTATTGTATCCTTTTGGGTTCCATTTCCCCCTTATTCTTTTCCATATCCAGCTTGTCTTTGTTACTTTCTGGCTAAGCTATAGTGACTCAGGTTGAAGAGTATACATGCAGATATTCGGCCACAAAAACCAGTCCACCATGTCCAACAATTGCTTAAGATCTAGTCCTTGTAATAAATCACTTACTTTATGTTATTCATCTTGGTTCTTTTTCTTTGTACCCTGACTGATACACTTAATAGTATAAAGTAGTAAATCCTGTAGCCCAGCATGTTAGGAATGTGGTTTCTGTGAAGTGCTTATTCAACATGCTGAAAACAGAAAGTTATCAGGATAACCACAGAGCTACTTAAAAAGCATTGCTATGACTTAAGAAATAATAAGAGGAGAACTAAAATCAGGATCGGATTGGTTTTTTATAATCTATTTAGACATTGGCTCAGACAGTAAAGCGTCTGCCTACAATGCGGGAGACCCAGGTTCGATCCCTGGGTCAGGAAGATCCTCTGCAGAAGGAAATGGCAACCCACTCCAGTACTCTTGCCTGGAAAATCCCATGGATGGAAGAGCGCGGTAGGCTACAGTCCATGGGGTCACAAAGAGTCGGACATGACTGAACAACTTCACTTCACTTTAATGAAACAAAGAAAAATTAGAGATAAAAATCAAAGGTAAACTGAATTTTGACTATACCTGTCTTCAGTAAAGATAGTTAAGTTTCATTCTCTCTCTCTCTCTATTTTTTTTTTTTTTTTGCTTCAACCACCTACTATGTATCACTGTTTTGTTTTGTTTTTTTTTTTTTGAGAGCTGAATAAAAATCATTTAAGTGATAACCTCACTATAAACTGTCCTCTGAAACCAACACTTGCAAGCACCTATTTTACTCTTCAAAGTAACACTCAAGTAACAGAGACTGTGAATAGCTGGCAGGCCTTGTTCAGATCAACTTATTAAAAAGAAAAAAAAATCTCACAAGGCATACAAAGTGCTGCAGCTACACTCTTGATATAGATCTCCAGCTTTTCTTCAAGCAGTGCCTCTATATGTTTAGAGATACTAAAATTATCTTTACATTTTCTAGCTGATATTGATGTGTCAACTCTCATTTCAGGAATAAGCATGACACTATATGGCTTCATCTGTGGATTTTTCCTTTAATCCTTTCTTTATCTCTCTCTCTTTCTTCTTCCTTTGTTAGATCTTTTACTGTAAGCTTCTAATAATGCTAAAGAGGATTTCATTCTCTTCTTTCCTTTTCATTTTAAATTACTTAAAATTTTGTACCCTGCACAAAGAATTTGAGTTCAAATGATGAGTTTGTATCATAATTTGAGCTCAAATTCTTTGTGCATGAACTGAGAAAATTTAAGCAAATAGAAGACAAAATAATTTGAGGACATTTTTAAATAGTCTGCTTTTCTTTCTACTGGGAATATTAGATTTAAAGATCAGGGATCAGAATATATTTTTGTAACATCAGACCCATTATGTTTAAACTAAGATGAATTTTGTTTGCAGTATTTTTTATGGACAGGCAGTTTTAACTTAGTTGAAAATTATACATTTTCTTCCTTTTGAAAACTTTTTTTCCTTAAAATCAACCTTTGCAGTATATTCTAAATGTTTTGATATTAAGCTTTAGCATTATTTAATTTATTTTTTATTTTAATTGAAAGCACAGTAGTGCTCTTTTTGCTGATACCTGGTCAACATCCACAGGAGAAAACAGCAGTTCTACTGTTCACTTCACTTGCCTCAACCAACACTGGGGCATGAGGAAATCAGGAAATGCTCCTATAGCTTCATCATATCAAACAATATTTAGAGAGGTGTGACCTATTTAAATTTTGGACTTTGAAGTCCTGCTCTACATTCTTGAGAATAACAGATGTTTTGCGGTATTTTATGTTCCCAGAAACATCACAGCAAAGAATGATCTATAGGTGAGTAATTAATGAGCAGTGAAAGGCTGACACAGCACAAAGTATAACTATTATGGTGAGGAATCTGATATGCTATCAGTAGAGTTTCTTCAATTCACACTTCCATTTCCTTATTACTGTGATGCTTGAATATAGCATAGGTAAAATGAGGGTAAGATCACAAATGAAAAGCTTTTAGAAGAAAAGGAGAAAATCTTATTGATAAGCTCATTCATCAACATCTTTTGAATTCAAACTGAATTTCCATTCCTCAAAGGTGCTATACTAAAACTAGCCTCATAACCTATGCTGATGTTCTTTCCTTTGCTAAGAATGTAATTTCCCTTAAATTGTCTTCTCTTTACTTCCTTTATCTGACTTAGATCTCAAAGTATAGGTCAAATGCATTTCATCATAGAAACCTTACTTCAGTTTAGTCGCTCAGTCATGTCCAACACTTTGCAACCCCATGAACCGCACACGCCAGGCCTACCTGTCCGTCACCAAGTACCAGGGTCCACCCAAACCCATGTCCATTGAGTCAGTGATGCCATCCAACCATCTCATCCTCTGTCGTCCCCTTCTCCTCCTGCCCTCAATCTTGCCCATCATCAGGGTCTTTTCCAATGAGTCAGCTCTTCACATCAGGTGACCAAAGTATTGGAGTTTCAGCTTCAGAATCAGTCCTACCAATGAACACCCAGGACTGATCTCCTTTAGGATGGACTAGTTGGATCTCCTTTCAGTCCAAGTGACTCTCAAGAGTCATCTACAAAACCACAGTTCAAAAGCATCAATTCTTTAGCACTCAACTTTCTTTATAGCCCCTCTCTCCCATCCATACATCACCAATGGAAAAATCATAGCTTGACTAGATGGACCTTTGTTGGCAAAGTAATGTTTCTGCTTTTTAATATGCTGTCTAGGTTGGTCATAACTTTCCTTCTAAGGAGTAAGCCTCTTTTAACTGCATGGCTGCAATCACCATCTGCCCAGAAAAATAAAGCCATCCACTGTTTCCACTGTTTCTCCATCTATTTGCCATGAAGTGATGGGACTGGATGCCATAATCTTAGTTTTCTGAATGTTGAGCTTTAAACCAACTTTTTCACCCTCCTCTTTCACTTTCATCAAGAGGCCTTTTAGTTCACCTTCACTTTCTACCATAAAGGTGGTGTCATCTGCATGTCTGAGGTTATTGATATTTCTTCAGGCAATCTTGATTCCAGCTTGTGCTTCCTCCAGCCCAGCGATTCTCATGATGTACTCTGCATATAAGTTAGATAAGCAGGGTGACAATATACAGCCTTGACGTACTCCTTTTCCTATTTGGAAGCAGTCTGTTGTTCCATGTCCAGTTCTAACTGTTGCTTCCTGACCTGCATACAGGTTTCTCAAGAGGCAGGTCAGGTGGTCTGGTATTCCCATCTCTTTCAGAATTTTCCACAGTTTATTGTGATCCACACAGTCAAAGGATTTGGCATAGTCAATAAAGCAGAAATAGATGTTTTTCTGGTACACTCTTGCTTTTTCAATGATTCAGCAGATATTGGCAATTTGATTTCTGGTACCTCTGCCTTTTCTAAAACCAGCTTGAACTTCTGCAAGTTCACAGTTCACATATTGCTGAAGCCTGGCTTGGAGAATTTTGAGCATTACTTTTCTAATGTGTGAGATGAGTGCAATTGTGTGGTAGTTTGAGCATTCTTTGGGATTGCCTTTCTTTGGGATTGGAATGGAAATTGACCTTTTCCCATCCTGTGGCCACTGCTGAGTTTTCCAAATTTGCTGACGTATTAACTGCAGCACTTTCATAGCATCATCTTTCAGGATTTGAAATAGCTCAACTGGAATTCCATCACCTCCACTAGCTTTGTTCATAGTGGTGCTTCCTAAGGCCCACTTGACTTCACATTCCAGGACATCTGGCTCTAGGTGAGTGATCACACCATCATGATTATCTGGGTCATAAAAATTTTTTTGTAGAGTTCTTCTGTGTATTCTTGCCACCTTTTCTTAATATCTTCTGCTTCTGTTATGTCCATACCATTTCTGTCCTTTATTGAGCCTATCTTTGCATGAAATGTTCCCTTGG
Source organism: Muntiacus reevesi (assembly GCF_963930625.1). Lineage (NCBI taxonomy): Eukaryota > Metazoa > Chordata > Mammalia > Artiodactyla > Cervidae > Muntiacus > Muntiacus reevesi. The sequence goes on along the minus strand of NC_089249.1, from coordinate 99,175,466 downwards.
TATCTCTAATTTTCTTGAAGTGATCTCTAGTCTTTCCCATTTATTGTTTTCCTCTATTTCTTTGCATGGATCACTGAGGAAGACTTTCTTATTTCTTCTTGCTATTCTTTGGAATTCTGCATTCAAATGGGTGTATCTTTCCTTTTCTCCTTTGCTTTTCATTTCCCTTCTTTTCACAGCTATTTGTAAGGCCTCCTCGCAGCCATTTTGCTTTTTTGCATGTCTTTTACTTGGGGATGGTCTTGATTCCTGTCTTCTGTACAATGTCATGAACCTCTATCCATAGTTCATCAGGCACTATGTCAGATCTAGTCCTTTATCTATTTCTCACTTCCACTGTATAGTCATAAGTGATTTGATTTAGGTCATACCTGAATGGTCTAGTGATTTTCTCCACTTTCTTCAGTTTAAGTTTGAATTTGGCAATAAGGAGTTCATGATCTGAGCCACAGTCAGCTCCCGATCTTGTTTTTGCTTACTGTATAGAGCTTCTCCATCTTCAACTGCATAGAACATAATGAATCTGATTTTGGTGTTGACCATCTGGTGATGTCCATTTGTAGAGTCTTCTCTTGTGTTTTGGAAGAGGGTGTTTGCTATGACCAGTGCATTCTCTTGGCAGAACTCTAATTAGCCTTTTACCAGCTTCATTTTGTACTCCAAGGGCAAATTTGCCTGTTACTCCAGGTGTTTCTTGACTTCCTACTTTTGCATTCCAGTCCCCTATAATGAAAAGGACATCTTTTTGGGGTGTTAGTTCTAGAAGGTCTTGTAGGTCTTCATAGAACTGTTCATCTTCAGTTTCTTCAACGTTACTGGTCGGGGCATAGACTTGGATTACCGTAATATTGAATGGTTTGCCTTGGAAATGAACAGAGATCATTCTGTCGTTTTTGAGATTGCATTCAAGTACTGCATTTTGGACTCTTGTTGACTATGATGGTTACTCCATTTCTTCTAAGGGATTCATGCCTACAGTAGTAGACATAATGGTCATCTGAGTTAAATCCACCCATTCCAGTCCGTTTTAGGTCACTGATTCCTAGAATGTCGACGTTCACTCTTGCCATCTCTTATTTGACCACTTCCAATTTGCCTTGATTCATGGACCTAACATTCCAGGTTCCTATGCAATATTACTCTTTACAGCATCGAACCCTGCTTCTGTCACCAGTCCCATCCACCACTGGGTGTTGTTTTAGCTTTGGCTGCATCCCTTCATTCTTTCTGTAGTTATTTCTCCCCTGATCACCAGTAGCATTTTGAGGAACTACCGACCTGGGGAGTTCATCTTTCAGTGTCCTATCTTTTTGCCTTTTCATGCTGTTCATTGGGTTCTCAAGGCAAGAACACTGAAGTGGTTTGCCTTTCCCTTCTCCAGTGGACCACTTTCCATCACACCTCTCCACCATGACCCGTCCATCTTGGCTGGCCCACACAGCATTACTTAGTTTCATTGAGTCAGACAAGGCTGTGGTCCATGTGATCAGATTGGCATGTTGTCTGTGATTGTGGTTTCAGGGTCTGCCCTCTGATGTCCTCTCTCAGTGCCTCTGTCTTACCTGGGTTTCTCTTACTTTGCACGAGGGGTATCTCTTCACGACTACTCCAGCCAAGCGCAGCCTCTGCCCCTTACCTTGGAGGTGGGGTAGCTCCTCTCAGCCTCACTTCTGTGCCACCCATCACAGCTGCCGCACTTGGTACATGATATTAAATAAAATCTAGCATTAATTGCTCTTATATCTCCCTGTACATTTTTCTTAAAAAATAAAAATTTGTTATCTGTCATTACTTGTGTGACCTTAACATAGTTTACTCAGCGTTTTCAAAGCCTGTTAAAGTCAGAATGATGTATTTTGTTCAGTGTTACCTTCCTAGCTTCATGCATGATGCAAGGCAAATAGTCAGTCTTGCAGATAGCTGTCCTTACTAGCAGAGTCCAGTTTGGTTAGGTAGGCACTACATCCACACAAGACTCAAGGAATTGTATTCTTCTCTTCATCTCTGAGGATGATTCTTAGTTGATCTAAGTCAATCATTATGATCCAACTCCCCTTCCAAGTGATTGACTAGGGTTTGACATGTGACACATTCTCCCCACTGGGACTTGAAAATCTGTTTGTGAACTTAAAGAAAAAAGTTCCTTACTGTTAAAATTTGATACATGAAAAGAAACAGTATCTCTCTGATTCCTTTTTGAGTTCCTAAGGGGTGTAAAACAGAAATGGCAGGATAGAAGGGTGGAATGAATCTTGGTAATGGTTAACATTGTTAAAGCCACCAAGTTGGTCTACTTTGAAGCTATATTAATTTCAAAAATCTTGTTTTATATTAAAAATCTTGAAACCCATCAAGATAATTTTTTGTTCTTTGCAGCTAAAAGTTTCATATTCATATATACTCAACACCTATGTCTTGAATGGATGAAAATTATATGCTTAGTGCATAATAAACAAAACACCTAGTACATGGACTTGTTTCCAAGTGTGGAAAATAGGTGTCCTCCTTGGTAACTCAGCTGGTAAAGAATCTGCACTAGACCCCGGCTTGATTCCTTGGTCCAGAGGATTCCCTGGAGAAGGGATAAGCTACCCACTCCAATATTCTTGGGCTTCCCTGGTGGCTCAGATGGTAAAGAATCTGCCTGCAGTTCGGGAGCCCTGGGTTCAATCCCTGGGTTAGGAAGATCCCTTGGAGGAGGGCATAGCTACCCACTCCTGTATTCTTGCTGGGAGAATCCCTATGGACAGAAGAGCATGACAGGTTACAGTTCATAGTGTCGCAAAGAGTCAGACACGACTGAGCGACTCAGCACAGCTTGTAATACCTTTCTTATCCTCACTTTACCAGCTCCCTATCTTTCAAGACTCGGAACAGGTCTCCAGGATTTCCTTTCTCTCACTTTACTAGGTCAGCATCGCCTATTTATACTCTCACAGCAACCTGGACTGCTACCATAACCTGCTGTATTATATTTTTATTATATCTTTACTTGTGTCTCTTCCCACACTCAGCCAAAAATCTCCATTAAAAAGTGACCACAATGAGTAATATTGAGCCTGGCATTGGGTAGATGCTGAATATTTAAGAGACCTTCAGAGGGAAGGAGTTGCATATACCGAATAACTAGGGATAACTTTGTGAGTAAGTGGGGATTGAGTTGAGTCATGGCAAACTCGATCTTTATGATGTCTGGAGAGAGATGGAAAATTGCTGTAGGAGATCATAAAATGGCAGAAAATAGACATCTTTTTTCTTTCAGGAAATTGGGGATTGGAGCACTAGAGTATATAGGGATATCTGAAACAAGACTGGAACAACAAATTATGTTGGAGCCCCTTCTGAATATCACTCAAGGGTTTAGATTTTACTTTAGAGATGTAGGAATGCCTTGTTGACAATATTCATATAACAGTACTCCATAAGAAGAGTTAGCATCCATGGTGAGAGATAGGTGAAGGTACAATTGCAAGAGACAATGATAGAAGGGGAATGAGGCTCTGAAAAATAGGTGGTGGTATTGAATATGAAATACCATAAACACAAAATAAATAATAAAAACTATCTATTGTCAAGTCAATGAGTTTTTTGAAACTGAGTTTACCTGTAAGTTTAAATTACAATGAAGTGAATAGATCACTATTTTTTCTCTTTGAAATTTTGTTTTCATGTATTTTACTGAGGCACAAAGATATTATGACAAGTTTACTGCTGACCATTTTGAGAATCCATAGGATGAAAATAGTTCATTTTGTCATAAAATCTATTTATTGAATTTCTAAGACTATGTAACTCAACTGTGACATATGTGGTAGCAGCAATTTGGGCATTTTTATTTAATTATACTGATATATAAAGCAGTGGGAAACTGTTGCTCTATATTTTATGTGTGTTTATGTTTCAATCTGGAATTGATATGAACAAAACGAAATGGATTGTCCTAAATCTAAGTTTGCAATTTGGGCTTCCCCAGTGATTCAGCAGTAGAGAATCTGCCTGCCAATGCATGAGACACAAGAGATGTGGGTTTGATACCTGGGTCGGGAAGATCCCTTGGAGAAAGAAATAGCAACCCAATTCACCATTCTTGACTGGAAGGTTCCATGGACAGAGGAGCCTGGCAGGCTACAGTCCATGTGGTAGCAAAAGAGTCAGTCATGGCTTAGCAACTAACAACAACAAACTTGGAATTCAGGATTGCAAGTCTGGAAGAAGAGATCACTTACTTAAATGTGTGGATACTAGCACAGGTATACGAGGATCACACAAAATCACATAAACATGAAACCACCAAAGTGAATAATAAAATTCTAATAACTGACCCTGAAGATATGGATATTTATGAACTCTCTGACAGATATTTCAGAATAATACTTTTAAAGTTTAGTGAACTGTAAGAATACACAGAGAGAAAACTGAACAGAATTTGGAAAATAACACAAAAAGAAAATATGTTTGATAAAAAAAATTAGATTTCATTCAGAAATTTAAACAGAATTCCTAGAACTGAAGAATACAATGAATAAACTGAAAAATTTACTAAAGAGCTTTAACAATAGGCTCAGCCAGGCAGACGATTAAATTATTTCAAAGGCAGATTATTTGAAATCGTCTTAAAACTGTGAGTCACATGGCAACAGTAAGTCCTTATCTATCACTGTTACTTTAAAGAAACTGAATTATCTAATAAAAACATTAAAACCTTGAATGGACTAAAAGAAAATCAACATTCAGTGATATGCTGCCTATAAGAAACTTGCTTTTGCATCTAGGCCAGATAGGCTGAGAGTAAAGGATGGAAAAAGATACATGCATTTAAAAAGACACATAGACTAATGAAACACAACTGAGAGCCCAGAAATAAACTCATACATATACAGCCAACTAATATTTGACATGGGAGCCAAGAATACTCAATTGAGAAAAGACAGTCTCTTCAAAATGTGAACTTTAGACAGCTGGATATTCCCATGCAAAGGAATGAAATAACCCAATTAAAATTGGGAAAATGACCTTAATAGGCATTTTTCCAAACAAGATATAGAAATGACTTACAGATACCTTTTCACATCTGTTAAAATGGCTCGAATCAAAAAGATAAAAGTTTGGTGAGGATGTGGTTAAAAGGGGACCCTTGTGCACTGTTGTAGCAAATGTTTATTGGTACAGACACTATGGATAAAAGTATGGAAGTTCCTCAAAATTTAAAGATAGACCTAACTATATTATCCAATAATCCCACTTCTGGGCATATATCCATAGGAAAAAAACATGATATCAAAGAGATACCTGCACTTCAGTGTTTGTTGTTATTTAGATGTCTTGTCTGACTTTTTTGCAACCTCATGGACTGTAGCCCACCAAGCTACTCTGTCCATGGGATTGCCCAGGCAAGAATACTGGAGTGAGTTGCCATGTCTCCTACATTGGCAGATGGATTCTTTACTGCTGAGCCACCAAGGATTGTTCCAGCATTATTTATGATTGCCAATATATGGAAGCAACCTAAGTGCCTATGGTAAACAAATGAATAAAGATTCATATAAAATGAATGTATGGGCACTTTTATACACACACACATATTTATGTATTATTCAGTTATAAAAAAAGAATAAAATCTTGCCATTTTTCATGACAGGGATGAAAGTTGAGGCATCATGCTAAGGGAAGTAAGTCAGACTAACAAAGACAAATACTGTAAGATCTCACTTATATGTAGAATCTAAAACAATCAAAATTCATAGAATCATAATGTAGAATTTTGGTTGCCAAATACAAATGAGAGTAGGTGGTCAAATTGTAAAACCTTTCAGCTATAAGATATATAAACTCTGGGAATTTAATGTACAGCATGACGATTAAAGTTAACAGTTACATTTTATCCTTGAAAGTCCCTAAGAGAGCAGATCTTAAATGTTCTCACTGGCAAATAGAAAGAAGGCAACTATGTAGACTGATGAATGTGTTATTTAACCATACTGTGGCAATCACTTCACAATATAATGTGCATCAAATCATCATATTGTACACCTTAAACTTATTATATATCAGTTATATCTCACTAAAGGTACAAATAATTTTTTTAAAAGAATTCAATTATCAACTCCTGCCAATTTAACTCAGTGTTCTCCAGTCCTCAGATGGTAAAGAATTTGCCTGCAGTGCAGGAGACCTGGGTTTGATCCCTGGGTCAGGAAGATCCCCTGGAGAAGGGAATGACAACCCACTCCAGTATTCTTACCTAGAGAATTCCATGTACAGAGAAGCCTGGTGGGCTACAGTTCATGGAATCACAAAGTCTGACATGACCGAGCGAGTTGTGCATTCATTTTCTGATCTTGATAATTTGATTGCAACACCACTTAATCAGTGAAACAGATAGGAAGTTGTTTATGTGTATGTGAGAGTTTTTTCAAGGGAATTTAAAATACAAATTTTATTTAAACTTGTATTTAAATAAATACAGTGTGGGTTGCAATTAAAGAAACTTTAATAATCTGTCTTATGATAACTAGAAATTTAAAAGTTCACATTCATAGAAATGTTATTCAGATCATACCCTTGCAGTCCTTGGATTCATGCCCTCCAACCGTTTTACCATTAGGAAACATTTGACAGCCTCGGATAGGGACAAAATCCTCGATTCTGTAGTAACACAGAGCTCATCATAGTAGTTATCATGTAGTTATGAACTCATCATAGAATTAGTTTTGTATGAGTCTCTTAATTTCTCTAGTCAAACTCTGATTATTTGTCAACTTAGAAGAGTTAGATTATTACTAAGCTGTATCTGCAGAATAGAGAATCCTCAGAGGTTGGCAATGTAATGAGAGCAATAACAGTGAAAAATTAATAAGGCATTACATGCTTTTGAAATTGTGTATTTTATTGAACATTGATAATTAATAAAAATTTATGTCCAACCTAAATGAATGTGTTTTACCACCCTTTCTCCATCAAAATGTGGTCCTGGCTAAATGATGTTAAGTCTTCCCTGTTGGCTCAGGAGTAAAGAACCCTCCTGCTAATGCAGGAGATGATGGGTTCGATCCCTGGGTTGGGAAGATCCCCTGGAGAAGGAAGTTCTTGGACAGAGGAGCCTGGAAGGCTGCAGTCCATGCATGTGTGCTTATTTGCTTCAGCCGTGTCAGATACTTTGCAACCCCATGGACCGTAGGCCACTAGGCTCCTCTGTTCTTGGGATTCTCCAGGCTGGAATACTTGTGTGGGCTGCCATGCTCTCCTCCAAGGGATCTTCCTGACCTGGGGATCAAACCCACGTCTCCTGTGTCTCCTGCATTGCAGGCGAATTGTTTACCACTGAGTCACCAGGGAAGCCTCCTGCTACAGTCCATGGGGTCAAAAAAGAGTCAGACATGATTTACTGAGTAAACAACAACAACAATAAATGATGTTAAGCTACCATGTACTTGTTTGCATTTCAAAGAGCTGACATCCATTTCATGCCCTAGGTTTTGTCCAGTCTCATATTGATAGCAAGGTCAATTTTGATACTTTGCTTTTATCATACAGTGGCAGGTCTTCAGGCAATTTCATGATGTCTTACTCCTTATGTATCAACTTTCACTGTGAATTAGTTGTTTGCTTTCTTAAAATGCCCAGAATTCCTTCGAACTACTGGGAAGGTGAGTCCCTTTGCCAGTTATCCCCTACTGTGTCTAATGTAAAACCAGGGAAATCTGGGAAATTTGATCATCTCATTGCTTACATCTGGACACGGTAGATCAAAAACCATCTCAGGATCTTTCACAACATAATTTCAGTAATAAGGTTTGCCCTAAATATTTTTTGCTTATTCTATTATTGTTTCTATCTTTCATGTACAGCCGTGTGTAATAAGCAACTACAGAAGATTATATATGAAATTACATTATGTTGTGCTGTATTCTGTGTTACATGTAACCCAAGGCATTTATCTTTACAACACCGAATCAATTAAAAGAATGTGGAATAGTTGGAAGATAATAAGAGCAAGTAACTCAGCAATTTGACATTTAACTGTTAGGATTGATTCTCAAGGTTATACCAAACACAAAGTGTTTTCTGTCCTTTTTGTCTTTATATTTAGAAATCTGAGAGAACAAACAGTAGTGAATGTATCACATATTTCATTTTAGCTGTGAGCAACTTCCATTGTGAATCAAGAATTCATTCAAAACACATCTGACTTAAGGGTTTCCTTTTAACAGTAAAAATGGCAACATCTAACCTCATCACAGGTGAGGACAAAATGATTTTATTTTTTAGAGAACAACATATTTTTATATTTCAGATAATTCCATCAGGTTATAAATGCTGGGAAAAGACGATCCTTGTAGTTCTTCAAATAAAGAAAGCTTCCACATAAATCAAGATCCCATTCTAGGTGTGCTACATACACAGGAAATGAAGCTCAACTCTGTGATTATTGTTTTTTCAGTTGTTAATAACCAAATACATTTGTGAACAGTGCTCATTTTTTCCTTGAGTAGGAAATAATAGGGTAAAAATAAAGTATATCCTGATATAGAATTCATAGTGTAACATACAACATGTGAAATACCTTATTCTTTACCTTGTTAATTGTGTCTAAATTTCACATAGAAAATGTAAGACTCCATCCATTTTATAATTATGCCATGTGGAAAAGGATTAGTGTTACTAAGGCTCATCTGTTTCCAGAATCAATGAAGCATAATACCATTAAGGACATTTAAGTTGTCACTCTGTTTTAAGGTAAAGCAGTGAATCTACAAAGGAAGGAAGCTTTTCGAGGTTCACTGATTCCATGGCAGGTACGTATATTTCAAAACAGAACACTAAAGAAACTATAGCTTATAAATTATCTTCAAAGCCATACATTTCCCAATAACCGTTAATGATGTTGATATTTAGAGTTTTATAACTAAACCTCAAATATATATACATACACACACACACACACATATGCATATATATGGCTACTAAAAAAATGCTGGATGTCTAATTGATCTGTAAATAATCAGGATATCAGGAAAAGAGCTTTCACTGGGTAGAAAAAAAGCATTTCTTGAAATGTATTGAAGAATCTTTTTTTCTTTGCTCCTGGATGAAAATTCAGGCTGTTTCATGCCTTTTTCAAATAACACCTAATTTCATCATCCTCACTGAGAGCTGCTGAGCAGTAAGTTATTTTGTTCACTCCTATATAGTACTCAAAATTCTAACCATTTGATGTGTTTAAAGCTAATTCCTAATTCCCTCCAGCATCCAGGCATGCAGTTGGAGGGGGCTGCTCGTGGAGGGGGCTGTTCCTTCTCTCCTTCTCCCTCTCAGCTCACTTTTGATGTTTCTGAACTGTCTGGAATGAAAACTGAAGAGAGTCAAGAATGATAAGGAGGCAGGGCAAAATTCTTGAATCACTGCTTCTGCCATGAGCTGACACTAAGCTGTTTAGACCTGGCTAATATTTAAAGCTTCCTTTATTTCAGATGGGACTTTTATGGTTTATCAACTAACTTTCCCTGTGAGCAAGTTGTCCCAACACTTGGTGTTTTAAAACGGCAACTTTTTATTATATTTCATGAGTCTACAGGTCAGCTGTGTACTTCTACTGAGTGGGCCGGGCTTTTCTTCTCTTGATCGGGTTGGCTCATAAATCAGATCATGGGTACACTGGGACTGGGTGGTCTCAGAAGGCCTTACTCACATGTTTGGAGGTAGGTTTAGTATAACCTGGGACAGCAGGCTTGGCTGTGTTTAATGTCACATCTTTCAAGAAGGTAATATGGCTTCTTCACATGGCAGAGTACAAAGAACCTGAAAAGAGAAGGCTATCCCTGATGCGCAGAAGTTTTCAAATTGCTGCCTGTGTCGTTTTTGTTTTTATTCCATTGGCAAAAACATATCATGTGAACAAGCACAGAGTCCGCATGAGAAGGGACTACCCAAGGGTGTGGTTGCAGGGACGTGTGGCAAATTGTCAAATGATTTTGAAGCAATTTATCACATGTGGTTTCTTCAGAGATTCAGTCCCTTGTGATCTGTCATATTTTTTCCTCTTGATACAGATCTTGCACTTTCCTCTGTCTTGCTGCTTACTTATTTCGCAGCCCCCCAAAATCCTCTGATAACCATGACTTCTCTTTGTTGAGGTTTCTGGCCCATGGGCAGCCCTCTCAGACATGGTCCAAGAAAACCTAAAACTACCTGTCTTACTCAGTGGCCCATACCTCATCTCTGGGAAATATATCTTTTGTCCAAATTGGGAAATATAAGCTGAGCCCAATTCATTTATCCCTTCTTGGCCCACATTTTAAAGGGCTAGTCATCCCACCTCGTCCCTTTTAATTGTAGGAGTCAAAAGTGTTCTCTTTATCATCCCATCTTCAGGATATACGTGCCAATTTCTCCACACAGTTCTCTTGAAGGTTATCTCACTAATCTTGAGATAAGGGTCAGGCATCCATTATTCTTTACACTGGGAATCATTTGACTCACAATAATTTGCCAATGCTGCTGCTGCTATGTTGCTTCAGTCGTGTCCGACTCTGTGTGACCGCATAGACGGCAGCCCACCAGGCTCCCCATCCCTGGGTTTCTCCAGGCAAGAACACTGGAGTGGGTTGCCATTTCCTTCTCCAATGCATGAAAGTGAAAAGTGAAAGTGAAGTCGGTCAGTCGTGTCCGACTCTTCGCGACCCCATGGACTGCAGCCCACCAGGCTCCTCTGTCCATGGGATTTTCCAGGCAACAGTACTGGAGTGGGCTGCCATTGCCTTTTCCGCCAATAGCTATCTCCAAAACGTATCTTTCAAATCTCTTTTAATCATGGATGACATAATTCTTTAATAGTCCGAGTGTAGGTAATGAATTAAGAATTATGTAACCAGATTTTTTTTTCTTCAAAATATTCATCTTAGTGTGATAGCCCAGCTTAGAGTTCTGTAAATATTATATCTATGATCTCTTTGTTCCTCAGTTAAAACTACTAAATTAACATCTTTGTGTGCAGAAAGTGACAAAATACATGAAATAATTATGCATTTAACCTCCAAGTAAGAAGAATGATAAAACATATGATAATAAAAATATATTTAATTTTGTATCTATTTGTTTAAACTCATCATTATGAGCTAGGTAGGTCATCTTAAAGACCATTCTTTGATTACTGCATTACCTCTTCCACCCAGATCTATGCCAATTAAAAATCTGATGATTGTGCTAATTTTGCCTTTATTTAAGTAAATGATAGACCTATTGAAGAATAGAGAGCCAGTAACAATGTCTGAGTCTTTCCATGAGAGAATATCCTTTTTTGTTTAAATAGAGTCATTCACAATTTGTTTATGAAACACTCTATGTTGTTTTTTCAGCAAATGCTGAAAGACAAATATCACATGGACACTCCAAAGGAATGAATTAGTTGAGATCATTTATGTAGAACACAGGATTTGACAAACAGTGAAAGTGTTAGCTCTTCCTATTATGATAATTGCATGGATCCTTAGGTTAATAATTATAAAGTTAAGGTTATATTTATCATGTTCTCTTTGTATACCATCTGCCCTCTTAACTCTCCATGCTACCAAATGACCAAACAGAATCTACTACATAGACGCTAACCATTCTTTAATTTTGAAATAATTGTAAATTTTACTTCTCTTGGACATAGTATCCTGAATGTAGGATGAAGGTCCAGAATAATAGTAGGTCTATCTAGCTTTTCAGATTACACAGAGCTGCTGCTACTCTCTGAGTAATACTTCTAAAACCCCATTGGCACACATATACGTGCTATTGTCTGAAAATTAGTTTCTCTACCGTCTCTACTGTTCTTGAGTGTTGAGACCTTTGCTTTGCCTTGCAATAAAGCAACTGTTCTTCCAGAAATCAGAGACGAGGATCAGACAAACCATCTCAATGATCCTAAAACAGCCTTCCCTCATTTCTTCATTCCCTTCAACCTTTGGGGAAACTCTTCCTAGGGAGCGCAGGACAGCCCCTTTATATTTCTCCCTAACTTAACACTTGACCAAAAATGATTTAATTATGTCTCCCAATTTCATCTTCTCATAATAGGCAATGGTTCCCAGACCTCTTCAAATATTAGAATCTTCTCTTTGTTCATACCTCTTTCAAGAAGTGCTCTGATAGTTTTCTCTTCTTTCAAGTTAACTACCTTATTTTTCTTTTCTGAGATATCTATAAAGTTTTAATATTTCTTTCAGTTGATTCATTCCTTCATTGCTTTTACTAAGGACCTAAGTTGGGGAATTGGCACTCATGCAAAATTCATTCCAATAGCATTCACACTAGTTTCTCCCTCTAGAATGTGTACAGGACTTTTTCTTGCTTACCACTTGTATTAGTCTGCTCAGGCTGCTCTAATAAAATACCGAAGACTGTGTGGCTTCAAAAACAGAAATTTATTTTCTCATAGTTCTGGAGGCTGGGAAATTCAAGTTCAGGGTGCCAGTTGATACAGTTCCTGGTGAACACTTTCTTCCTGGCTTGCAGATAGCTGCCGTCTCCCTGTGTCACCACAAGGTAAAGAGACAGAGTCACCTCTCTGGTATCTCCTCTTATAAGGACATTAATCCTGTTGGATCAGGATCCTACCCTTATGATCCCATTTCACCTTAATTATTTCCTTACTACAAAAATATAGTCACATTGTGGGGTTACGGTTTCAACATAGAAATTTTGAGAGGATACAATGCAGTCCTTGGTATCACTTGAGTCCTGGGCCTAAAAGTGGTGGATACATAGTAATCTCTTTATGACTATTTATTGAATGAAAATATATATGAATGAATGAAATATGTCTCTGCTTCAGTGTCTTTACACCACAGTATTACGGATCAGTATTCTGTGAAAGTGATTAACCTATTTATCATCCTAAAGAGCTATTTTACGAAAAGGTGAATTTTATTCCTCACTTCATACCAAAGTTCAGATATTTCATGTTCAACAAAATTGTAACATCTGTTGAGTTCCTATGCTGTAAAAGTATGTGGAGTCCAGATCAAGTGGGAGAGTCTATAAAAGCACAGAATAGTGTAAGTCATGGTAGACAGGAAACAATGACAAAAGAGAAATATAAAAATAAACTCTCACAATGTCTAGAAGGGACATCAAATAACTTTTAGCATGGGAAACATTCAGGGAAAATGTTAGGGAGAGATTTGATTGATTTTGTAGAATTTGCTGTAAGAGAGAAGGGAATTTGGATACAGCTAAAAATCAGAGTCAAAGCATAGATACAGGAGTGTCAAATGGTCCAGTTGCAAAATGGAAAAAATTTGGGAATGCTCCAAATACTAGTCAGTATTTTTGTCAAACATACTGTACATATTCTTGCATCTATATTACCTTCGTTGAGTTGCTATAATCTTAGTCTTCCCTAAATTTTATTTCCTAACCCTAATGCCTCACATAAAAGGGGCAATCAATTAATACTTTTGGTAATTACATATTATAAAATTTTTTAAAATAGTGAAGTTTTCCAAATTCTGAAATCAAATACTAAAGGTAGAGCAGTGATGGTTGGGAGTGTGTTGGTGACAAAGGGGGTACATGGAGGGAATTAAGTGATGGCAGACTGGTGTCACCATTGGATTATGCTTCTCTCACTGAGCATCTTAGAGGCAGCCACATGAATATCCCTTTGACCATCAGTCCCTAGCATTCACAGAGGTTACATCTCATACACTAGAAATGAACAGGATAAAACTGAGTTAAATCTGGCTCAGTGCCACTGAAATGGTACTGCTAATAAGGAGCTGTGCCTGATTAAAAGACGAGGAATTGCTGGTGGAGATTTATGTTATGATAAATCACTCCAGTGTAGCTGAGTGACTCATCACTCAATAGTTGAGACAAACCGAAAGAGCAAAAGACAAGGTAGTGGGACCACTTCGAAGGCCACGGAAAGGACATGGATCAGAGGTGATGGACATCCCAGCTGGAGCAAAGAAAGAGTGAGGGAAAGGAGTGGACAGGAGAATCCTTGCCATACTGCAAAATCTTTATAATGCTGGAAATTTTAATTCCCATGCTCACCTGAAATTTCAGAATCACTTGCATGATTTTAGGGAGATAGAGTAAATTCAGTGTCTAGATGGTTAAAATGTAACAACATAATTTCATCTAAAAATTATAACAGTACCTGAAGAAAAAGGAATAAATTGGAACTTAGTACTAAAAAGAAAAAAAGCAGCTTGATAAAAAGGGGAGGGGGAGAGGGAAGGCTTGAACAAAACAAGTATGGAAATGACTATTTGGTTTAGTCAGTTCAATCGCTCAGTCGTGTCTGACTCTGCAACCGCATGGACTGTAGCAGGCCAGGCTGCCCTGTCTATCACCAACTCCCGGAGCTTGCTCAAACTCATGTCCATCGAGGCAGTGATGCCATCCAACCATCTCATCCTCAGTTGTCCCCTTTTCCTGCATTCAATCTTTCCCAGCACCTGGGCCTTTTCCAATGAGTCAGTTCTTTGCATCAGGTGGCCAAATATTGGAGCTTCGGCTTCAGCATCAGTCCTTTCAATGAATATTGAGGGCCAATTTAACATCATTTGTTTTCTGGAGAAAGCAAATTAAAACCACGACAAAATGTCACTATACACTAGACAAAATAGCTGAAATTTAAAATGCCAAAAATAATAAATGTCACTAAACACAAGCTTGGCAATATGAATTCTAATAGTGGTTTTGGAAGTAGGAAGTAGTATGGCCTCTCCTGGCTTTTGTTGTAATTATAATCACCTATGTTTATGCAAAGTTTATTATTTTTAAATTACTCACCAGGGACCTGATTAAACATGGTGCGCATGCTTGCCGTTTGTTAGTTCTCTAACATGTTCTTCAAAGAAAAGAAAAAATGCTTATGCACTCAGATTAGTTAAATTCAATAGGCTTGCTGTTCATTAGACTCCTCTGATAATGTAACAGTTTACCCTTTCAGTCATTCTACAGAGATCTAAGAAGTTTAAGAAAAAGATAGAAGGAAGAAAAATAAAGCTAAAAGAAATTAGCCCTGCCCAAAGTATCACTATTGTATAAATTAGGCATATACATCAGAGAGAAGAAAAAATTCCCATGTCAAGAAACTGCCTACTACGTGTTTATTCCTGGCCTTCATTCTTCATTTGCTGGATCTCTAAGGATCCTTTAATTCTTCAAGACATTGTCAGCAGCTCACCAGAACCTCCGATATTACTTCTAGATTTATATGCAAGTCAGATTAAAAATAATCAACTTTGCAAAAGGAAATTTGGATAAGGATACATTTACTTACTAAAAATTAATGCAATAAATATAAAATTGTCTATTGCAAATCTTCAGGTCAACCAGTAAGTAAAATGTTGTGTTGTCCTGCCAATTGTTACTACCACATTAGTTCTTAGGTTGAAGCAAAAATGTAGTCAAACCATGAAGAACACTTCAATCTCAGATAGATATAAATTTATAGGCATAGATACAGGTATGGAAATAGTAAAAGTAATAGGAACAGGAATAGATACAGGGATAGATATATAGATGACATATAGGTACAAATATAGATATGGGAGAATGTGCAGATGTGAAAATAGGAGTGAATGTAGGTATAGGTTTAGATGTCAAGAGTTAGGTATAGGTATTGTTATATACAAGATGGATAAGAAATATGAAATAATAAGAATTATATATGGAGTAAGGCCATAGTTTTATAGAAATCTGAGGTGAGTTTTAAGTTTACCACCAAACATTTAAGATACCCAATAAAAAAAGCTTAACAATAAAAAAGCTTAACAAATATTATTATTTTTATTTTTTTATTGAAACATAGTTTATTTAATGTCTTATTAGTTTCAGGTATACAACAGTGATTCAGTATTTTTATAGAATTGTACTCCACTTAAAATGACTATATTTCCTTGTGCTGTACAATATATTTTTATAACAAAGAATGTTCATTACTTAGGAGAAATTTCTTCTTTTATTTTTTAACCAAATTTCTAGGAGAATTTTGTCCTGTGGTGCTTTAAATAAGGAACAGAATTGCATAATGAACAATGTCTAAAGTAGCAGATTTTTAGCATCAGTCCTTAAAGGCCTGCCCTAATTAGTGAACCACTGAATGGTTAAGTCAACAAGCAGATGTCTGCAGTCCTAAAGTAATTGTGATGTTATATATAACTCTGCAGAGCTTAGGGTAGAAGTGAAGAGCTGATAAGCAGAGTTCTTTAGGTCTGGTTGGCTAAAGTTCCACGGACTTAGTAATCAGCCATCAATCATGTATTTTAAATGCTTAAGCAGGACTTTTATATCTATTTCTGTATTCTATAAATCCATATAGGGTGAAATTACAGAAATAATGCTGAAATTCAGAAATGCAAAACAAAAGGCAGTCTCTTCTCCCCATCCTTCCCCCTGGCTAAGTGAAATAAGCTAGACAGAGAAGGGAAATTATCATATGACATCCTTTACATGTGGAATCTAAAAAGAAATGATACAAATAAACTTACAAAACAGAAATAGACTCACAGATTTTGGGAACAAACTTTTACAGCCATCTTATTTTTTTTTTTAATGTAGAAAAATTAAAGCACTAGATGGATTGAATTTTTCACTCCTTTGAGTTCTTACAGGATGAGATTGTATTGCTTTTATAGACTTCACTATATCTGCCTGATATTATAATAATTCATATACAGGCTTTACAACATGTATCATTTATTTCTGTGAAGCATGTAGAACAGAGATGTATAAATTTTAATTTCTTGCAAGTGTTCCTTTGATTGTCTCTGAGAAAATACTTTCTATCCACAGTAAATGTAATGAAGAGAATTTGAACTGAATCCTCCCCAACTCCTTTCCCACCTTGGATCTTTGAGACAAGAAAATCAAAAGGGAAAATTCCTTACCAAGAAGAATATCTTTAGGGACAGATTAAGAAAGTTTTTGTATATAATTCAAATTCCATGGAATTTACCCTTTTGAAGTGTACAGTTCTGTGGATTTGATTATACTCACAAAATTGGTCAGCCATCACCACTATCTAATTTTAGAATATTTCTTTATGTTTGAAAAAAATTCTATAACTATTAGTAGTCACTCTCCACTCTCTCTCCTCCCCAGCCTCTGGTAACCACTGAATCTATTCTATGTGTCCATGTTTTCCCTATTCTGCACACAATATAAAAGGAATTATGCACGAAGTGGCCTCTCATGACAGGTTTATTTCATTAGTATAATGTTTCCCAGATTTATTCATGTTATAGTATATATAATTTATTTATTCTTTTTATAGCTGTGTAATATTCCTTTTTAGAGAAGGAAATGGTAACCCATTCCCATATTCTTGCCTGGAGAATTCCATAGACGGGGAGCCTGATGGGCTGCAGTCCATGGAGTCATAGGAAGTCGGACATGACTGAGCAACTAACACACGCAACATTCCATTTTATTGACTCACCACATTCTGTTTATCCATTCATCAGTTGACATTTGAATTGTTTCCACTTTTGGCTCTTAGGAATAATGCCAATATGAGCATTTTTAATTTCTAAGAAGCTTTCACCAATGTTTGTTATTTCTCCTTTTGTTCTTAGTTATCCTAGTGAGTGCAAAGTGGTATGTCATTCTAGTATTAAATATTTTCTAGTGCTTTATTTTAAATTCCTTCTTGTGTCTTTTATTATTTGAATTATCATTATTTTTATTAGTTGCCCTGGGGATTGCATTAATATTTGCTGTGGACTGTGTTCTTCCCACCTCAGCAGTTTCATATATTGAAGTCCCATACCCCAACGTGATGGTATTAGGAGGTGGGTTGTTGAGAAATAATTAGGTTCAGATGAAGTCATGAGGGCCCCCCTACCTTATAAGAAGAGACACCAGGACTTATTCTCTCTGTGCATGCATGTAAGCAAGCACACAGCAGGATGGTGGCCAAGAAAAGAGACTTTAGAATGAAACCTATCTTGCCAGTCCCTTAATCTTGGATTTCTTACCCTCCAGAACTGCAAAAAATTAATCTATATTGTTTAAGAAATTCAATCTATGGTCTTTTGTTATGACAGCCTGGTAAGAATAAGACACCATCTTAACCTAAAACAATATCATTTGAATTACTACCAACTTAATTTCAACATTGTATAAAAATTTGTGTCCAGTATATTTCTGGCCCTTCCACTCTTCTTGTGCTATTATTATCATATAAATTGCATCTTTCTACATTATAAACACATTAAAATGGTTTAATCGTTAAATCTCTGTGCCTTTTAAATCAGATATGCTGAGAGTTTACAAATAAAAATATACTGTCTTTTATATGGAACACTGTTGTTACCTTTTTTTGATATTTTAATTGTGTGAATATATGTGTATGTACACACAGATTTGAGTTATTGTGTAATGTAATTTCATTTCAACCTGAAGACCCCTTTTAGTATTTCTAGTAGAGCACGACTGCTACTAACAGTCAGCATTTGTCTAGAAACATCTTAATATCGTTTTCATTTTTGAAGATAATTTTGTGGCTTATAGAATTTTTCTTTGACTTTCTCTTTCTTTCAGCACTTTGAATATATTATCCCACTGAATTCTTTTTCCTGTGTTGTCACTGAAATGTATGCTCAGTTAGGTTAGTGGTCAGCTAATGATTGAGCAAAGATTTCCTTAAATGCATTAAACTAATGCAATCTATCCTTTCCTTAGGATTTTCTATATATGTTGGGACACAACTTTAACACTTTAGCAATTTGAAATTTTGCTTTACCTCTTACTTCCTAATTGCACAGGGCCTCAAGGTTAGCCAGTGGTAAGAGATGTTTCTTTCCTGTGTATGCACACACTCTTGCACACCAGAATGTCCTTCTAGATCCTAGGAGTGTGTGTGCTAAGTTGCTTCAGTTGTGTCTGACTCTTGCGACCCTGTGGACTGTAGCCTGCCAGGCTCCTCTGTCCATGGAGTTCTCCAGGCAAGAATACTGGAGTCAGTTTCCATCTCCTTCTGCAGGGGATCTTCCCAACCAGGGATCAAACCTGGGTCTCCAATGTCTCTTGCATTGGCAGGCAGGTTCTTTACCACTAGCACCACCTGCAAAGCCTCAGATCCTAGGAGTATGTCATAGCTTTTCAAAGCCTTTACATATGGCTAATTTTACAGGTTTTCCTCTAAGTTTTACCAAGTTTCTTGTTTGTCCAACTGGTATTGCCTCCTTAGGCAGCTGCAATGTTAAACCATTGTTGCTTTGTTGTTTGTTTGTTGTTTGTTTTTAAACAACATCATGGGGACAGGTCTCTTTCCTTATTGAGTGTGCTCTGAATCATATCAAATAAAGAGAAGGCCTGGGAGTGGGTTTTCTCCAGAGAGCTAATATGCAGGCCAGATAACAGTTCTCTGAAAAATTTTCTGAGGATCTTCCAACCCATTTGGCATCCTTCAGTTACTGCTAGACTGCTGACATTCAAAGTTCACTTGACTGCATGATGAATGGTTTTCAAGTCTACCCTGGAGCTCCAGAGAAATGGATGGGTAAAGGACAAGTTAAAATCCACAAAACTTGCTGTTCTTCTCAATATTGCATCAATACTTTGGTGAATTGCTGGGATGCAAAAATGGTTGATGCTGACCATTTTGGGCAGTGTTCTTATTCCTTTTATGGAAGGCTGAATTTTTGTATGTCCTTACTATGTCATTCCAAAAAGTAAAATGCATTTCAGTTGAAAGGAAGAAGTATATACCTGAAGGGTAAAAATAGGCATGAAAGCTTTTAGAATAAAATATTAAATTTATACTGGTAGATAATAAATATGAACACAAAAATAAGCCATAAAGTGAAGCTTTAGAGATTAATTAATGTTTTTGAAGTGAGAGGAAAAAATAATTTTAAAACTGCATTGAATTGAAAGTTATTGACAATTGGCACATACTAGTAATTTGCACACTATTTTTATATTTTAATGATTTTTCTCAAAACTCTAAAGTACACACCCCCATGTGTATATTTTAACTCTTTATATAGGGAAAAATATATAAAAGAAAATAAAGTGACTTTTTTCATAGGAAAAAACACATGCTTTTCAGCTTTAATACAACAGATCCCAGAAGGTGAGTCAATACACCACAGAGAGCCATAATGGTTTTGAGATAGTTAACATTGAACAATCAAGTAAATAATTTTTCAGAGTTGTTCGTTAACTGTCCAATCTAAAAGACTGATTCACTATTTAAAATCTTGCTTTTGAAATTTTTAGCTAATAAATTTCTGGATGCCTCAGAAGAAATGAATGAATACTTTTCTAAAAGAACTATTTGAAACTGTACCTGTGTATGAAAGCTTTGTAGTAAGTACTGTCTTTAGCCGTCATATACACTAGTCATCTTGCGCGACCCTGATCGCTTGCCCTGCCACTATTCAATTAACCTGTCATCCTCCGTTCAAACAGAGCCCACAGAGCATTACACATCATAAATGGCTCTTAAGCGAGCTCACTCGGTTGTGGTAAATACATTATGTGTGCCTCGTACAGAAGGGGAACTCATAAAGATACAATTCTACTATGCCTTTGTGCTTGGTTAAATTTCTCTCAATAATCCAATTCTCCACGCTCTCTCAACTCCCAACAGTCTCTCTCGGTCACAATAAGTGACCATACCGAAAGAATATTTGGTACGCCATATTCCAGTCACATTTATTCTCATACTCCAGGGAAGCCTCTATGTGGCTATTAAAAAGCTATACAAGTGATTATTTATCCACGCTTACTATATAGATTGCTTGTTCTCAATTTTTTTTTCT
Source organism: Muntiacus reevesi (assembly GCF_963930625.1). NCBI lineage: Eukaryota > Metazoa > Chordata > Mammalia > Artiodactyla > Cervidae > Muntiacus > Muntiacus reevesi. Next base: position 99,154,695 of record NC_089249.1, on the reverse strand, counting down.
TTTGTTGATATTACTAACAAGTATCTTACACATAACTTTCCAAATACAACCCATGTCAGTTTCCTTATTCTGCATGCATATGTTTGTTTTTTAATGCTCAGTTAATGTCCTCAGTACTATGTTTCTCTCTAATTTGTGGTTTCTTCTTCACTTTTACATAAGTGAAAGGAATGGGTGCAAAGGTTAAGTGTGATAGACAAATGAATGCAGATTCTTTAACTTGCTGATTTAGGAGTATTCAAGATCATCTTCTCATTGAGGATTCTGCTTTGGTAATATATTTTAAAAGCTATCTTTTTTTTTTAATTTGAAGTGTTACTTTCTGCTTCATTGTTTTGCTTATGTAAATATAATTAATTCATTAACTCTAGCCAGAGAGCAATGTGACTGATATTAAGTGATTTTTCTACATGGAATTTCAAGGATCATTTTTTTACTTTCCAATTAAGAGCCAATTTGCTGCTAATCATAGAGCCATCTGTGTGAAGCTCAGTGTCCTTCAGTCCGAAAAATGAGGTGTTTGTGTATCATACTAGACGGAGTAATACAATTGATTCATCCTTCCCATGGGGAGGAAGCTTTGGAATCTCATACATATGAAATTTGAATCCTGGATTAATATTTACTATCTGAAAGACATTTACTGAATTATTTTACCTTTTTGAGCCTTGGTTTCCTCATCTGAAATACAGGGTTGATGGTATTATTTATCTCATGGGTTCCTTGTGAGGGTAAAGTGAGATAATACTTGTGAAGTTACTAGAGCCTGGGAAAGTAGTGGGTAATAGATGTGTAGTTAAAAACATACTATATATATAATATATATATGCACATATATATATATATATATTTCTACTTCTTAAGACTTCCCTCTCTTTCTTGATCTCCTCTTTTGTACATTCTCTATCTTTCTCTATTATTTTGAGTTGCACACACATATTCTGTGTTATACGAATAAACAGAATACATCATACTGGGACATTTAAATGTATGCTCTTTACCTGAAAATAAGATTTTACTTATTTCATTATCATTAGAATTTATATAAGGACTTCCCAAGTGGTGCTAATGGTAAAGAACTTGCCTGCCAATTCAGGAGACATAAGAGATGTGGGTTTGATCCATGGGTAGGGGAAGATTCCCTGGAGGAGAGAATGGCAGTCCACTCCAGTATTCTTGCCTGGAGAATCCCATGGACAGAGGAGCCTGGCAAATAAAGCTTACTGTCAAATGAGTGTACCTAACAAAATGAAGTGATACTCTCAGATGCTTTTTGAGAAGGCAGTAAATTCTCAGTGATTTTGATTTTATTTCTTCATCCATTACATTTATTATTTTTTCACCCACTGTCAATTGAAGATTGCTAAGGAATATTAATCTATGAAATAAAAGCACCTATGTTAAGTTAACTCTTAAGTCAGCCATGAAGAAAACCCATTAAATCAGGACAGGAAAGGATTGATAGTAAAATAAGAGTTGTTTTTTTTTCTTCTTGTTATTGCTGTTTTTATTATTTTAATAGGATGTATTTCCTGTTTACTAAGCAATGTTATATTAGTTTTCAAACTGTCACTCAAGAATTTAGCTGTCTGACAGTAACACTGAAAAAAAATTATATGAATCACTATTTTTTTACGTTTATTAGACTAAGAGCTATCAAGAACACAGAGCTAACACACACTAGATTCTAGGGAAATATTTGTGAAATGCCATTTAAATGAATGAATAAGATAATGAATGGATTAATGAAAAATACACCTATGACATCAAGTTCCTAATAAAATGTTTAAAGCAGCTGTGTACCCAGAACATAAACCTTATATATTCTTTATTGCCATTCTTTGATTTCTGAAGATCATTTAAGACTCTCTCTTTTCTTCGTCTGTTACTCACTAGTTGCTTCATATATTGAAGATATATTCCAGGTTAATTAAAAGTTTAATACAAGATAACACAAGATGATTTTGATCGCCTAACAGAAAAGCCCCGCAGAGACTGGGACAGAACTGCATCTGGGCATCTCTTGGGGAGGTACGGGTCAGCAGTGGGCAGCTGGAGGTGCAGGGTCTCTGGGTGCTGTAGCCCTGGGTATGGCATCAGCCCTCTTGGAGGAGGTCACCATTAACCCCACCATAGAGCTGCCAGAACTTGCACAGGACTGGGGAAACAGACTCTTGGAGGGCACAAACAGAACCTTGTGTGCACTAGGACCCAGGGGAAAGGAGCAGTGACCACACAAGAGACTGACCCAGACTTGCACATGAGTGTCCAGGAGTCTCTGGTGGAGGAGTGGGTCAGCGCTGGCCTGCTGCAGGGATGGGGGCACAGAGTGTAGCAGTACAAACATGAGACCTTTTGAAGGAGGTCAGAAAAAACAAACAAACAAACAAAAAAAACAATGGGAGTTGACTATGGCTCAGATCATGGACACCTTATTGCCAAATTCAGATTTAAATTGAAGAAAGTAGAGAAAATCACTAGACCATTCAGGTATGACCTAAATCAAATCCTTTAAAATTATCCAGTGGAAGTGGCAAATAGATTCAAGGGATTAGATCTGATAGACAGAGTGCCTGAAGAACAATGGACAGAGATTCATGACATTGTACAGGAGGCAGTGATCAAGACCATTCGCAAGAAAAAGAAACGCAAAAAGGCAAAATCGTTGTCTGAGGAGGCCTTACAGACAGCTATGAAAAGAAGAGAAGCAAAAGCCAAAGAAGAAAAGGAAAGACATACCCATTTGAATGCAGAGTTCCAAAGAATAGCAAGGATAGATAAGAAAGTCTTCCTAGTGATCAATGCAAAGAAATAGAGGAAAACAATAGAATGGGAAAGACTAGAGATCTCTTCAAAAAAATTAGAGATACCAAGGGAACTTTTCATGCAAAGATGGGCACAATAAAGGACAGAAATGGTATCAGTTCAGTTAAGTTGCTCAGTCATGTCCAACACATTGCAGCCCGATGGATTGCAGCACACCAGGCATCCCTGTCCATCACCAACTCCTGGAACTTATTCAAACTCATGTCCACTGAGCTGGTGATGCCATCCAACCACCACCATCACCTTCATCATCATCATAATCATCCAACTGTCCCCTTCTCCTGCCTTCAGTCTTTCCAAGCATCATGGTCTTTTCAAATGAGTCAGTTCTTTGCATCAGGTGACCCAAGTATTGGAGTTTCAGTTTCAGGATCAGTCCTTCCAGTGAATATTCAGGACTGGTTTCTTTTAGGAGGGACTGGTTGAATCTCCTTGCTGTCCAGGGGACTCTCAAGAGTCTACTCCAACACTACAGTTCAAAAGCACCCATTCTTTGGCACTCAGCTTTTCTTGTAATCCAACTATCGCATCCTTACATGACTACTGGAAAAGAAGCAGAAGACATTAAGAAGGGGTGACAAGAAAACACAGAACTGTACAAAAAAGATCTTCATGACCCAGATAATCATGATGGTATGATCACTCATATAGAGCCAGACATCCTGGAATGTGAAGTCAAGTGGGCCTTAGGAAGTATCAACTACAAACAAAGCTAGTAGAGGTGATGGAATTTCAGTTGCACTATTTCAAATCCTAAAAGATGATACTGGGTAAGTCCTGCACTAAATATGCCAGCAAATTTTGAAAACTCAGCAGTGGCCACAGGACTGGAAAAGGTCAGTTTTCATTCCAATTCCAAAGAAAGTCAATGTCAAAGAATGCTCAAACTACTGCACAATTGCACTCATCTCACACGCTAGTAAAGTAATGCTTAAAATTCTCCAAGCCAGGCTTCAACAGTATGTGAACTGTGAACTTGCAGATGTTCAAGCTGGTTTTAGAAAAAGCAGAGGAACCTGAGAGCAAATTGCCAATATCCATTGGATCATCAAAAAAGCAAGAGAGTTGCAGAAAAACATCTACTTCTACTTTATTGACTATACAAAAGTCTTTGACTGTGGGTCACAACACACTGGAAAATTCTAAAAGAGATGGGAATAGCAGACCACAGGATCTGCCTCTTGAGAAATCTGTATGCAGGTCAGGAAGCAATAGTTAGAACTGGTAATGGAACAACAGAATGGTTCCAATTGGAAAAGGAGTACATCAAGGTTGTATATTGTCACCCTGCTTATTTAACTTATATGCAGAGTACACCATGAGAAATGCTGGGCTAGATGAAGCACATGCTGGATTAAAGATTGTCAGGAGAAATATCTATAACCTCAGATATAGAAATGATGCCACCCTTATGGCAAAAAGCAAATAAGAACTAAAGCACCTCTTGATGAAAGTGAATGATGAGAGTAAAAAAGTTGGCTTAAAACTGAACATTCAGAAAACTAAGATCATGACATCCGGTCCCATCACTTACTTCATGGCAAATTGATGGGGAAGCAATGGAAACAGTGACAGACTTTATTTTGGGGAGCTCTGAAATCACTGCAGATGGTGACTGCAGCCATGAAATTAAAAGACACTTACTCCTTGGGAGACAAGTTATGACCAACCTAGACAGCATATTAAAAAGCAGAGACATTTTTGCCAACAAAGGTCCATTTAGTCAAAGCTATGGTTTTCCCAGTAGTCATGTATGGATGTGATAGTTGAACTATAAAGAAAGTGGAGTGCTGAAGAACTGAAGTTTTTGAACTGTGGTGTTGGAGAAGACTCTTGAGAGTCCCTTGGACTGCAAGGAGATCCAACCAGTCCATCCTAAAGGAAATCAGTCCTGAATGTTCATTGGAAGGACTGATGCTTAAGCTAAAACCCCAGTACTTTGGCCACCTGATATGAAGAACTGACTCATTGGAAAAGACCCTGATGCTGGGAAAGCTTAAAGGCAGGAGGGGATTGGGATGACAGAGGATGAGTTGGTTGGATGGCATCACTGACTCAATGGACATGAGTTTGAGTAAACTCCGAGAGTTGGTGATGGACAGGGAGGCCTGGTGTGCTGCAGTCCATGGGTTCGCAGATTCAGACACAACTGCTTTACTCAACTAAACTGACTGAAAAGAGAGACTATTACAGTATTTTAAGTCAACAAACTCATAGGTAAGTGCTTCTGAGACTTTAATATTCAGGTATATTACATAGAGATCCTTTAAAATAGATTCATACTTAATAGGTCTTGGATAGGACCTAAAATGCTTTTATTTTGAGTTCACTTCCAGATAATATTAGTTCTGCTTATCTGGGAACACATTTTGAGTAGCAAGTAGCAACTCAGTCTCAGATAAAATGTTTAGTTTAAATTGCGAGGAAGGTCAAGCAAGCAAGCACAAGATTAAGCAAGGAAAAATTAGAGTCTTATTTAGATAAAGATGTGCTGAACAGGATGAGGTCAAGAATATTATTGAAATCAGGAGAACTGATGCTCTAAGTGAGGTGGAATAAGGCAAGAACAACTGAAGCTCTAGAAAATTATTTATGAACTGAGGGCTCAGAAAAACCAGGAAGTGAGTAAATACACTAAGCTTTCCTGGTTGTTCAAATGGTAAAGCATGTGCCTGCAATGTAGGAGACACAAGTTCAATCCCTGGGTTGGGAAGATCCCCAGGAAAAGTGAATGGCTACCCACTCCAGTATTCTTGCCTGGAGAATTCCATGAACAGCAGAGCCTGGTGGCCTACAGCCCATGGGGTTACAGAGAGTCAGACATGGCTGAGTGAGTAACACACACAAACACACATACACACAGAGGCAGAAAGAAGATGAGCAATTGGTCCTAGAGGATATACTTCTCCTGAGGATGAGTCAAATGAAACAATATTATTATAAATTATTCCTCTTTACTGTTTGTTTTAATCTGGAGACGTCCAAGTCTAAATGGATTCATCTCCAACTTCAGTGCATGTGTCTATGTTTTAATTTTCAATTAAAAAAAAATACAAACATGTTCAATAATGAACAATTTTATCTCTTACTGTTAGAATCGGTCTTCACATATTCCTAAATATTGGCTGTGTTCATTTATTCATCCACTGAACATTTAATGAAAACCACCAAACCACCACAAATTCATAAGTGTTTTTGTAAGCAAAGAATGTTGCCTGCCATTCAAGTTATACAAGGAGTTAGTCATTAGCCATCACAGTCACTGACTTATAAGTACTCTCAAAAAGAATTCATGGTGAAGTATTCATGATATGGGGCCCTAGACAGTTGAAGTGCCTGTTTAAGGAAGAATTTCAGTGACTCCAGAGTCTTGCATCTTTCTATACATATAAGCACTAAAAATCACTGAGTTACCAAATCCACACAACTAGCAGCAAACTTTTATCAAAATATATGCTTGACTACGTGTATTTCCCAAGCAAAAATTTCACATGTGTACTGGCTCCTCCCCCTTCAGTACAGTTCCTGAGAACAACCTGAAAGCTTGCCTCTCTGGCTATAGTCATCAGTAAAACACTGAATAAATTCAACTCACAGCTCTTACATTGTGCATATTTCTCCAGGCAGCAGTCAGATATCTTTTAACCTGGCTATAAGCATATCTTTGTCAATCATTAGAATTTTGTTTATTTCTTTGTTTTTTTATGTATAGTTTAGCATCTGGAACTCAATTTAAAACTCCATTCTGTATAAAATGTCCTACAATTCAAATCAACAGTGATTCAAGTATAACTCTCTCACCCTTTATCCAAAATTAATATTTTTATATTTTCAATCTTTGTATATGCTTCAGAACACATTAAAGTATCAGGGAAACTGTCCTTTTTTTTTTTTGCTCCTCAGGCTCAGTCCTTAGGAAATCTTAGAATAACAAAAATAATCATCTGCAGTCATCATAACCACTTTACTTATTGAAGGCATTGTGAATAATATACCTCGTGGTAAGGACGATGTGTCTTGATTACTTGGAGAGAATAAAGTTATTATTATTTTTTTAACCACTGTGAAAACTGTGTTACAGTACAAAGTCATGGTCATTTTTAAAAAATTGTTTTATGTCATTGTATGAAAATATCTTTCTAAAGATATTAAATACAACAATAACTTGTACCGAACATGAAAAGCTTTGACTCAAAATCATTGGCTAATATATGTTTCTTTACAAAATTTTACACTTGTAATGATGTTCACCTGTTATTTTTGGCAATTCAAAAATATCTAAAAAGACTAAAACAACTATAACAAATTATAGGTGTAAGAAATGGTTGAGACTGAAAAACACAGTTTGTGTGCTAATCTCAAGGGAAGAACAGTTAGACACCTCCAGGCTTAAACAATAAATTTGTTATGGAAGACTTTTGGTATAAGTACATGTTACCAAAACATACTGTTTAGAGAGCCCCCAGCACAATTTACCAACTATTCTCCCAGTAGGAAATTTTACTACTTTTAAAATGAGAAGATAAAATAGCACTTTGCAGTATATATATTTTTAAACTAAATAAATAAGCAAAATCTAGTTAATGTACAATAAGGAAGTAATACAATGATGCCATAAAATTAGAATCAAGGTTTTAATTCTTCTTTTTTCTTTGCATTTGCTCATTCTTGTTGGATATAGTAGGTGTATTAAGGGTGGAATAAAATTAAAATACACTGAATATAATAAATAGGGATATCATGTCAGGATACTAGTTAACTCTTAAACCAAATGAATATATAGTAGTGATAGTGTTAGTCTCTCAGTCATGTCTGATTCTTTGCAACCCCATGGAGTAATGCCTGCCAGGCTACTCCATCCATGGGATTTGCCAGGCAAAAATACTGGAGTGGGTTCCCATTTTTGTCTCCAAGGTGATCTTCCTGACCCAGGGATTGAACGTGGGTCTCCCACATTGCAGGCAGACTCTATCGTCTGAGCCATCAGGGAAAGCCAAATAAATATGTATACCAAGGTAAAGCTGAATCTCTGCATCAGAATGTTTATTCTATTTTTCTTGGGAAAATTTCCTTTCCAAATATTTTTAGTTTAAAAATCGTTAACACATAACTGTAAAAGATGGATTTTAGTTTTTAGTCAAACTAACCTTAAGATATTTGATGTGTACTAAGTTCAAGTACTTTAAAAACCATGTCAATATGCACAGTAAATTACAAGCAACTTTAGTTATCACTATATTTTCTGTGCTTGGTCCTCTTGCATTTTGTTATTTCTGTTCACTTGGAAAATAAAGGAAAGGCAAGCAATAGATGGAGAATTAATGCTCCTGGGATAAGAGGCAGTAGAGAACCAAAGATGCAGTTTTAAGAAAGTCAAAATGCCAATGAATAAGGTCATAAGCCCTAGACTGAAGTGTGGGAATCACTGCAAATACTATCAATTGAGTAGGGACTGAAGTTAAATGGCAAAGGTTGAGAGGAAATATGTGGTTTGGAAGCAGAAAAATCAAATCTAAAAAATCTCACTTGGAATTCAGGAATGGGTGCTCAAGAACAATTTCCTAGTGTTTGATAGTAGTGTTAGTGGCTCAGTCGTGTCCTACTCTTTGTGACCCAGTGGGCTGTAGCCTACCAGGCTTCTGTCCATAGGATTCTCCAGGCAAGAATACTGGAGTGGGTTGCAATTTCATTCTCCAGGGGGTCTTCCTGACCCAGGGATTGAACCCGTGTCTCCATCATTGCAGTCAGAATCTTTACCATCTGAGCTACAAGGGAAGTCTTGTAGAGGGAAAAGTGTAAAGTGAGAGCTTTAGGAAGAGAAGTTGATTCTAGATTATTTTAGGAAAGGAGAGACTTCACGTTTTCCAATGAGCTGCCAACAGAGAGGGAGAGAAGAAGGGAGAGAGTAATTAATGGTTTAAAACACCATTGAGAACAATTTGGACAAAGAGAAAAGATAGAGAAAGTTGGAGACAAAAGTTGTAGAGAGTATGAGTTATTTCCACTATATTGGGTTTCCCTGGTGGCTCAGATGGTGAAGAATGAGCCTTCAGTGCAGGAGAGCTGGTTTCGATCCCTGGGTTGGGAAGGTCCCCTGGAGAAGGAAATGGAACCCACTTCAGTATTCTTGCCTGGAGAATTCTATGGGCAGAGGAGATTGGCAGGATACAGTGCGTGGAGTCACAAAGAGTTGGATATGACAGAGCGACTAGCATTTTCACTTTCTACTGTATTATGTATTCATTTACTGTGTCTCGTAATGTGGGGGGTTGATTAAAATTATTCACCCATTCTGTATCCACAAGCTTTAAATATGATTTTACAGGAATTTCCATCAAGAGGGGAGTCTACTTCCCCATCGTTTAAATAATATTTATATGACTTCTTAATGAATAGAGTGAGGCTGTTGTGAAATATGCCAGTTCTAACCCTTGTTCTCACATTTCTTGAACATTTCCTCCATTTCACTCCTTTGCCTTCACCATGAGTACATGCTCAGGATAGCCTTCTCCTGGGTATCTCTATTTAGACTATTACAACCAGATCAGGCTAGGGCACTGGAGGGTGAGAGATGACATGATGAATAGACAAGTTGTCCTACCTAAAGTCATTTTAGAGCACCTGTTCCCTAGGTCACTTTTCAGATATCCACAAACACATGGGAGGTGGCAGCTGAGATGAGCTAAGCCTGGCTCATATCATCAGTCACCCTATTGACTTACAGAGTAATGAACTAAAATAATTATCTATGGTAGTTATGCCACCAAGGGCTTTGAGGTTGGTTATTAGGTAGCATTGCCATTGCTGTAGATAACTGATACATTCACTCAAGACCAGTGTATCTTTGAAACAGAAACAATACATTGTTTACAGTTAGAGTTCCTGGATCTATTGCATACCTTGAGATAATAGATGGACCTTAATGTTTATTTGTTCTATGAACATACAGATGATGGGTGGGTGAATGAATAGATGAATGAAGGAGATCTTGAAAAAATAGTTTTCTACTGAGTATTAAGTAGAGTCTGATTTTACACTGTCTTATATGCTAGGATTAGAAGTTAAGATACTACATATATGATCAAGGGGGAATGTTTTTGTTTTTGTTTTTATACAGGTATAATTTGACAAAACCACTGATGCTATTTTAAGATACTTATGGTGGTTTATGCTATATTTAAAATGAATAATCAGCAAGGACCTACTGTATAGCACAGGAAACTGCTCAATGTTATGTAGCAACCTGGATGTGAGGGGAGTTTGAGAGAGAATGGATACATGTGTATGTATGGCTTAATCTGCTGCTCACCTGAGACTATCACAACATTGTTAATTGGCTATATTCCAATATAAAATTGGAAGTTTTATAAAATGATACAGCAGTTTAAAAAGAGCTTTTACACTTTATTAAACTTGATTTCACGGCAAATTTAGGTTTTAGGTAAATATTTGAATGAATATTTTATAGATCTGAAAAAATAATTTAGGGAGATTAATCACCTACAACCAAATATTCTAATATCATTTAGTCTAATATTCCTACTATATCACAAACAATGACTGTTTTAGGAAATTAACTGCATAGAATGAGAGACATAAGATTTTAATGTGAGACATTGATTAATATTTAAAGAAATAATATGCTAAAGCAACATTCTCCCATAGGAATAATGTACAGGAAAAAGAATGATTACATGGTAGATAATAACATGTAAATTGTCTTGTTTACTAATTTAAATGCATTTGATGCAAATACCATTCTATTCCTGGCCTTGCTTACTATAAATGACTAAGAACAAAGAACAATCGTGAAGTCAAATCTAATATTTCCAACCTGAAGAAAAAGTAGTTAGTGAATGTTTGTTATTTAAAAATAAAACTCCTAGAGAGGAATTGATATTTTACATTCCTTTTTCTAAAGTTAATGATGTATTAAAATCCTACTGATTTGGTTTTTGGGACTATTTTCTTCTTAAAAAATCAATACAGTCAACAAAAGAGAATAAGTTGATATATGTAAGTGATATAATAAAAATAAGACTTGAAGGCATACGGCATATATGGCATATATATGGCACATATGAAGGCATATATGTCTAAATAATGGTAATTTAAAAAAACTAACAGCAGTGATTTTTTATAATTTGTTCCATGCATTCGATTTCATGTAAAGACCTACAAAGAAAATGACAAGTCATTTTTCCTCACTATGTCACCTCCATCTTCTATGCCTACCTTATGTATTGCCACTGATCATCCAAAGGAGCCATCAAAGCTTACTCTTATCTTACATACATTTTCATGAACCCAAACTCAAAACTGTTCAGAAGCTCCTGAATAGAGAACAATTTAAAGAAGTCTCAGGTGGGAGAGCAATTGTTGGTAAATGTTCCAGCATACGTACCTCTGACTTGCACTTTTCAAATTTTCTTCAAATACCTTATCATGCAGATTCTGAGTGGTTTCCTCTCTGAGCATCTGCCTCAGAACTGTGGTCCAAGTGGTTCATGGAACTTTATATATATATACACACACACACACACACACACACACACACACACACATATTATCCATAATATATTTTAAACTTTATTACATTTGGGGGAAGGAAAAACTTTACTATGGTTGGAGTGAGTCCACAGTTAGGAAACAAAAAGGGGAAATTATGAATTAAAGTTTATTTTAGCATCTACATTAAATATCCCCAACCCCAGATTGTTATTCCAACTTCATATGGTTGCCTATAATAAGTACTGTAACATTTGCCCACATTAAAAGTTAGACTACAGAAAATAAACCATGTTTTAATTTTTAAAGGATATATTTAAACATAAAATTATCATTTTCCTATTTTCCTAAAATTATTATTCCCAAGCAATCATTTAAATCAATCCAACTCCCTGGTTAGAAACAATGGATGCAGCAGTGCCCCAAGTTAGGCAACCAGTAAGCTTGAGGGCACAGTCTCCTAGACTGCCAAGTCTGCCCAGGACCTCCATTGTAGGGAATTAGGCCCCAAATATAAAGTTAGAAGGAAGGATCCATCCAAGGCCACCTTCAGGTTTGATAATTCACTAGGAAGATAGAACTAACTGAAAGCTATTGTGAAAGTGAAGTCGCTCAGTCATATCCAACTCTTTGCGACCCCATGGACTGTAGCCCACCAGGCTCCTCCGTCCCTGGGATTCTTGAGGCAAGAATACTGGAGTGGGTTGCCATTTCCTTCTCCAGGGAATCTTCCCAACCCAGGTATCAAACCCAGGTCTCCTGCATTGCTGGCAGATGCTTTAACCTCTGAGCTACCAGGAAAGCTATTATAGCTGCTGATAATAGGAAAAGACACCAGAATATTAGCAAAGGAAGAGATGTATAGGGCAAAGTCCAGTCCGTCAGTTCAGTCACTCAGTCATGTTTGACTCTTTGTGACTGCATAGACTGCAGCATGCCAGCCTTCCCTGTCCATCACTGTCTCCTGGAGCTTGCTCAAACTCATGTCCACTGAGTCTGTGATACCATCCAACCATCTCGTTCTCTATTGTCCCCTTCTTCTCCTGCCTTCAATCTTTCACATCTTCAGGGTCTTTCCCAATGAGTCAGTTCTTATCATTAGATGGCCAAAGTATTGGAGCTTCAGCATCAGGATCAGTCCTTCCAGTGAGTATTCAGGACTGATTTCCTTTAGGATGGACTGGTTGGATCTCCTTGCAGTCCAAGGGACTCTCAAGAGTCTTCTCCAACATCACAGTGGAAAAGTTTCAAAACTTCAATGCTCAGCTTTCTTTATAGTCCAACTCTCACATCCATACATGACTACCGGAAAAATCATAGCTTTGACTAGATGGACCTTTGTTGGCAAAGTAATGTCTCAGCTTTTTAATATGATGTCTAGGTTGGTCATAGCTTTTCTTCCAAGGAGCAAGCGTCTTTTAATTTCATGGCTGCAGTCACCATCTGCAGTGATTCGGAGCCCAAGAAAATCAAGTCTCTCACTGTTTGCATTGTTTCCCCATCAATTTGCCATGAAGTGATGGGACTGGATTCCATGATCTTAGTTTTTTGAATGTTGAGTTTTAGGCCAGCTTTTATCTTTTTAATTTTTTCAGTTCAATTCAGTTCAGTTCAGTCGCTCAGTCATGTCTGACTCTTTGTGACCCCATGAACCACAGCACGCCAGGCCTTCCTGTCCATCACCAACTCCCAAAGTCCACCCATAGCCATGCCCATTGAGTAGGTGATACCATCCAACCATCTCATCCTCTGTCGTCCCCTTCTCCTCCTGCCTTCAATCTTTCCCAGCATCAGGGTCTTTTCAAATGAACCAGCTCTTCGCATCAAGTGGCCAAAGTATTGGAGTTTCAGCTTTAGCATCCGTCCTTTCAATGAACACCCAGGACTGATCTCCTTTAGGGTGAACTGGTTGGATCTCCTTGCAGTCCAAGGGACTCTCAAGAGTCTTCTCCAACAACACAGCTCAAAAGTATCAATTCTTCTGCGCTCAGCCCTCTTTATAGTCCAAGTCTCACATCCATACATGACTACTGGAAAAATCATAGCCTTGACTAAACAGACCTTTGTTGGCAAAGTAATGTCTCTGCTTTTTAATATGCTATCTAGGTTGGTCATAACTTTCCTTCCAAGGAGTAAGTGTCTTTTAATTTCATGACTGCACCCTAATTTATTTATTTTTTAATGATGGATAATCGCTTTACAGATTTTTGTTGCTTTCTGTTAAACATCACATGAATCAGTCACAGGTGTACACATGTCCCCTCCCTCTTGAACCTCCCTCCCACCCCCTCCCCATCCCACCCCTCTAGGTTGATACAGAGCCCTTGTTAGAGTTTCCTTAAGCCAGTTTTTTCAGTCTCCTCTTTCACTTTCATCAAAAGGCTCTTTAGTTCTTCTTCACTTTCTGCCATAAGGATGATGTCATCTGCATATTTAAGGTTATTGATATTTCTCCTGACAATCTTGATTCCAGCTTGTGCTTCATCATAGGGCTGAGTCCAAGAAGTTACCACATGTGAAACTCCCTCAAAATGCTTTATTCTTTCAAAGTTATTATATGACCATCTGCACAGAATATTGCTAATTTGAAAAGCTCATGAGAGCTTTGATTCCAAAGTTTTATTACTAAAGTACGTTTAATTGATTAGTTGCACATATAGTTGGTTATTATTTTGGTGCAGTGGGGGAATGGATTTATTTCGATTTTTTTCTGAAAACATCAGGAACTGTAAATAGGAAGCTAAATATTTGGCCATACCAGAAGGAAATCCAAGTAAAAATATTTAGAAATCATGTTTAACCATGGAGAAAGTTATTTTAAAATATCAAATTTAACACTCTTTCCTCCATAGAGCAAAAGAAATTTAGTAAACCACAACGCGGAAGTGGAATTTAACTGACATAAATTTTTTAAATAATTTTTTTTTCTTTTAAGAATGAAAATGCTCAATTCCCACCCTGGAATCCTTTCAGTTACAAACTATCATGCTTAAATGTTAGCTGAAAATGAACTTTTGATAATCTGAAAATAAATCTCTCAATGAATGAATTTAGATTCCAGCAGACCACAATACTACCTTATATTTGGGGAAGGAAATGGCGACCTACTCTAGTATTCTTGCCTAGAGAATCCTGTGGACAGAGAAGCCTGGTGGACTGCTGACCATAAGGTGGCATACGACTAAAGCAACTTAGCATGCATGCATGCATGCATTGGGGAAGGAAATGGCAACCCACTCCAGTATTCTTGCCTGGAGGATCCCAGGGACAGAGGGGCCTGGTGGGCTGCCATCTATGGGGTCACACAGAGTCGGACACGACTGAAGCAACTTAGCAGCAGCAGCAGCAGTAGCTTTTTGTCTCACTAACTTAGGAACTCAATGCTGCACTCAGTTGTGACCAACTCTTTGTGGCCCCCTGGACTATAGCCTGCCAGAAACCTTTGTCCGTGGAATTTTCCAGGCAAGAAACTTGAGCAGGTTGCCGTTTCCACTCCAGGGGATCTTCTCTACCCAGGGATTGAACCCAGGTCTCTTGAGTGTCCTGCATTAGCGGATTCTTTACCTCTCGTCACCTGGGAAACCTGTTTGTTGCACTGATGTCTTACCAAATACAATACAAAAGGGAATTAAAAACAAGCTACTAAATCAAAACCTTTCTAGAGTAGAGTAACAGCTTTCACAAAATAAAAGGAACCCAGTTTTACAGAGTTGTATGTTTCATAACCATATGGACAATTTTTATTCCTAGAGTCCCAGATATTAAAATAAAAGTATCTTGGTCTTGGAAAAAATCTGATGAAGGCAGCAAAATCCTATCATCCATATTCTCCTAATGATACTTATAATACTTATATTTTTATATGCCTAGTATCCACCTTAAAACTAATGGGTATGAGTGGCTCAACCTGAATCACCTTGTTAGCATAAAATATCAGGTACGGTCATAGAGGCCCACATGAATAACAAAGACTCCTATTATTATGGAAATTTCAAGAGTCTAGAAATTGTCTTCCAGGAGCCAAGGACAAAGGTCAAGCTTTTATTTGGATGAGAACAGATTTCTCAATACACAGACTGTAAGATGAGAGTACTTAAGGAAAACATTCATCTAAAAAAAAAAAAAGTAAAAGTATTCCACACTTAACACCAGAATAAGCCTACCAGTGACACTAGTTATTCTTATGAATACGTTTACACACAAAGCAGTTACATTGCCAAGTTCTAAGCATTATGACCTTGTGTCTTAATAATGCTTTAACAATAAAATAATTATAGCAATTATACACATGGTAATAGAAAAACTGAGTTTCCCTGGTGGCTCAGTGGTAAAGAATCCACCTGCAATGCAGGAGACATGAATTCAATCTTGGGATCAGAAGGATCTCCTGGAGAGGGAATGGCAACCCACTCCAGTATCCTTGCCTGGAAAATCCCATGCACAGAGGGGCCTGCCAGGCTGCGGACCATTGGGTTGCAAAAAAGTCAGACACAACAGTGAGGAGACCATAACAACAAAAATAGAAAAGTTATTTAAAGTTATCAAAGTGACTGCTAATAAAATAAAAAAAGAGGGAAAGAGGTATAAACCATAGAGCAAAAACAAAAATTAAAATAAGTACATATGTACTTAAAAACAATTATCTAGGAAGATGCTTAAACAAATGTTAGTAGGAGTTTTTTTCTTAGTAGTGAACTTTAAATGGATTTTTTGCTTTTTTATAATCATTTTTTTCACTTTGGCTGTATTTTCTACAAGTATAAATATTGTGTAAACAAATTAAATGCATAGATTTAGGTGCTCTATGCATGGGACTTGTGGATTTCTTTGCAAGAAGTTGTAGCCTATCATCCTTTTCCCAAGAATTTTCTGTTTTTGCATCATAATGACTGTCCCAGTTAATTTAGGAATAGTAGGTGTTCCATTGTAGTCTTAATCTCTGTGATTAGTTAAGGATCTCTTGTCTTCTTCCTCATTTACTGTGTCATCCCATAGTCTTTTACAGACAGTCCAAAATGCCATTTACCTGATACGTAGGTATGATATGCTTTCAATCCTAAATAAATTCAAAACCATAAGGAACAGTTAGTTTTCAAAGGGTTTTCTCTCTCCTTCACAGAAGGTGGTACTAAGTGAGTTCATGGCCAGGGTCCTGAGCTTTTGAACCCAGAATTTTAATGCACCAGAGCCTCTGATTCCTAAGTGTAGAAGGTAACTTGAACCTTAAATCTTATTTTGCCTTGCTTATGATCGATAATTTGTACATTTAACATCAACCTGGTTTAGGGTTCTGATGCCTGAGTAAATTTCATTTCTGTAGACATCTATATCATATGATTGGGGAAAGTGAGAATAGTATTATAGTATTTAGTAGGCTTGAAATAAATTTAGTTTGTATTTGTCTGAAAGCGTCTTTATGACATTTTGTTTTTGAAGGCTATATTCACTGTGTATTTTAAGTCAACAGTATCTTTCAGCACATAAGTTATTCAGTTGTCTTCAGGCTTCCATATTCTACTGTAAAGTCAGTTGTAAGTCTTATTTATATGCCTTTGGAGATAGTGTATCTTTTTTTTTTTTTTTTTTTTTTGGTTACTGTAAGATTACATTTTCATCATCATTGATATTTGGCAGTTTTGATTTGAGTGGCCTTGACCTGCAGCAACTTGAAGCAGGATCTGGTTCCCGGCTCTTCAGCTTATTGAAAAGAACTCTCACAAAGACAGAGAACAGTGAAACAAAGTGTTTATTTAAAAGAAAAGGAGTACAGTACTCAAGGATAGACACATGGGCAGACTTAGAGTCACATCCTCACAGTAGTTTAAATCACTTATATGGGGCATTTCTTCTGGGTTTCCTTTGGCCAATCATTTTGATTTCCCTGGGTCTTAGTCCCTGTTTGATGCATCTCAGGATCCTCCCAGGTGTGTGCCCATATCTCTCAGCCAAGATGGATTCTACCAAAGAGGCCTATGGGTAGCTTGACACCACTCCCCTTTTGACCTTCAAGGAGATTTTTAGTCAGAAAGAACTCCTTGACTTTGAGAATGAGAAATATGTGGTCTTTTATCTGAGTAGGGCTTAATCTCTCCTTTTATTCTCCTGTTATATTCATCTTGGAGTATAGGTCCACAGAGACCAACTCCAGCTGCTCACTCTGGAACCCGTTTATCTCCTGCATCAGATTCACAATGTTAGGCTTAGATGTAGTTTTCCAAATATACCTCTTGGGGTTCACTGACCTTTCCCTGAATCAGTGAGTTGATATGTTTCTTCAGTTTTAACAAGCACTTAGCCTTATCTTTTTTTTATTTTTAAGCTCGTTATGTTTTTTCCACTTCATGTGGGTCTGTAATTTTTTGTTAGATTTTTAGATTTTGTCTCACATTTTTTTCCCTCATATTCTTTTCTGTTCATTTTTTTCTCCATGTTTCAATTACTGCATGTCTGTTAGAAAGTTCACTAATTCTATATTCTGTTATGTCTAATTTGTATTTAAACTTACACAAACTGTGTTTAAATTCATTTTTTTCTTAGTTCTAGATGAATTGCTTATTTTTGTGAATTTTAATTCTTTGTTACTTTCATTTATTTCATCTATATATTTTCCTATTTTGTGAATATACTAAACTTTTTAGAGTCCTTCTATCCTAACTTAAATAGCTGACTCACCTGTCAGTGTGCTTTTAGTCTATTTTTTATTTTTTTTATTGTCCAAATGATCTGGTATTCTCATGTGCCTGGAACTTTTTATTAAGTGACAAACTTTATTAACAAAAAAATTGCACTGGCATCAGATAATATACTCTTACCCAAATGACAAATCTCCTGTTCTACCTCCATCTCAGTTCTTCACATATACTTTGCTAGATTTGTCTTTCTGACATGTCTTTATAGGTTGTTTCTCCATGTATAAAACTTGTTTGCTATATCATGCCTACAAAATCAAATTCCAATACCCTAGGCTTTGAATCTGTTAAGACATTTTCAGAATAAAATATTTTTAAAATCTGATGTTTTGTCTTAAAATATGAAGTGTGTATTATTTTGCACAATTAAAAACCATATGCTATTTGCCCCAGGGATAGCTGATTCTAGGAACTCAACAGTATTATCAACTGTACACATTTAATCCATCTATCCAACTCTGGTTTCATGGCTATTCCCACACTACCATGAAAATGTACATGAATGTGTACTCCACAATCTAGGAGCAGGTCCTAATATGTTTATTGGGGGAAAGTTGATTATACCTTCTTATGCTCTTTCTTTTATGAGTAAGGAAACATTTCCCAGCAGGTCCACAGAGGCAAGGTACTCAAGTCCATGGAAGTCAAAATAGGAGCCTGAATGAGATTAGCATAATTAATTTAGATTAAATAGAATATAAGCATAAATCACATGGGATTGGGATAGACTCAGCCCCTTCAAATGCAGATTCTGCTAATATGGGAAAAGTGGGTAATGGCTTTAGCACATGAATACAACATTGTTTTTCAAAGCCAGTTAATAGCATCATCCTCAGTATAGTCTTAAGCAACCATTGACTGTTCTCTCTTCATCATCTCATCTTCTTTTTCCTCCTGCTCACCCTCCTCCTCCTCTGATGAGTGGCTTGCATCACTTAGAAAAATTGTGAGAGAGCAGTCCTATGTCTCTAAGGAGGTTTTGATTTCTTTGAGAAACAGTATGGGGGAGATGACAGCATGTACATTAGAAAATATTTAATGCAATCTGTAATATAAATGAATTTATGAGTTACAGAAAATAAAGGCTGACTCTGTCTATTCTTGTAAACATATAGAGTAAATGTGTCTGTTTAAAGAGAATTAATAGGAAAATGGGTTTCCTTGATAGCTGAGTTGGTAAAGAATCCACCTACAATGCAGGAGATCCCCCTTTTGATTCCTGAGTTGGGAAGATATGCTGGAGAAGGGAAAGGCTACCCATTCCAGTATTCTGGTCTGGAGAATTCCATGGACTGTATAGTCCATGGGGTTGCAAAGAGTCAGACATGACTGAGTGACTTTCACTTTCACTATCAATAGGAAAATAGGTTTTGATATATTGAATTTTTCTATGTAGACAAGTGGTTGGAATGCAAACATTTTTAATGTTAAGGAATATTTGCACTATGAATACATGGAACTGTAGATATTTCCTATGAAAATTATTCTTATACTATCCTGGAAAATTAACCATATTTCTGATTCTTTATATATACCAAATTATTTCATTTAAAAACTATAGTATGTAATGGTTTTAAAGTAAAGAAACCCATTGTATACATATGGAAGTCCCAAATGCATATATATTAAATATTAAAAAAAATGCAGAGATAATACACATTTAAGAGAAAAGTCACTGTTTAGTATGGATTGAAGCTGAAAACCTCCCTCTAATCTAGACACTCCTTATAGGTTTGGGGGATTATCATATAGATTCTTCAGTCTTCTCTTCTGTAAAATGAGAAGTGTTTTAAAGTTTCCATCCATTTTTGATAGTCTAAAATCAATAAAAAAGGAAACCAAATATACAGATGAAGAAATTAAAATACAGAGTGTTTCCCTTTAGGAAAAAGAAAACTGCATTTGGCTGATTCCCTTCCTCCAGTTTCATGGTAAAATATTCACATTTATTTAACTTAGTATCAGATATTTTCTGTAGTCAAAGTCAATTGCTTAATCAGGTTGACTTTAATTTCTTTAAAGCTGATTTAGCTTTTTTTTCTTTCTTCTTCTTGAAATATATCTTATCTGACAACTTTTATCTCTCATTTTAATGTACATTCAGTCAGGAGGCCAGAGATCAGTGCCTTCTTCCTGGGCATTCTTCAACCCTTATCACCTGGGAAGATCATTCTGTCTCTTTCTTATCATGCAATTACACAGTCTTTAGTGGTTTCAGTTCTCTCTTTTCTTCTCTGAGCAGTACTGATCCCAGCATATCAGCGTGACAAGTTACACATTTCTAATGGAGCCATACTTTTGTGTTGACCAATAGCTTGAGAATATTAATTCATTTAAGATTGATCTGATGAATCAGATACTTTTCAAGTTATGATGTTTATCTCAGCAATAAAGAATGTTAGGTCACCAAAATACATACAATTTTATCAATCGCTTAAAAAAAGAGTTTGGTTTTTATTAAAAGCAAAGATGGTGTATGATTTGAGGATCTCCTTTCACTCACTGGGAATAAGCTAGCCTGGCACAGCACTTGAATAATTCATGAGAGAAGAATAAAACATTTATCAATAAAAACAGGGTCAGTTTCCTGATGCAGAGCTTTAATATATAAGTATATGCTAGAACAGCATCAGAGGAAAGTTATACATTTGAATGTATCTGGTGCAGGTCTTTGTTAATAATATAGGAAATTCCTATGCCAACACAAAGCCTAGAATATTTCAGAATCACTGATTTTTTTAGTATTACTCTTGGGAAAAATCCTCTCATACCTCTGAGATTATTTTCCACTTCATCAGTTTTTAAGACCCCTCAAGTATATTTAACATAATAAGAGAAGGGTTTCTCCCACCGCAGGCACTTGTATAGCCTCATGTAGCTTGGCATTTCAAAAGGGGCTATCACATAAACTTCCTGTCATCTACATATGATGTTATGTTTGATTCATATATATGTATGGCTATAATATATTTATGCTACATATTCTAATATTTGATGATGCGATAGGTGAACACTAAGTCAAGACCTTGTGGGTGTGATTACATGGCAGGGGTTACATTTATCAGGAGTGGAGGAAAAACTGTCCGCTAATGTCTCTGCAAACAGCAATCATAATGACCCTGACAGGCTGCTGCCAGGCAAGCAGCGGCATTCCAGAGGTGGCACAACTGCCAACAGCAGGACAAATGCATTTAGAATTGCTAATAAATCACATCAGCCGTCTCAAAAGTCTCCTTCGTGTATTGATTATAATTAAAATAAACTAATTAGTTAGAATTATAATGATGATCCACGTAAATGTTGAGCTCACAGATGAGAGGAATGGCATGTTGGATTCTCAGGTGGTATTTAACAACGATAAGGATGAGCTGAAGCTGGAAGCCTCACCTGTTAATCATGAAGAGAAAAGATTTTAGGTTTTTTTTAATATGAATATTCTGACCTTACTTACAGGATTTTTTTTTCCCTTTAAAATCCCCTCTCCTAGGTAATCTCCATTCCAAGAAAGTATTATATAAATGTCAATTAGTTGGTCACTTTTAATCACATTACCATAAATGTGCCATAGTGTCACAATACAGATTATGTCAAAATTATTATTAATAATATTCAGCACACATAATATGTGGTACATTTTTAAAAGGATTATATTGGTTCTTAAAAATCACATGATGAAATCACCACCATTTTCCCCCACATTTGACAGTTTATTGTTTACAAATGGTAATGATGAAAGGCAGTCCTTGTAGGAGATTTGCTAAAATCCTTGAAGCAATTTGCTGTTTGTTTTAGTTATGTATTAGTGTCCTAACAAAAGTACATGATTCTCTTGGTAGATATTGTGGAGTTTACAAAATGTGAATCTATATTATTGAGAACAGGATACCATCATCAATATTTATTTAGACTCAGATTTCAATGGATACCAAAATAAGTAGCAATATAATAACACTATGTATGACTATTTTAAAAATGGGCATTTCCTCCTTGGGAATCTTTTTATTAACTTACAACTTATTTGGAATGCCACATACAGAAATATTAAATTTAAAAGAAATTCTACGATCTACCTAACAGTGGGCTTTTTTTTTTTTTTTTTAAAGAAATAGCGCATTGAGAGACAATAAGTCAAGTTCTTAATATAAATAATATTTCATGGGCTATAATACAAATGTTGAGAATTTTATTTTTCAAATTTTAATATATTGCTGGTATACTGTCAGCAATAGAAAAATAGCAATTTTAAAAATTGCTTACCATGTAGTCGGAAGTGATTTCTTAATTTAGTAGGATCTGGTAACAGATATGAAAAATTCATAAGTTCAGCTGAGCAATGAACTTTTTTTATTATACCCAAGTGTATGTATCAGCAATGAATTAAACTATGATGTTGCATGGACACCTATAAATCACACAACTATTACTATATTTTCTTAAAGTAAATCTGATAATAATAGGTAATGCTCATTGGACAAATACTATGTGCTAAGGTCTGTGTTTGTGCTTTATTTACATATTTTCTTTTATTCCTTATAGTAACCCTGTTTATAACATACATATTATCCCTGATACACTTTGAGTTGTGTATCTTGTCCTAAATAACAGAGTAACAGTGACTGAGACAGCATGTGGATTTAGGACAGAACAGGCTTTGAAACTGTCTTTGGTCATAAAAATAAAAGCAAGGATTATAATAGATTAATAGATGAAGGTTTATAGGATGATATAGCCTATTATGTCATTAATCCCCAACTGTAATCAAGAACAAAGCTACAATCCTTGCATGATGAAAGCTAGGATTCACAGATGGTTTGACATGAAAATAGTCTTTACTAAAAACATCAGCAATTGACCTAAGGGCTACCTTATAATTAAACAACTGCTCACCTTACTGTAATACATACAGGAACCCATGAAGATAAAAACTGTGACAACAGACTTCATTAAAGCACTCAATTAAAAAAAAAGCAAATTCTTGGAAATGTTTAGTTCTGTTCAGTTCAGTCCCTCAGTCGCGTCTGACTCTTTGTGACCCCATGGACTGCAGCACGCCAGACCTCCTGTCCCTCACCAGCTCCTGGAGTTTACTCGAACTCATGTCCATTGAGTTGGTGATGCCATCCAACCATCTCATTCTCTGTCGTCCCCTTCTCATCCTGCCTTCAATCTTTCCAAGTATCAGGGTCTTTCCAAATAAGTTAGTTCTTCGCATCAAGTGGCCAAAGTATTGGAGTTTCAGTTTTAGCATCCGTCCTTCCAGTGAATATTCGGGACTGCATTCCTTTAGGATTGACTGTTTGGACCTCCTTGCAGTCCACGGGACTCTCAAGAGTCTTCTCCAACACCACAGTTCAAAAGCATCAATTCTTCAGTGTTCAGTTTTCTTTATAGTCCAACTCTCACATCCACACATGACTACTGGAAAAACCATAGCTTTGACTAGATGGACCTTTGTTGGCAAAGTGATATCTCTGCTTTTTAATATGCTGTCTAGGTTGGTCATAGCTCTTCTTCCAAGGAGCAAGCATCTTTTCATTTCATGGCTGCAGTCACCATCTGCAGTGATTTTGGAGCCCCCAAAAATAAAGTTTGTCACTGTTTCCAATGCTTCCCCATCTGCCATGAAGTGATGGGACCAGATGCCATGATCTTAGTTTTCTGAATGTTGAGTTTTAAGCCAACTTTTGGACTTTCCTCTTTCACTTTCATCAAGAGGCTCTTTAGTTCTTCTTTGCTTTCTTCCATAAGAGTGTGTCATCTGCATATCTGAGGTTATTGATATTTCTCCAGGCAATCTTAATTCCAGTTTGTGCTTCCTCCAACCCAGCGTTTCTCATGATGTACTCTGCATATAAGTTAAATAAGCAGGGTGACAATATACAGCCTTGATCTACTCCTTTCCCTGTTTGGAACCAGTCTGTCATTCCATGTCCAGTCCAACTGTTTCTTCTTGACCTGCATACAGATTTCTCAGGAGGCAGGTCAGGTAGTCTGGTATTCCCATCTCTTTATAATTTTCCACAGTGTGTTGTGGCCCACACAGTCAAAGGCTTTGGCATAGTCAATAAATGTTTAAGTAAACAAAAATTTGTAAAGTGTCTCATTGACTCTATTAAGTATTTTAATGAATAAAGCACAGAAATGGTCTGTTACAATAAAAAAGATAGATAAATAAAATCTCTGTCTTGTTACCCTCAATGCAATGGGAGAGACAAATAAGTGCAGAACAACCTGGTAAATGTTGAGATAAAGGTATAGCTAAAATACTGCTGAGGCAGAAAATAGTGCCCAAATTTGAATCTGCTTCTTTTAGTTAGCTTTGAGTGGAGAAGTATAATCACTCGGAGATGATGGTCACAAGGTAAGATTGTCCAGAAGAAAAATAAATATGAAATGGGAGAAAGGGAAAGTATTAGTTGCTTAGCTGTGTCAGACTCTGCAGCCCCATGACTGTAGCCCACCAGGCTCCTCTGTCCATGGAATTCTCCAGGCAAGAATACTGGGGTAGGTAGCCATTCTCTCTTATAGAGGATCTTCCCAACCCAGGAGTCAAATCTGGGTCTTCTGCATTGCAGGCAGATTCTTGACTATCTCGGAACCTACAAAGGTGAGCTGAAATCTACTACAGCGGATAAGGTCGTCGGCATGTCAGTGTATGATCACCTCTGAACTCAAAACCCTGATTGAGGTGATCTGTATGAAAGGCTAATGCCAACTGTATATGCACCTGACTGACCAAGGTGTAGGTGAGGCTGAAGAAAAGACTGATGAAGCTGGAAAACCTGCAGTCCTAACTGCTGCCCTGCACCAACAAAGTGAGCCAGCAGAAAAGCAATAATGTGTGAAAAGTGTGGAGTAGGTCCCTGGGCCCTGCACCAACTATCTTTTGTGTAAAAAAGAATGCCCATCTTTTTCTTTTCTGCTTTCCTTTTCTCATAACTCACCCCCCCCCCCAAAAAAGAAAATCTCCTGTGGCTCACCAAAATTAGAAATAAAATCGAAGGGAATTCCAGTAGAGGTGGTTCCAGCTTAGCTAGTTTGACACAAGGAAAACCCACCCCACTGCCTAATATTCAAGAGAAGTTAGGTGTCAGAGATGAGAAATCTGAATGAGAAATCTTTATTTTCTTGGGCTCCCAAATCACTGCAGATGGTGACTACAGCCATGAAATTAAAAGATGCTTGCTCCTTGGAAGAAAGGTATGATGAACCTAGACAGCGTATCAAAAAGCAGAGCTATTACTTTGCTGACAAAGGTCCATCTAGTCAATGCTATGGTTTTTCTGGTAGTCATGTGTGGACGTGAGAGTTGGACTATAAAGAAAACTTAGCACCGAAGAATAGATGCTTTTGAACTGTGGTGTTGGAGAAGACTCTTGAGAGTCCCTTGGACTGCAAGGAGATCCAGCCAGTCTCAATCTTAAAGGAAATCAGTCCTGAATATTCATTGGAAGGACTGATGATGAAGCTGTAGCTCCAATACTTTGGCTACCTGATACGAACAAGTATCTCATTGGAAAAGACCCTGATGCTGGGAAAGATTGAGGGCAGGAGGAGAAGGGGATGGCAGAGGATGAGATGGTTGGATGGCATCACCAACTCGATGGACATGAGTTTGAGCAAGCTCCTGGAGTTGGTGATGGACCAGGAAGTCTGAATGGGTCAGGAACCCAATGGCATGATCCAGTCCATTGGGTTGCAAAGAGTCAGACACAACTGAGCGACTAAACTGAACTGAACTACTATTGTAGTAGAAATGTGCCAGATACTCATATAGCTTTATAAAATACTTCTAATTTTTCTGACTGATGTGAATATTACTTTTATATTGTACAATATGGTTTCATAAAATGGGAAGCATTTATAAATGCAATTTCCTGTCCTAGAAATATTTAACTTGCATATAACAAAGGAATGTATGTTTTGATTTGCATGTGTGTTTTAAACAGATGGTTGAATACTTAAGATGAGAATAGTAAGATATCAGACATAATAAAAGGGGACACTCAGTACTTTTGATTTAAAACACAAATACCATTAAGATGAATGCTTACATTTATTCTGTTATTGGACATAAACTCTTTAAGAAGAAACTTTTAAAGCTAACCATGTCAAAATGAGTTTTATAATGAAAAATATAAAAAAAGGCATTGCTTTTGTGGATATGTACTCTTTTTACATATAAAAGTCAGAAAATTGTACATTTACAAAAACTAGTCTAGTTATAAAAATACAAATTAAAGTAAGTTACTCACTACTAAAATGAGTAATAAGACATATCAATAACCTCAGATATGCAGATGCCACTACTTTTATGGCAGAAAGTGAAGAGGAACTAAAGAGCCTCTTGATGAAGGTCAAAGAGGAGAGTGAAAAAGCTGGCTTAAAACTCAAAAAACTAAGTTCACGGCATCTGGTCCCATCACTTCATGGCAAATAGATGGGGAAGCAATGGAGACAGTGACAGACTTTGTTTACTTGGATGCAGTTGGTGACTGCAGCCATGAAATTAAAAGACATTTACTCCTTGGAAGAAAAGCTATGACAAACCTAGACAGTGTATTTAAAAAGCAGAAACATTATTTTGCCAACAAAGGTCCATCTAGTCAAAGCTCTGGTTTGTCCAGTAGTTGTGTGTGGATGTGAGAGTTGGACCATAAAAAAGGCTGAAAGCCAAAGCACTGACGCTTTCAAACATTGATGCTTTCAAACCAAGAAGACTTTTGCCTTGGGCTGCAAAAAGATCAAACCAGTTAACCCTAAAGGAAATCAATCTTGAATTTCACTGGAAGAACTGATGCTAAAGCTGAAGCTCCAATACTTTGGCCATGTGATGTGAAGAGCTGACTCATTTGAAAGGACCCTGATGCTGGGAAAGATTGAAGCCAGGAAGAGAATGGGACAACAGAAGATAAGGTGGTTGGATGGCATCACTGACACAACGGCATGAGTTTGAGGAAGCTCTGGGAGATGTGAAGGAAAGGGAAACCTAACGTGCTGCAGTCCACGCAGTAGCAAAGAGTTGGACACGACTGAGAGACTGAAGAACAACAAATATGTTTTTCTCAAGAAACCTACTTTCAGTATAAAGATACTTATAGATTAAAAGTTGATAAAGAAAAATGCCATGTTGAAACTAACCAGGGAAAACAGGAATAACTATATTAATTTCAGAAAAGTGCACTACCAACCAAATAATGTTATCAGAGATAAGATGTTGTGGTTCATGGAAAGGTTGGAAAAGAATTTCAGACCAGAGGCAGAATGAAAGAAGAATACAGTTTGTTAGAGTGGGGGAGGGGAGAGTGGCTGCCAACACAGTGGTCAGGCTTCTTGATAGTCTGGGAGAGTCCACCTTGAATGTGGGTCCTTGGTCTGTTTTTATAGCCAGGGTTCAAGGAGCGGAATAGGGGTCTTGTGAGTTATCTGCTGATGGGATGAAGTATGTATACTAGGTGGGAGAAGAGTACCTTCTCCTTATATGGGGTAGGAGAAGAGGCAGGCTACATAGGTCAGGAGGGTCTAAAATTCTTCAGTAGTCACAGCATGGGGGAAGAAAGGATGATAAGGATTTTTTCCTGTTCCTGTTTCCTGTTCAATTTGTTCTTTTGTCCTTGGGGCACCACAAAAGAGGGATGAAAATATGCCACAATTTACATAAGAAGAAATACGCAATGCTATTATACCTATATCTACTAAATAAATTGATCAATAATTGAAAATCTACTGGAACAGAAAACAAAGGGCTCAGATTTGTTCACTTGTGATGTCTACCAACCATGTAAAGGAAGATTGTACCAATCTTCTACAATCTCTTGTTGAAGACTGAAGCACAGGTAACACTTCCTAACTCATTCTATAGCTAATAGTTATACCAAATAGCTAATCCAATAGCTAATACCAAATCCAGATAAAATCATTACAAGAAAAGAAAAATACAGACCAATATCTCTTATGAACATAGATGAAAAAAATCTCAAAAAAAAAGAAACCAAATCTAACAATGTATAAAAAGAACTATATACCATGGAAAAGTGGGATTTATCCCAAATATGTCTAGTTCAACATTTGAAAATCAATATAATTCAACAGATCAAAAACTTAAAAAGAGAAAAATTATGTGATACAGAGAAATGGACAAAATTCAAGACCAATTCAAGATTAAAAACTCCCAATAAATTGGGAATTGAAGGGGACTTCTTCAACTAGATAAAGAATATCTACAAAAAAGTTACTGCTAATGTTATAATTAGTGATAAACTAGAAGTTTTTTTACTAAGATAGATACAAGATAAGAATATCCCTTCTTACTTCAACTTTTCAACATTGTACTGTAAGTCCTAGCTAATGCAGTAAGACAAGAAAAGGAAATCAAAAGTATAAAGATTAGTAAGAAAAATACAAAACAGACTTTGTTCAAAGATGCATGCTGGATTACATGGGAAATTCAAAAGAGTAGAAAAACAAAACAAAACAAATTCTTCTGGAATGAATAAGTGATTATAGCAAGTTTGCAGGTTACAAGTTTAATACATGAATATCCTTTGATTTCCTATCTACTAGCAGTGAACTAAGAGAATTTGAAGTTGAAATCACAGTATCATTTGCATTAGCACCCCCAAAGTTAAATACTTAGATATAGAGCTAAAAAAAAATGTACAAAATCTTTATGAGAAAAACTCCAAAACACAGATGAAAGAAATCAGAGAAATAAATAAACATAGAGATATTCCATAGTAGTTTGTGGATGGGAAGACTCAATACTGTGAGTGTCAGTTCTTTCTAACTTTGATCTATATATTCTGAGAATCCCAATCAAATTCAATTTATTTTATGGATATAAACAAGTTGGTTCTTAATTTTTATGAAGAGGCAAAAGAGCCAAAATAACCACATAATATTGAAAGAGAAAAAGTTGGAGGACTGAAACTACATGACTTCAGGATGTATTATAAAGCTATAGTCATTAAGATAGTATGACATTGGTGAAATAGACAAATCACTGAACCAGAACAGGGAGTTCAGAAATAGAATCACCTAAAATCAACAACTGATCTTCAACAAAGGAGCAAAGACAATACAATGGAGCAAAGATGATCTTTTTAACAAATGGTGCTTAAACAATGGGGCATATATATGCAAAAAATTAATCTAAACACAGACCTTTTATCATACATAAAAATTACTTCAAAGTGAGTAACAGACCTAACCTAAATGTAAAACCAAAGCTATAAGACTCTCAGAAGGTAACACAGGAAAAAATCTATAGACAACCTTGAATTAGTTGATGACTTTAGATACAACACAAAAGGCACAATCCATGAAAGAAGGAGTTGATTAACTAGACTTGATTAAAATTATAAACTCCCACTCTGTGAAAGACTATGTCAAAAGAATGAAAAGACAAACCATGAACTGGGAGAAAATGTTTCCAAAATAGATCATAAAGGATATTTATCCAAAATACACAAAGAACTCTTAAAACTCAGCAATAAGAGAACAATCAACTTGATTTAAAAATGGACCACAGACCTTAACACTTTACAAAAGACAACATAAAGATATGAATCACATATGAAAAAGATGTTCCACATAGCATGCCATCAGGGAAATACAAATTAAAACAATAATGAGATACTACCACACATCTATCAGAGAATGGCCAAAATCCAAGAAACTGACAACACTAAATACTGGTGAGGAGTGCTACTGGGGCTACAATGTGGTATAGCAGCTTTGGCAGACTATTTGACCATTTCTTAAGAAACAAACCATATGCCTTTCCTTGGTATTTACCCCAGAGAAAGAAAAGAAAGTGTAGTCACTCAGTTATGTCTGACTCTGTGACGCCATGATCTATAGCCCACCAGGCTACTCTGTCCATGGAATTTACCAGGCAAGAAGACTGGAGTGGGTTGCCATTCCCTTTTCCAGGAGACTTCAAGACCCAGGAATCAAACCCATGTCACCTGCATTGCAGGCAGATTTTTACCATCTGAGCACTGGGGAAGCCCTTGGCATTTACCTCAAGAAGTTCCAAATTTATATCTACACAAAAAACAGCACACAAATATTTATAACACTTTTATTCAAAATTTCCAAAACCTGGAAGCAACCAGGATGTTCTTCAGAATAGATAAACAATAGATAAATATACTGTAGTACATCCAAAGAATGGAAAGTTTTTCAAAGGTATCAAGCCATGAAAAGACATGGAGACACCCTAAATGGGTATTGCTGCTGCTACTGCTAAGTCACTTCAGTCGTGTCCGACTCTGTGCGACCCCATCCCTGGGATTCTCCAGGCAAGAACACTGGAGTGGGTTGCCATTTCCTTCTCCAATGCATAAAAATGAAA
This sequence comes from Muntiacus reevesi, assembly GCF_963930625.1. NCBI lineage: Eukaryota > Metazoa > Chordata > Mammalia > Artiodactyla > Cervidae > Muntiacus > Muntiacus reevesi. The sequence goes on along the minus strand of NC_089249.1, from coordinate 99,124,314 downwards.
AGTGACAGTGAAGTCGCTCAGTCATGTCCGACTCTTCGAGACCCCATGGACTGCAGCCTACCAGGCTCCTCAGTCCATGGGATTTTCCAGGCAAGAGTACTGGAGTGGGGTGCCATTGCCTTCTCCGGCACCCCTAAATGGGTATACTAATTAGAGTATAAATACCCTAAGTGGGTATTACTAAGTGGAATAAGCCAATCTGGAAAGTCTACATAGTGGATATAAACTTAGTGGATGTAATCATAGTATATAATTCCACCTATATGACATTCTGGAAAAGGCAAAACTTTGGGGCAGTAAATAAATCAGTGGTTGCTTGGAGTTCAGGGGAGGAGAGGGGAGAAAAGGTGGAACACAAAGAATTTTTAGAGCAATGAAATTGTTCTATATGATACTATAATGGTGGATACATGCCATTTTACATTTGTCCAAACCCATACAATGTGTAGGGTTTCCCAGGTGGCGCTAGTGGAAAAGAACCCACCTGCCAATGCAAGAGACTTAAAAAGCAACCTGCATTCGATCCCTGGGTCAGGAAGATTCCCTGGAGGAAGGCATGGCAACCCACTCCAGTATTCTTGCCTGGAGAATCCCTTGGACAGAGGAGTCTGGCAGGCTATAGTATATAGGGTTGCAAAGAGTTGGATATGACTGAAGTGACTTAGCACATACATATAATGTGTAACACCAAGAGTGAAACCTAATGTAAACTGTGAACTTTGGATATGATGATATGTTGGTTCATCAACTGTAACAATTTTACCACTCTGCTAGAAGATATAATTAATAGTAATTAGGGAAACTGTATGTGGCTCAGACAGTAAAGAAGCCTGCAAAGCAGGAGACCTGAGTTTGATCCCTGGGTCAGGAAGAGCCCCTGGAGAATGGAATGTCTACCCACTCCAGGATTCTTTCCTGGGAATCCCAAGAACAGAGATGCCTGGCAGGCTGCAGTCCAAGTAGTTGCAAAGAGTTGGACATGACTGAATGATTAACACTCACACACACGTATGTAATAGGGACAGGGGGTATATAAAAACATTTCTATACTTTTCCCTCAATTTTGCTGTGACCTAATACTAATTTAAAAAATATAATCTGTTTCAATAAATGAACAAATCATTTTTTAGAGAGGAAATTTTCCATGCTACCAATTTAGATATTTAGGCATTATAGCAGAATTAGAGCTCAAACTTCAAATTTTTTTTCTTTAAACTTTTTATTTTGTATTGAGATATAACCAATTAAGAATGTTGTGGTAGTTTAAGCTGAACAGTGAAGGAACGCAGCCACACATGCACACTTCGAATCTGAACTTGGCTGTATTCACACCTCAGTCTGTACTGTGTATCCTGATACAGGTTTCTTAATGCCATTGTCCCAGTTTTTCTTCCTGTGTTAGTAGGAAATTGATAATATACAGATCACATGGTTATTTTTTTTCACTTGAGCCTAAATATTTTATTTAAATGAAATCTGTTGAGTATTTTCAAGTCCCAAGCACCATGAAATTCTCTTTAAAAGTTTAAGCCTGTAGGATGTAGAAACTTGAGGAAGGCTAGTTTCACTGCTTCTCTCATTGCTCTCATCCCACCTTGCTGTCAAAAGTTTTCCATATAATGTTCCTCCAGCTTCATTTTTGTGATGAACACTGATTGCCTTAAATATAACATACCTTGTTTCAGCCTGTTACCTCTGCTGCTATGAAAATCACATTGGTAATGACATCTAGTCCCAATGGTCACATCATTATATTCTGTCTTATATTCTTCACAGCATTATGGCGTCTTCTGTTTTGTTAATTTTCTTCTATAACTCCCTAGGAGTGGACATTCCTCTAGTTAACTGCTGCTAACACTTTTTCTTTTGCAGTTTGCCTCAGTGTTTCAACTGCAACTTTGTGTTCAATAACCCCTATTTGTTGCTAACTACCAAATCTATCTACTTGATTTGTATGAATAATATAGATAGATAGATAATATATAATATAAATATATGCTAAATAGATGTGAACTTAATAATATATATTAGCATAAATGTGTGTATTGGGCTTCCGGTGTGCTAGTTGTAAAGAACCCACCTGCCAACGCAGGAGACATTAGAGATGCGGATTTGATCCCTGGGTCAGGAAGAATCCCTGGAGTTGGTAATGGCAACCCTCTCTGGTATTCTTGTCTGGAAAATTCCATGGACAGAGGAATGTGGTAGGCTATAGTCCATGGAGCCACAAAGAGTCGGACATGACTGAGTGACTGACCATGTATATATTTAGTATCTATAATTCTCTGTAGCTATATTATAGCTATATCTGACTGTTTAGTCCCTAAGTCGTGTCCACCTCTTTGCAACCCTATGGTCTGTAGCATGTCGGACTTCCTTGTCCTTCCCTATCTCCCACAGTTTGCTCAACCTCATATCCTTTGAGTTGGTGATGTTATCTAACCATCTCATCCTCTGCCACCCCTTTCTCCTTTTGCCTGCAATCTTTCCCAGCATCGTGGTCTTTTCCAGTGAGTCCATTCTTTGCATCAGGTGGCCAAAGTACTGGAGCTTCAACTGCAGCATGGGTCCTTTAAATGAGTATTCAGGGTTGATTTCCTTTAGGATGGACTGGTTTGATCTTGCAGTCCAAGGGACTCACAAGAGTCTTCTCCAGCTCCTCAATTTAAAGGAACAGTAACTCGGGGCTCAGTCTTCACTATGATCTACCTCTCACATCTGTACATGATGACTGGCAAAACCATAGCTTTGACATATGGGTCTTCGTCTGTCTGCAAAGTGATATCTCTGCTTTTTAATACACTGTCTAGGTTTATCATAGCTTTCATTTCAAGGAGCAAGAGTCTTTTGACTTCATGGCTACAGTCTCCGTCCACAGTGATTTTGCATGCTGAATCGCTTCAGTCACGTCTGACTCTTTGCAACTCTATGGCTTGTAGCTCACCAGGCTCCTCTGTCCTTGGGATTCTCCAGGCAAGAATACTAGAGCAGTTTGCCATTTCTTTCTCTAGGTATCTTCCTGACCAAGGGATCAAACCTCCGTCTCTTACAGCCCTTGCATTGGCAGGTGGGTTCTTTGCCACTAGTGCCAGCTGGGAAGCCCACAGTGATTTTGGAGTCCAAGAAAATATAATCTGTCACTGCTTCCACTTTTTCTCCTTCTATTTGCCTTGAAGCAATGGGACTGGATGCCATTATCTTAGTTTTTCAAATGCTGAGTGTTAAGCCAACTTTTTCACTTTCCTCTTTCACTTTCATCAAGAGGTTCTTGAGTTCCTCTTCGCTTTCTGCCATTAGAGTGATATCATCTGCATAACTGAAGCTGTTGACATTTGTCATGGCAATCTTGATTCCCACTTGTGATTCATCCAGTCCAGCATTTTGCATGATGTGCTCTGCATAGAAGTTAAATAAACAAGATGACAATATACAGCCTTGTCATACTCCTTTCCCAAATTTGAACCAACCAGTTGTTCCATGTAAGGTTCTAACTGTTGCTTCTTGACCTACATATAGGTTCCTTAGGAGACAGATAAGATGGTCTGGTATTCCCATCTCTTTAAGAATTTTCCACAGTTTGTTGTGATCCATATAGTCAAAGGCTTTCACATAGGCAATGAAGCAGATGTTTTTCTGAAATTCCCTTGCTTTCTCTATAGCTATATCTATAATCATCAAAAATCTATACCCCTTTCTCTTGAACCAGAGATCAGCTTTTTCAAATAACTTCTCATTTTAAAGTTTATATGTATAATGCTAGATCATATATATAGCAGCCTACCCACCACATCAAATCTGTTGTGACTTCTCATATGTCTGCTATTATCCTAGATTTTACAAGCTTTCCTTAACTATAGTACTCACTAAAATGAGTTAAGTATATCATATGAATGAGAATAAAATTTATGGTATATTTGAATAAAGGATAAATTCAACTCCTTCTTAATTTTCCAAGTGTATGTGACAATGATCAGTAACTGGGGCAATTCATGCTCCCGACCCATCTCGTCATATTCTTCTATTCTGGCAGTTTCCTGTCCAAATATCTACTTTAGGATATTGGAGGGTCTTTTTTTACTCCCATTGCTGGAAGAATTCTGACTTTTATGTAGCGGGTTCTCTTACTCTACTCTCCTTTGAGATCTCAAAGTGGAACGTTGGTTCCTCAATCCTCACTATAAACAAGTAACTTTAGAGTGGGGACAATCTAGTCACCCCATTTGATGCTGAATTTTGTTTTTCTATTAGGAATCCAGAACAGTGATTTCTGTGGCTCAAAAAAGTATTTCAGCTTTTATTTGCAAGGTTTGTTTCTACGCATTTTAAAATTATGTCAGGGGAGTGTCTGGAAAGAAAATCTTAGAGTATGCAGTTGATTCTCATTGATTACAATACTAATGTTCTATGATGTTCCTGTGAACATTGGACACACTTCAACAAATGCTGGACTATTACTCACAGGCAAGCACAGGGTCACCTTCTTGAGAACTTCTAGTCACAACATTTTTGTCAACTGAAATACCATTTGCAATATAGAATTCTTTGACTAAGTTCTTATAAAACACACTAGTCTCTTCAGTATTTAAAATCTGTTCTTCAGCATAACTTTTATTCTATAATAACACATAGCAATATTTTAAAAATTCTCCCAAGCCCTGATCTGCAGAACTTCCCTTACCTGTGAGTTTAACATTTCCCATACCATTTCACGTTTTGAAATGGGGCTTCATTGGTTGCTCAGCTGATAAAGAATTCGCCTGCAATGAAGGAAACTCTGGTTTGATTCCTGGGTCGATTCCTGGGTTGGGGGGATCCACTGGAGAAGTGATAGACTACCCACTCCAGTATTTTTGGGCTTCGCTGGTGGCTCAGCTGGTAAAGAATCTGCCTGCAATGCAGGAAACCTGGCTTTGATCCCTGGATTGGGAAGATTCCACTGGAGAAGGGAATTGAGAAGATCCCCAGGAGAATATTGGAGTAACTTACCCACTCCAGTATCCTGGCCTGAAAAATTCCATGGACTATAGTTCATGGGGTTGAAAAGAGTCAGACATGACTGAGCAACTTTCACATTCTTCCCTTTTTGTAATATGGGATACAGTCAGAACTAGTCAAGAGGAGCTTAACATTTTCTTTTCTTGGGTAACATAACTAAATTTCTTTGTCTTTCAGCTTCAAGTAACATTATCTATTGTAGTTTTTTTTTTTTTTTTTTTAAATAAGTCTCCCTTTTCTGGTTGTATGGCATTTTTGATTCATTAACATTGAACTCACAGCCAACAGCACTATAACTCATGCCTGAATGAAGCTTATCTAAGACATGTGTTTTCTCCAGAAGGCATATCACAGCCTTCTTGTACTCAGGAATACTAGACCATACTTCAGCAGTACACTTCTGGGGAATTTTAATCAACGTAATCACCAACAAAGGCACAAGTTTTTCTTTAGTGTGTATCTTTGTTGCTCAGATGTATCTAACTCCTTGTGACCCCATGGACTGTAGCCCACCAGGCTTCTGTGTCCATGGGATTCTCCAGGCAAGATACTGGAATGGGTTGCCATTTCCTTCTCCTTTTTAATTTTAATTGGTAATAAATAGATCAAGGAAAGGGTACTATTACAGTGTGAGAGCTGGAACAAGAGGGCAGAGCATCGTCTCCTTCAACCTTAACTGGGAATGAATGAGTTGAGTGACACAAATTTTTCTCTATTCTGACCATGTCTGCTAGTAACACAAAGTACCTGTAAGGATTGCTTTTAGGGTTGCAAGTACATTTTAGTGAGCAGGCTAATTTACAAATACAGAATCTATGAATAATGAGGATTAACTGTATTATGTTGTTCCCCACACTTGAATTCTGGGGTCTTTTATGAGATTAAATATATTTTGTAAGTCTCAGCAGACATGAATTCTTTTTTGTTGTTGTTTTTGTGATTTTTTTTGTAAATTTTTTTTCAAAGTGATATTTAGAAAACCTCAGATGATTAAATATGATGATGTATCTAATTTGGAATAATTGTGATTTTTGTTTTATTATAGTTTGTTTATTTGATGAATATAAATAACATCCTTAGACATCCACAGAATAATGCTTTAAATTGTGGGTTATTTTTATCCCTTTATAATGTATTATAGAAAATATTTTTCAAACATTGATTCAAATCAATGTTTGAATTTCAGAACTACTAAGAAATTGTAAACAATGTTCTCCCAATGTCCTAAGCAAAACTTCTGGGACAGAATGCTCTTAGTATAAACATATTCACGTCTTTACAGAACAGTCACCATTCTGAAGCCCATTTTCCCAGTAAACATATCTTTAATGCATTGGTAAAATTTCTTACATTAAAATGTACTAAAGAGGGGGGGAAAAAAAGAAAAGAACATGGGAAATGGAATTTACTCTTATGGGAAAGCAAATCCCATAGACAGATTTTTCATCTTTACTACTTCTCCAAATTATTTAAGGTATTGTTTTTTATAAAGATCTTCCTGGGTGAAGTTACCATTGGATGTCTCAAATCAGCATTTTCCAACTTTAGTGCTTTTGACATGTTCAGTATTCCTTCTTATAGAAATTCCATAGTCAAAAAAAATATATGCAGCTCTGCACATGATTCTCTCTTGAATGTGCAAAACAAATCTTAAATATTCTAAAACGTCTTGCATTCAACTGATTTTGATCTGTTGAAGCCAGTGTTTCCCAAGTTTATTTGAGCAAAAATATATATTGATGAAAGTGTAGGTGATATTTGATGTCACAGATTATGGAATCAGACTTCCTGCCTTTGAATCCTAGTCTGACTGCTCAGTAACACTGTGAAGATGAACAAATTGTTTAGCTTCTCTTAGGTCAATTTCTTCATTTATAAAATGAAATAGGAGCAATACTGACCTTCTAGAGTTTGTGAGCTTTCAGTAAGAACAGTTATTGTTGTTTAGTCGCTAATTCTTGCCCGACTACTTTGCAGCCCCATGGACTATAACCCACCAGGCACCTATGTCCATGGGATTTCCCAGGCAAGAATACTGGAGTAGGTAGCCATTCATTCCCTTCACCATGGGATCTTCTCGACTGGGGTACTGAACTCTGGTCTCCTACACTGCATGCAGATTCTTTACCTTCTGACCCGCAAAGCGTTAGGTATTAGAAAGAAGAAAATGGCCTCTATAGAAGACAGTGGAAAACATCAAAAGATATTCAAGGCATTTAATACTTTCCTTTTTACTTAAATTTATTTCAAAATTGAATTGCATAAAGTTAGTCTTGTGCCTTGGATATAATTTTCTTTTTTTGGATGAAGAAAGTAAACCTTAGAATGATTGAATGACTTGCCCAAGGTCACACAACTCTTGTGGTACAATTAGGTTAAGAAATCAGGTCTCCTAATTGCTAATTGAATAGTGTTTTCTTTGCACTTGGCTGCCTTTCATATACTCAGATATTCACATATTGATTCTCTTTCAATCTAAGGAAAAAGACACTATGCAAGGGAAAGGTGTTAGGAAATCAATTTCCTATTACATAAGTCATTAATGCTATGAAATATCATGCTTTTTCATCACCATTGCTTATCATTGAAACACTTCAAGGTTATGGTCCACTATGACATAAAGATTATTTTTTACCCCAAATACCAGACCAACAATCTTTATATTCTGCCTGTTGGGACTTCTCATAATATACTATTTATTAATTATTCTTTTAAATTTATTTTGTTAGCATAATATTATTTTTGTTCTTAAACATGATAATTGTTAAGTTTAAACTTATTTTATAAAAGCACAAGTGACTCATATTCAACATCTATATTTTATAATTTATTCAGCTTTATTATTTGTCTAAATAATATGCTATATGATACAGAAAACCACTACATTATTTCAAGTTAATATTAACTCACCCATGATAAGAATTTTCATGTAGCATTTAAGTTGATCAGTTATATGGCTGATTCTTTAAAATTGCAAATTTTATTAAGTCAATATTGAGTATCTCATATAGCTCAGAATGAGAAATTTTGCAGAAATCAGTTTCTGTTAAAATACATAAAGGACATTTACAAATTCATTAGAAAATGATGAATATGCCAGTAGAAACACAGACAAGTAACTTGGAAGATAAATTTATTTTTTATGAATGTTTATTTAAGTATATTTAAATTATATACTCTTTAAAATCAGAAAAGCAAATTAAAACAAGATTAAAACAAAATTATTAATAGGTTCAATAGGATAATTAATGCATGCAAGAAGTACCTGTACAAGGAAGTACAAGAAAGTACCTTCTGAGCCACAAAGCATTAGGTAGTAGAAAGAAGAAAATGGCCTCTATAGAAGATGGTGGGAAACATCATCAAAAGATATTCAAGGCATTTAATACTTACCTTTTATATTTAAATTTATTTCAAAATTGAATTATGTAAATTTAATCCTGGGCCTTGGAAATCATTTTCTTTTTTGGATGAAGAAAGTAAACCTTAGAAAGACTGAATGAATTGCCCAAGGTCACACAACTCATTTGTGGTACAATTAGGTTAAGAAATCAGGTCTCCTAATTGTTATTGAAAGTTCAAAGTACTTACCTGACCTGCTTAAAAAATTCACTTGTAGGAACTGCTTGGCATAGATTTTCTGAAGGCCACTTGTACACTCTCCCAAAGGCTTTTCAGAGGGTGAAAGAATAGATGTTGCTACAACAGTGCATCTCACAAAATTGTTTATAAAGACCCAGATTTTGAAGCTACCATCATTTCCATTAAGAATTTGATTAAATATATTATGACACGAGAACATGAGAAACTATTATAACAATACAGATGCAAAAAAAGTATTACAGAAATTTGCTGAATGATTCAATTTTTACCTTCATCATAGAAAAATGCCAAGATTGGGTTACACAGGGTAAGAATACCAGTCTGTGGGATTTTTAGTGCATTTTATGTACGTAAAATACATAATGTATGTATACATAATGTATGTATGTTTGTTTTGCTCTTGAGTGTGTATTACTTTGATGATAAAGGTGTGTCTGTTTAAAACTGTATCACTGTAATAATTTGTGTTGTGCTACTTTCCATATGGAGAAATCAGAGGCATAAAAACCAAGACGTTGTTACTCCTTGCTCCAAAAGCATGATTAGAAATTAGTTTGAATATATGATTTTACTATAAAACTGTAAATGGAAGACATAGGGATATAAGCAGAATTTGCTCTTGAAAATTTTTAAAATATATAACCAAGAAATTCAGATTGAGAATAATTCTTATTTAAGGTAATAAAAGGGCTTCTCTGGTGGCTCAGATGGTAAAGAAGGTAATATGTCCATTATCATTTTCACTATTATCTTAAGTTATTAACAAATAATACAATTAAGCTTTTGTTTGTTTTCAAGGGATTGCTGCCAACAAACGAGTTACTCTTAGGAAATGTAATATTCTTAATGGATAGATTATTAGCACTTGATATTTTTAAGTTTGTTGAGGAGACTACTTGGAATAAACTAAGTATAATCTTTGCTATTTCTCATTTTATTTTATGCATTCTATGTGCAGATTTATCATTTATTATGTATGTTCTGTGAAAGATATCTTTCCACTCATGTTCATTCAAATATCAATCTGTGCCCTGACAGTAAATGTTCTGTCCACTCTAAGTCAGCATACACAAGTGAAATGAGATTGTACCAGTTTGGTCTAACTACTAACTAAATTTTTCATGACAGTTTTCTTTCATAGAAGCCTTTGCATGAAGAGAAAATAGTCATCACTTTAGTTCTTACTCAGTAATCAGGCTACTTTTACAAGTGGTACATTGTTCTGTATTCTGCAAAGCACCTTGAAAGCCCAGAAAAGATAATAGCATGGTCAGCAGTCTATGACAGGGTTCACCTCGTAGGGAAGCACTAGATATTATTGATAAGGTACTTTATTTTGCTTGTAAGGGGACTGATTACTTTGTAGTATTTTTATTGTACTAGTGCTTTTCCAACGAAAATGGAATGGAGCTTAGTTACAAATTGAGAAATGCCCTTTATACTCCAGTGCCTTCTTCATTTCCAAAGGGGCTTTGTTCTAACTAATATTTCTTATAAAATATCTTAACTTATTATCAGATAACAGGAAAGGGGGATAATCTTTGCATATAAACTATACTAAATACTTTTCTAAAAATGAGATCGCCAAACCTATTTGGAAACGGAGGAAAAGGGCAGAGATAATCTTATTAGTGTTAGCAGAAATTTAACATAATAGATGCCAGATTGTTCTACCTATATATAATCCATCTTCCTGGGAGTTGCTGACCTTTGTAAAGGGCACTGAGAGTTGCCTAACTACAGGAGAAAAAAACGCCCTCCATAAATACCCATGTGTTACAAATAATTCAGGTTGACAGCATATTTTGTATTCCTATCATCATCCAATCTATATATCTTAATTTGTTAAAAGTCCTGTATTTACCCTTCAAATTCCCTAATTTCATTCATATTAGGACACTATACTTGATCTTCAGTCTTCCTTGTATACACACAAAACATATCCATTAAAATACAATTTTGCTATCTGAATCTGTAAAACTTTACACATAAATTCTTAAGGACTAGGTAAGCTCTTTCCTGTTAGTGTTTCTTATGCTTGAACGGAGCTCAAACAGAAAACTTTCTCAGTGCAACAGTAACAGTTTAAGGATGGAATGTATGTGTGCTCAGTCCTGTTCTGACTCTTTTGTGACCCCTTAGATGGTTGCCTCTATCCATGGAATTTTCCAGACAAGAATACTGGAATGGACTGTCATTTCCTTCTCCAGGGGATCTTCCCAACTCAGAGATTGAGCTTCCCCTACATGCTATTGTCTTGATCAATAAGACTTGTTAATTTGATTGAAAGATGAAATGAACTAAAAGTACCCCCCACATTTGTGACATACTTCTACTGAGAAGAGTATGGTTTGAATTGTTTATATATACATTAGTAGCCCCCAGCACAACCTGCTTAGAAGAGTGTGCACAATGACCCAGACTGGCACAGTGAATGTTATTCTACCAATTATTACACATTATTTATTTTATGGTACAATATTTGTATATCTTATAGAAATTAACATAAGGTTCTAGATAGTGCAATAACCCAGATAATACACTAGTCACCTTCGGAGATGTATGCCCCATTTCTCTCTTTTTGAAAAAAATAGTCTGCAGAGGATGGTGAAAACTAATGAATAGAGACTACCTTCTTTGATCTGCTTTTCGTAAACGGAAAATATAAAGTGGGATGAAACATGACACTAATCTATTACATTGTCTATTTGTGTAGCTCTAACTCATCTTGAAAATGTTTTTCAAAATCATGAGGTTTTCTGTAAAAAAAAGAGAAGCATCTCTAATTATGAAATACCAACATTTAATCTTCCCTCTGAACAAAGCTGCTAGTAAACCAAAGCCACTGCCTGTCTCCCCCAAATCCCACACACACAAAATGGAGATAGCTGTTACTTGAAACGAATTCATTTGCATGTTGTTACTTTGGATTCATATGTAAATAGGTTTATAAGAAGTATTTTGGAGCATTACTTGTAATTAAGAAGCTAGCATCTTTTTGTCTCATTGCTTAAGAATTGTGGCTTTTTAAATCAGAAACAGGCAATAGCCTAGTTTATCTCAAGTAATTAACGTGAAAACTACAAAAAAAGAAAAAAGGAGAGCCCCTCACTGACCTCATGGGATGATTCACTGTAGAACTGTTAGATTTTGGTTGGTGTATGTTTTTTTTAAATTTGTGTGTATGTACTTATATTCATGAGCAATTTTAGAATTGCTGAGTTAAATTGCATGCTATTCTATGTATTCTATTGTTTTTGTTCTAATAACATCATGGCAAGAAAAGATATTATAAATATTATAATCGCCAAAAACTTTTAATTGTACACATTGATATGTAAGACTCTGTGTGTGTGAACGTGTGTGTTTCTTTATCAGGAAAGTAATAGGATTGGTTGTTCTTTGATAATAAAATGTATTTCTGAGTAGTTAAAACTAATTCTAAACATTCAAATACTGTATTTGGTACATGTGATTACAAACTTGAACACAAGTATATAGTTCCAAATGTGTATCTTTCAAGTAGTATTGAAATAAAGCAACTGCGAAGTAAATTTGCAATGGTGAACCTGATTTTGCAAACAAGATCTGCAGCTCAAATGAGTAAAGTATCAAAAAATTCAATAAAGTAAATATAATTTGATTTTAAAACAAAGAAACAATTTCAACTGTGTTATTTTATTTTATTTAAATCTCTAGAGCTCACAAAAAGACAACCTAAATGTTGGGTTCTGACATATTTCTTTTTTTTTTTTTTAACTGTGATAAAATGCCCACTCTCACCCCAGGCCTTATTGAAAGGCTGCATTCATAAGATCAAGGGAAGGATTGAGAGTAACAATACCACATTTTTATTTCTTTCTCACAGTTTAAAAAAATTCTATTTTATTTTAAAAAAAGACATATTCTAGAAGTTATATTTCTTTGTCTTTTTTTTGAAACTCTTATTTACAGCAAACTATGGGGAAAAACATAACTCTTCTTCTTGTGAATTTTTCAAAAATCAAATAACTTTTGCACTTTCCTGATGAACTATGGACGGAGGTTTGTGACATTGTACAGGAGACAGGGATCAAGACCATCCCCACGGAAAAGAAATGCAAAAAGGCAAAATGGTTGTCTGAGGAGGCCTTAAAATAGCTGTGAAATGAAGAGAAGCAAAAAGCAAAGGAGAAAAGGAAAGATATTCCCATTTGAATGCAGAGTTACAAAGAATAGCAAGGAGAGATAAGAAAGCCTTCCTCAGTGATTAATGCAAAGAAATAGAGGAAAAACAACAGAATGGGAAAGACTAGAGATCTCTTCAAGAAAACTAGAGATACCAAGGAAACATTTCATGCAAAAATGGGCTCAATAAAGGACAGAAATGGCATGGACATAACAGAAGCAGAAGATATTAAGAAGAGGTGGCAAGAATTCACAGGAGAACTCTACAAAAAAGGTCTTCATGACCCAGATAACCACAATGGTATGATCACTCACCTAGAGTCAGACATCCTGGAATGTGAGGTCAAGTGGGCCTTAGAAAGCATCACTACAAACAAAGCTAGTAGATATGATGGAATTCCAGTTGAGCTATTTCAAATCCTGAAAGATGATGCTGTGAAAGTGCTGCACTCAATATGCCAGCAAATTTGGAAAGCTCAGCAGTGGCCACAGGACTGGAAAAGGTCTGTTTTCATTCCAATCCCTAAGAAAGGCAATGCCAAAGAATGCTCAAACTACCACACAATTGCACTCATCTCACACACTAGTAAAGTAATGCTCAGAATTCTCCAAGCCAGGCTTCAGCAATACGTGAACCAAGAACTTCCAGATGCTCAAGCTGGTATTAGAAAAGGCAGAAGAACCAGAGATCAAATTGCCAATATCCGCTGGATCATCAAGAAAGCAAGAGGGTTCCAGAAAAACATCTATTTCTGCTTTATTGACTATGCCAAAGCCTTCGACTGTGTAGATCACAATAAACTGTGCAAAATTCTGAAAGAGAAGGGAATACCAGAACACCTGACCTGCCTCTTGAGAAATCTGTGTGAAAGTTAAGAAGCAACAGTTAGAACTGGACTTGGAACATCAGGGTGGTTCCAAATAGGAAAAGGAGTACGTCAAAGCTGTTTATTGTCACCCTGCTTATTTAACTCATGTGCAGTGTACAACATGAAAAATGCTGGACAAGATGAATCACAAACTGGAAACAAAATTGCTGGGAGAAATATCAGTAACTTCAGATATGCAGATGACACCACCCTTATGCCAGAAAGTGAAGAAGAAATCTGGATGAATCAAGAGTGAATCAAGAACTCTTGATGAAAGTGAAAGAGGAGAGTGAAAAGTTGGCTTAAAGGTCAACATTGAGAAAACTAAGATCATGGTGTCTAGTCCCATCACTTCATGGAAAATAGATGGAGATGCAATGCAAACAGTGGCTGACTTTATTTTTTGGGGCTCCCAAAATCACTGAAGATGGTGATTGCAGTCATGAAATTAAAAGATGCTTGCTCCTTGAAAGAAAAGTTATAGCCAACCTAGACAGCATATTAAAAAGCAGAGACATTACTTTGCCAACAAAGGTCCATCTAGTCATGCTTATGGTTTTTCCAGTAGTCATGTGTGCATGTGAGAGTTGGACTATAAAGAAAGCTGAGTGCTGAAGAATTGATGATTTGAATTGTGGCATTGGAGAAGACTCTTGAGAGTCCCTTGGACTGCAAGGAGATCTAATCAGTCCCTAAAGGAGATCAGTTCTGAATATTCATTGGAAGGACTGATGCTGAGGCTGAAACTCCAATACATTGGTCACCTGATCTGAAGAACTGACTCATTTGAAAAGACCCTGATGCTGGGAAAGATTGAAAGTGGGAGGAAAAGGGGATGACAAAGGATGAGATGGTTGGATGACATCACTGACTCAATGGAATTGACTTTGAACAAGCTCCAGGAGTTGGTGATGTACAGGGAAGCCTGGCATACTGCAGCCAATTAGGCTCCCAAATAGTGGACATGACTGAGCAACTGAATTGAAATGACTAAAATGTAGGATTTATTGATGTTGGCTTTGTTAACTATTCAAAAGTCTTGATAAATCTACTCTTTTAACATCCTACTCAGTATATTGTACCCCTTAAGGATCTAGAAGAATGGAAATCAAAATAATATGTCTTCATAAAAAATAAACATTTTTTGCTGTCTGGCTTAATTAGGTTCATTCTGCCGGGAGCCAACACATGAGACCCTACCCCTAACAAGGCCGTAAGGAAAAAAACCTGACGGGCAAGGCGTATCAGGTTTTCAGGGGTTTTTCGAAAAGGCCAGCTCATGAGATCCCACCCATGACAAGGTCACGAGGAGAAAGCCTGACAGGCAAGGCAGATCAGGTTTTCAGGGATTTCGGAAAGCTGCCCCCGGCTCTCACCTTAAAGATGATATCTGTCTTTCTGATGCCTGCCTCAATGGACATCTCCCTTATTTCTCTGACACAGGCAGGAAGGCCTTCCCCGATCTCTTCCCAAATAAGAATCAATTTAGAACTTTAATCAATAAGTTTCCCAGGTGGTGGTATTTTATGAGATTATTTAGGGTGGAAAAGAGTGTTTTAATTTAAAACTCCTTTACTGGGAGTTTTGTTAGCCAAGTGCATTTATGCGCTTGGTACTAATATGCATGATTGCTTATAATATCCTAATCATAAAATAGCATAAAGAACCTTATTATATAAAAGGCTCTAATAGATATAGAGCCCTTTTAAGGGGTAAAGGGGTCCTATTAGAAAAGATAAGAAAATTTATTCTATAGGTGGTTATTGGGTTGTGATTTACTTGTTGTGTTTTGCTTGCTGTATTTTTGCCTTTAATGTGCTAAGGTTGTGTTATAAAAACCATTGTTAATATAGTTAAAGATCTAGGGAAATAAGAACTTAGCCCTAGTGTGGTAACAATGAGATGGTTGTTAATTGTCAGCCAGGAGTACTAGGCAGAAGCTGCCTCACTGAAGCCGCAGAGTCTGTATGGGGTAAACTTCTTAGATAAACGCAACTGACAACTTTTGCAGAAAGATTAATTTTTGTATTAACAAGAATATAATTCTACTCTGTACTACTTCCCTATGACCCTGTTACCTTTCAGTTAAGGTCACCATAAAAACAGAAAATAGGTTTACAATCACCTGACCTGCCAAAGTGTTGATAGGCCCCAAGGCCAGAAGATAATGTACAAGACCCTCATAAACAAAGAAGTATGCAGAAAACACCCTGGTTTCGTGAAGGACAAGCTGACGTAATGTTAAACTATCTTTCCCTTAGAAACGTACTAACTTAGGGTATAAAAGCTATGGTAAAAAATAAAGCATTGCCAGACTCTTCCAGACTCTCTGCACCCCCGTCTGGTCATTCTCTCTCTCTCTCTCTCTCTCTCTCTCTCTCTTTCTCTCTCTCTCCCTCGCAGACTTGGCCCTATCAAGGCTATTCTTACGTCTCTCTCTCTCGCTGACGCCGTTCATCCTGAGGGTACCCCCTGGATCCTGCCGAGGCTAGACCCTGGCACATTTCTGTATGTATCTCTCTGTATTTATTTTTTTTTCATAAAACTGTAAAATTTTAACATTACATTAATTATATACATGATCATATTTTATCTTCACAATATATCTATGGGCAGACTGTTATTTGAGTTTATAGAAATACAAATGCTGAACATTGTTTATCATGATAATTGGATGAGACAGTGCACAAACCCAAACAAAAGTAAAGTCCAGTGATCTCCCTAGGGTGTCATAATTGTCACCTGATTAAGAGAAGGTGTGAAGACTGAGTAGAATCTATATATCCTACTCATCTTGGAAGAGGCTCATGAAAGTGCTCATTGTTTATGAGGACCTCATAAATACCAAAAATTGCAGCTGACACTGACTTCACTAGTCAATTATTAATCTTATTCATTGATAGATAAATAATAGAAGTCTGTCAATGAATGCTTTATGTTTTATTTTATGAGGGGTGCTTGGCATTCCCTTCTGAATATGCATTTCATTGACCCCAATACTGAAAGGCATGTTGCATATCTGAGAACCTGGCTAATACTTTTGACTTTCCATTCATATTTCTCTTAATTTACCTGCTTATATTATACCTAATCAACCTCAGGTAGTAATTTATAGAAATATATAATGGAAAATGGACTTCCCTATAGCTCAGATGGTAAAAAATCTGCCTGCCATGCAGGAGAGCCAGGTTTGATGTCTGGGTCAGGAAGATCTCCTGGAGAAGGGAATGGCTACCACTCCAGTATTCTTGTCTGGAGAATTCCATGGACAGAAGTTCCTGGTAGGCTACAGTCCATGGATTCGTAAAGAGTTGGACATGACTGAGTAACTAACACTTATTTTTTTCAATACTGATAGAGTCTATGTTTAAAAATAAAAAATCAATCTTCTAAAAATCAATTAAGCAGCTATAATAAAACTATTTTTTGGTTGGTTACATACTTATAAATCATCCCCTACACACACACACTCTTTGAAAAGGTATTGAGCAAACACTTCAATAAAGTTAACAATAAATTTGAGAATATATTTAAGTTTTAGAAATCTTCATACTTTTAGATCTATTCTTTGAGGAATTCATCTCATGGAAATAATCTTAGCATGTGCTATGTGCTTAGTCTTGTGTTTAGTCGCTCAGTGGTGTCTGACCCTATGGACTATAGCCTGCCAAGTTCCTCTGTCCATGGGATTTTTCAGGCAAGAATACTGGAATGAGTTACCATTTCCTTTTCCAGGGGATTTTCCTAATCCAGGGATCAAACCCATGTCTCCTGTGTCTCCTGCATTGCAGGTTCATTCTTTACCCATTGAGCCCAATCTTAGCATAAATGCCCTCAAATAATTGTAAATAAGAATATTCATCACTGCATTTATTTATGATTGTGTAAATGACAAATAAGCCTAATGTCCAAAATTGCAAATATAGTACAGTTTTATCTATTTCTATATAGAGATTTAGAACTCGTATTTTCAAAACTATCTAAGAAACAGGATATAGTATATAGTATTTGTAAGCAAAAAAAAAAATAACAAGAAATAAACTTTATCTAGTATAAGATACAACGTATTTAATACATAACAAAATAAAATGTATATCTAATAAATATACATTTATACATGAAATATCTATATAACAAATCACCACACTTTTAGAATAGATTGTACTGTATGATATCATACCTTATTCCATTCACTAAATTATATTTCTATATTTTTTCAAATTTTACCAATAAATATATATTATACATAATTAGAATCATAATACCAAACACTTTAAAAGTTATATATTTTATGTTGAAAAGTTAGAATAATAACATGTAAAGTAAAAGTGAATTCAATACAATAGCAAATATTTTTGGTAAGCTGCATTTAAATCAGTTTTTAAAAGTTAACCTCTGTATAAATGAATGTATGTAAAATAAAAATGAAAAGTGGAGAAAGAACAAGAACAAGCAACCCATCAAATAACTATAAGTAATTATTAAGCATGAGAATATTATTCATAACTTTAAGCAATTAAAGCTATGTAAGTGTAACCATTATAAAATATTCAACTCTAAATTTGACAAAAAGTAAGTAAAATGCAGGCATACTATACAATGTTGAAGAGGTAAAAACAGATGAGCTAAACACTACAGACAGAAAACTAAAATTGTACAATATTTTTGTAGAAAGTAATGTGGAAATTTGCTTTTTTCTTACCACTAGGAAGTAAGGTCTTCCTTTCCCTTAAGTATGATTGTATTTTTAAAGTAGAGATTGAAAAGAGTCATTCTGAAAAATGTGTTCTCCCTCTAGTCTAAAACCAGATTTACTTTCTTCCTGTATCCAGTTTCCGTACTAGAGATCCCCGTATGCAGGAGAAGCCCACGCCTATCTAAAAAGAGCTGTAAGCTTGCTGTATGATATCTGCAAGACAACCTATCAAAATATTGCAGAATAATACTAACATCTTAACAACAGCTAAAAAAAAAACAGCTAGAAACAGAATCCAATGTATTTTTTATAGATATGATAAAATATGCTTACAATAGTAATTTACTATAGTAAATAATTGGAAACCTGCTAAATATTCTCCAATAAGAATTAAACTATCATGCAACCATAGAATGTTGATATGTATTTATTAAAATAAGTTTTGAACAATTATAATACCAGAAGATTAAAAAATCATAATGTAATGGTATCTCTACATTATGAAGTCTGTTGTATATCTGATATGTATGGGTATGGGTGTGGGAATGTGTGGACAAAGAAACTGTCAGGGTGTACATAGGGAAGAACTGGTTTATGAGAAATATACCATATTTTAATCAGGTTATATTTGGTTTCTGGAATTTTGAACAGTGATTTTTTTCTCTCATGATTTTTGCATTTTCTAAATTATTTTTAATAAGAAGATATTCAAAAAGCTTAAATTAACTACTCTCATGTCTCTGCTGTAAAGTTCAATTGTTTAAAATAGGCTTACCAAGACTTAGGCATGAATAAATTTAAAAATGCACTGATCAAGAAAAATGGTCAATATCATTAATAAATAATTTTAAAAAGCATAAATGATATTACAATTTGTTTCTATCTGATTAGAGTGTTAAGACTCTTCCTGTTACACAATGAATGGGGAAGAAAGCACATTCATACTCCTACTGAGAGTATTAATGGATGACACAGTTTAGGGGGGAGGCAGCAAAGAACACCTGAACATATATATTTCTTTATCTAGAAATTTACACTATTTCTAATCAAAAGTTAGAAATTTATATTTTTCTAATCAAAAACAAATACATAGAGAAAGATAAGCATGAATAATTTCTATGAATTTTTTTTCTAATAGCCAAGTTTATATATATATATATTTGCAGTGTTTGGAGGGTGTAAAAATAAATGTAAAGTGGGTTATAAGTAAGGATGTAGAAAAATACTCCAAGATATTTTAGTTTAAAAATCTGATTCAGAATAATACATAATTTTTAACATAATATCCAGATTAAGCAGGGAAATATCACTCATTTCAATCATTTATAAACTACAGTTACCTACATTTTGTGTTTGTATAGAAAATTTAGGAAATAATTCACTACAAATCTTTGATGATGGTTGTGTTGTTTGAGCTTCATGAATTTTTACTTTCCACTGTTTGTCCCATGATGTAAACTTCTTTCATAATAGTATTATTGTATTTAATAGTATTAAGAAAAGTCTGCTGTTTGCTGCCATTAAATTCACTGCCATTAAATTCGGAGCTGATTTAATTTTCCTTAATTAGTATGCTGAATCTGATACTGTTTGAGACTGAAAATTATAAATGCCATCTTTTTTAACAAGGGAATAAACATTCTCACTTTCAGAATAATGACCTGCTTTGTTCAGTCATACTTTATTGCTGTTAGGTCAAATTTCACTAGGTCCTCCTATGTTATCTGGCTATTATATAGAATAATAAACATTTTATTGCATTTAATTATTTTAGCTCACTAATAATTTCAATTTTTACTGTTTATTTTTTCAAAATCGTAATTTTTATCCATCAAGAGTAATTCTTAATGAGATCTTTTAAAAACCTAAAAAATAAAAAGTAAAACGCTCACTCTGGAAACAATCAGGATGTTCAAAAGTAATTAATTTTTCAGCTATAAAAAAAGAGGTGGAAGTACTTCATGATAGTTAATTCTGTAGAAAATAAGTCCTGATATCAGTACCCAAAGACTGAATATGCAAATCCTTAAAATTCAGTTGAAGGTCATGAAGTTATTGCTGGTAATAATACATTTCATTATATCAGTTAAAACAAGCAAATAAGTCCTGATATCAGTATCCAAATACTAAATATATAAATCCTTAAATTTCAATTGAGGGTCATGAAGTAATTACTAGTAATAATAAATTTTGTTTTATCAGTTAAAACATTGAACTCAGATGATAGAGGTTATATCAAATACATAGTAACTTTTAAAAAGGAACCACGGCTATTGTTTTCCACCACCATTAATTTCAAAACAGAAAATAAATAACATAAAGTAGCTCATTGTATATAAATATATTTTACAATTTTTGTTCCAAAGAGTCATTTTATAGACAATATGATTGTTCCTAAAAATAAGCAAATGGATATAAATGCATTTATATACATTAGAAAATACTACAGGTACACACACACCAACACACACACACACACACACACACACACACACACAATTGGTTAAATTCTTAATTCTTCACTTGTTTCCAAAAAAAAAAAAAGCAAACTACCAATAAACTGGTGACTGTTTCCCGAAATTGAGATTTTCCTGTTTAATATCTTTTTTATCATTCAACCTTTGCCAAACTTGTTTTACACATGAGAGTTTACATTGCAGATAAAAGATACAATAGGGTGACTGCGTTCAATTATTAAATTCAAGCTTTCCAATTCGTCTAATTTTTTATCACCATCATTTTGGTACTAAGCTCACTTATTGTGAAATGCAATTTGTTCTCCACAATTTGAAACCCTACCACCCAAGTTCACAAATTAGCACTTTAATGTTAGACATGAGCAGTTATTTTTATTTTTTTTTAATTTTTATTTTTTTTAGGCATAAGCATTTAAATAGGCTTGTTTGGAATTAGTGGTAAAACTAGTAACAATCATTTATCATTTTTGAGGCAATTATTAAGACAACAGTGACACATTTTACTGACATGAGACCACATCTAATAAAGACCCTAATCTGGGATCTCGATAGATATTGATTGCATCACAGACTTAAAAACCAGAAAATTGTGTGTGGTTGTCTATGTGTGTTTCCATTAAAAATTCTGAGGAAAACCGTTCCACAAAGACTTCAGTAACTGGTTACACAATCACAAATCACCCAGAATTAGTTTTCTTTTTTACTGAAAACTAAAACAATGATTGCTAGGCTCCACCCCAAAACTGCTTGTTTTACAGTATTCATCTGCATTAGTATTGATTTTAGAATAATATTCAATTCAATATTATGTTACTTAGATTTTCATAAATTATTGATCAAGATATCATAATATATGGTATTGTTTAATCCTATGTAAGAGAATTAGGAGGAAAAAGTTAGTAGATTATTCAATGTGCAATTAACAGGGTGAGAGAAACTCTAAGGTGAGAAATAGTTGTGACCTCAAAGTTGTTTTTTTATTCTTCAGCTCCGCTTTACTAACTGAAATATTGATTAGAGAATAATAAAGTTAGACCTCAGTGCCTCATCCATCTTCTTGTGTTAAGAGGGCAGCACTAGCAAAGAGTTTTCTATTAAATATAGGTGTCCTTTTTATTTCTTATGCACTTCTTTCTGTTCTGTACAGTTTTCTGGGGGGTGTGAAAGTAAACACACAAGAGATTTCACAAGAACTGTATTACTTCAAGGTGATATGTGCAATTTGATCTTCCCTGCTATCTTTTTTTTTCTCCAAAATAAATCAGATCTTTTATTTTGTATTGTTTATTCATATATTGGGCTTTTAATCTGTCATTGTGACTGTGTCCAAAACAGAAATACCTTAATTAGTATGAAAAGCATTTAAATAGAACATCAACCAATGAAGAAGCTACATACCACATGTGTCAGAAATACAGATATAAATTTGATTAAAGGCCAGCCAGGACACCTATGACAAAAATAGTGAGGTGCACTTTTGTGAATTATAGGGCATACAATATATGGGTTCTTACTTTCTAAGTGCATTGAGACAGAGATTGGGATATTGTTTTATTGTTAGTTATCAATAATAACTTTATTGAATTATACTTGGAAAGTGAAATGTGCATGAAAGGCCCATTTTAGATTTTGTTTGCTTGAAAATCCTTTGTGACATATTCCACAAATCACTAAGAGAATATGCTTCCTCTATTTTTCAAGACTAGGATCAATATATCAATGTATTCAGACACAGACATTAAATCAAAATTGAAAATTTTTCTGTTCAACTCATATTGCCTCATTACAGTTGCTAACTTTATCTAGCAAATCATTTTATGTGATTTTTTTCTAGTACTGTTCTGTTACTTTACTCACTTTCAACTGCATTATCAGTCTCTGAGACAAATGCTTGGAAAGTCTCCCACTATGACTGTGGATTTGCCAATTTCTCTTTTTAATTATTAGCATTATTTAAAAATATCTCTGGTAGTAATTTTTCTAGCATCCTAGTATATTGTTCTTTTTACTGTTAAAAACATTTCTTTTTATTTCTATAATAAAAATATTTATACAAATATTTTTTAAAAGAAGGATTAGCTTACATTAACTTACCTTTTACTGGGGTAAACAGATGATGAAAATTAAAACTGATCACTTTGTAATAATGTGTAGTGAAATATGATATAAGGAAAAATAAAGCTAGATAAAGAAATAGTATGTGATGGCAAGCCACTTTGAGGCAATATTTTGGAATATAATCCTGAGAGTACTTGATAGATCAAATTATGTCAGTTACTGGCAAATAGTGTTCCAGTAACCACAAAGGTTTGGAGAAGGTAGATTTAAAGGAAAGTTTTAGTAACACAAAGTCTACATGACTTAACTAGACTGAGCCATGAGAAATGTGGAATAAAATGGTATGAGAAGAGGTAAGCCATGCAGAGGATTTAATTTGAGCTTTAATCCATTTGGTGCTAGAAGTTACTAGAGTCTGTTAAATCTGCTGAAGCATATTTCTATTACTGTTTACTAGACATTTTTTCTTCCATCTATTATTTTGATATAGTGTAGGTAATTTTGTTTCATGTATATCTTTTAAAGAGCACCTTGCTACTTGTCTGTCTGTTTTAATTGAGTTATATGTTACATACAACACTGAAAGTTTAAGATGTACAACATTGACTTGATTTTATTGCAGTATGATTACCATAGTGGTTTTAGCTAATACCTGCATTGCTTCATATAATTGCCATAGTTTTTCTTGCCTTGGGAACAATGAAAACATAATCTCTTAGAAAGTTTAATGCTGATGATACATGTTGGTTGCCTGTAATCATTGTACTGTTTATTAAGTCTCCAGGACTTAGTTATCTACTGGTTACAAGTATCTAACCTTAACATCTCTCCCATTCCCCCCATGGCCCAAGCCCTGGTAACCACCATTTTACTCTCTTCCTTTACTTTTCCAGGTCTTTAAATTTCACATATAAAAGATATTATAGAGTAGTTGTCTTACTCTGTCTGATTTATGTCTCACTTAACATAATGTCCTCAAGGTCTATCTATGTTGCAAATGGTAGAATTTCTTTTATTCTTATGGTCAAATAGTATTCCATCATATAAATACACCACACTCCCATGTTTATTGTAGCATTATTCACAATAGCCAAGATATGGAAACAATTTAAGGGACCATCTATGGATATTGTTTTATCTAGATTGTGATTGTCTATATTTTTATGAGACAAAGTAGAATGGTCATCAACAAAGTGGTCTCTGGATTCAGTTTTGTGACCTTGGACAAATTCAATTAAATTTTCTAGGCTATGATTTCCTTTTTAGAAATAAGAATAATTATAATACTTATATAATGGATTTGCTTGGAGAAGTAAAATATTTAATATATGTAAAACCATTATAATAATGACTAGTTTGTTTAAAATACTTAGCATTAGCTTTTATTATTAACTGGATTCATTCACTTATATTTACTATAGTGATTTTATACATACAAATTTGCATATATGCCTATACTCATGCATGTGATTATTAGTAATATCATACTGTGAGTTGTTTTCCTTCTTAGCTTACTTTTTTCCCAGCTTTAGGTTGGATTAGCAGACTTCTTTTAACTACTTTGTTTAATTTATACAGTACAGAAGTTAATTGTATTATATTTTTGTTTTGTTGGTGGTATTCAATTAAGAATTTCTCAAAATTGTGTTTTTAGTGATAAGGAAAGAAAGTGATGCTCGTTTATGAACTGAAAGTATATTGAAAATAAACAAGTGAAATATCAATGTCACAACACTCTGACTACTGGCACTAGTATTAAACATTTAGTATATTCAATTATGGGCTTCCCTAATAACTCAGTTGGTAAAAAATCCGCCTGCAATGAAAGAGACCCCAGTTTGATTCCTGGGTCAGGAAGATTCGCTGGTGAAGGAATTGGCTACCCGCTCCAGTATTCTTGGGCTTCTCCTGTGGCTCAGCTGGTAAAGAATTTGTCTGCAACATGGGAGAGGAGACTTAGGTTTGATTCCTGGGTTGGGAAGATCCCCTGGAAAAGGGAAAGGCTACCCACTCCAGTTTTCTGGTCTGGAGAATTCCATGGACTGTATAGGCCATGGGGTCACAAAGAGTCGGACATCACTGAGCGACTTTCACTTCACACTATACTCAATTATTGTCTCATTGAACAAGTTGAAGCAACATATATTTGTAGTTTTTAAGTAAATAAGTACATGAATAAAGTATTCCTTCTGATATTAATAATATTTTTGACATGGACTACTGACAATTTTCAGGAAAAAAGATTAGGGAGAAAACACTATAGTAAATGGTCTTTCAGTTTGGTTTGGCAGGTTGTAATGCATATCTTGTTTGAATGAGACTTTGAGAATAAGTCAGTTCTTTTTGCTTTCTCTGTGAAAAAGAAGTTAAAATTGTGGACCATATCTATGCAAACCTTGGTCCAAAAGGAGGCACCCCAGCAGTACCTATCTATGGAGGGAGGATATCTAGGCCAAAAGAATATTCTTCTTGGGGACCTTAAGTGGAACTGATTATTGCTTTTGTTCTCTATAGGGTTAATTAGACCTCTTTTAAGACCTGCTTTTATTGGTCTGTGGGATAAAGGAGATTAGACTACACCGATTTCTTTGGGTCTTAGACTGTCTAAGTAATGGTATTCCAATGAAATAAAGCTCTGCTGCTGTTGCTGCTGCTGCTGCTAAGTCGCTTCAGTCGTGTCCAACTCTGTGTGACCCCAGAGACGGCAGCCCATCAGGCTCCCCTGTCCCTGGGATTCTCCAGGCAAGAACACTGGAGTGGGTTGCCATCTCCTTCTCCAATGCACGCATGCATGCTAAGTCACTTCAGTTGTGCTCGATTCTGTGCAACCCCATGGACAGCAGCCCACCAGGCTCCCTTGTCCACGGGATTCTCCAGGCAAGAATACTGGAGTGGGTTGCCATTTCCTTCTCCAGAAATAAAGCTTTAATCCACCATTATTAATTTTAGTTAGAAACTCCATTTATTATGGAAGATTGCTTACGAGTCAGAGAAACCAATTGAAACTAGCTTAAGCAAAAGATAATCAAGTTTATTATGGGAATGCAGAGAGAATACATGAAATGAAGGGAAGAATAACGCTTGCTATCTTTGATTTCTGCTCTTCTTTCAGCATCTACTGCATTCTTCTCTGACTCTCTTCATTGGTTTTTCTGTTTCTGCCTGCACGTGGTGACAGTACAGTCTTTTCTATCTTCTTTCTGAATTCTCAGAGAAATAACCAGATATCTAAAAATATACTTGGACTGATTAGCTGGTATAAAACATTATTATTTTGTGTGTATTGAAAATGAGTCTTTGGGGGAAAATTCCAGTTGAAGGACATTAAGCAAACAAAGTGATACTTATCTCAGAAACCAGAGATGTGCTGAATAGATTCCTATTGTGAAAGAATAACTCTTATTTATGTATGTGCATTTGATTCTGTCTATCCTAATTATGGACTAATTTTCAGGGATTGATATTAGGCACTTAAATATTGGTTATTATTCAAATATATTTATAAGTTTCAACTACATTCCTATGACTAACCTGGAAAAGACAAATATCTTTAGATGGAAAAAAAACAACCAAATATGGGGACCTAAAGTATACTTCTTAACAGGTCATTGTCTCTAAATATGTGTCAGTGTATTCTCAATTACATATAAAATCTTTGTATGGTCAATTCTTTATAAAATAATATACTATAGTATCATCTAGGTTAATTTTTACTTCTTAACACAATTATAGATATTATGGGAAAGAATCAAGACAGATTGCAGTTGAAAATATTTTTATCTATCGTGCTCTTAACTAGAATAAGACTCAAAAATAAATTTCTGGTGACCTTTTAGGAATATAAGAGTTAAAATTTACATTTCTCCAAAGAAGACATACAGATGGCTAACAAACACATGAAAAGATGCTCAACATCACTCATTATCAGAGAAATGCAAATCAAAACCACAATGAGGTACCATTACATGCCAGTCAGGATGGCTGCTATCCAAAAGTCTACAAGCAATAAATGCTGGAGAGGGTGTGGAGAAAAGGGAACCCTCTTACACTGTTGGTGGGAATGCAAACTAGTACAGCCACTATGGAGAACAGTGTGAAGATTTCTTAAAAAACTGGAAATAGAACTGCCATATGACCCAGCAATCCCACTCCTGGGCATACACACTGAGGAAACCAGACCTGAAAGAGACACGTGCATCCAATATTCATCGCAGCACTGTTTATAATAGCCAGGACATGGAAGCAGCCTAGATGCCCATCAGCAGATGAATGGATAAGGAAGCTGTGGTACATATACACCGTTAAAAAGAATTCATTTGAATCAGTTCTAATGAGATGGATGAAACTGGAGCCCATTATACAGAGTGAAGTAAGCCAGAAAGATAAAGAACATTACAGTATACTAACACATATATATGGAATTTAGAAAGATGGTAACGATAACCCTATATGCAAAACAGAAAAAGAGACACAGAAGTACAGAACAGACTTTTGGACCCTGTGGGAGAAGGCGAGGGTGGGATGTTTCGAGAGAACCGAATGTATATTATCTATAGTGAAACAGATCACTAGCCCGGGTGAGATGCATGAGACGAGTGCTCGGGCCTGGTGCACTGGGAGGACCCAGAGGAATCGGGTGGAGAGGGAGGTGGGAGGGGGGATTGGGATGGGGAATACGTGTAACTCCATGGCTGATTCATATAAATGTATGACAAAATCCACTGCAATGTTGTGAATTAATTAGCCTCCAACTAATAAAAATAAATGGAAAATAAAAATAGACCTACTTCAAAAAAGTAAAAAAAAAAAAATTATTTACCCATGAATCCTTTCTCGCTTATCAATCTGTAATATCTCAGTTGCCTTTTTTTTGGGGGGGGGCCCCATGCTTTATTAAAAATACTATGACCTTTAATTCAACCGCTGGACCTCTCCTAAGATATGTGCTGGTGGGTAAACCATAGGTAAGAATGGTCAGCTATTATACACTAAAACATTAAAGATTTTTGCAGTAAAATCTGTTTGAAAATACTTGAATAGCAAATAAATTCAACCTTCTTTCAACATTTGTCATGTCTGCAACTGAAAGTTTAGAAGGTGAAAAGGAGAGATTACCTAAGAAGTTATAAATTTTCATATGTGTTTAAGTCAGTTAAAAGTAAAGTCAAGTTATAATACACAAGAGTAATTTCTGTATTCTTTCTTTGGCTTAAAGTCTATCATGAGGGACAGTATTTTGAATTATGTATTATTAGCAGTTCCTAGCCTGGAGCTAAGAAATTAAGTATAAACATAACATATATGTATATATGTTCTGGTCAATGAATTTCACATTTTGCTTTTTTAAAAACTTTTATTTACTTAGTTTTGGCTGTGCTGGGTCTTCATTGCTGCAGGGGCTTTTTTCTAATTGTAGCAAGTGGGGACTACTCTGTCCATCGGTGCCCAAGCATCGTATCTCAGTGGCTTCTCCTGCTGCCGAGCAGAGGCTCAGCAGTTGTGGCATTGAGGCTTAGCTGCTTGCTGCGCAGCATGTGGAATCTTCCTGCTTCAGGGATCGAACCAGGGTCCTTTGCATTGGCAGGCAGACACTTTACCACTGAGCCACAAGGGAAGCCCTCACATTTTGATTTCTATACAATGTATAAGTCAGAGACTATATAATAACCCACAGATATAAAAGATGAGAAAGTGGAAACCCTAGAAGAAAAGTGTGATTTTTCTAAGTTCACGTCAGTGTTAGTTGCAAAACATGATCCAGTACAAGCCTCCTGGTTTCCACTTGTAATTTCACAATTTCGCACAGTCTCACCAGGTAGCATTATGAGTGAATTGCATATTTCTCACTCGTTCTCATCTCACAGCATAAGATCCATTGTTTCTACCAAGACTGAGCAAGATGGCAGCATTATCAATATGTATAGGACTATAGGCATAATGCTCTGGATATCCTTAGATTGGAGCAATTTTTGGTGGAAAACAAGTTGATCAGCTCAAACATTTGGTTGATATAACAATTGGTACATCCCAGGGATTAGCTTGGGGCTTCCCATGTAACATTAGTGGTAAAGAACCTGCCTTCAATGCAGGAGACATAAGAGATGAGGGTTCCATCCCTGGGTTGGGAAGATCCCCTGGAGGAGGAAATGGCAACCCACTCCAGTATTCCTGCCTGGAGAATCCCGTGGACAGAGGAGCCTAGCAGGTCACAGTCCATAGAGTCGCAGAGTTGGGCATGACTGAAGCGACTTAATACACACGCAGACAAGGAATAGCTTATTCTTAGATAATTTAGTTTCATTCAAAGTTTCCCCTCAATATAAAACATCTAAATCATTACATACTTGCATTTGTTTAAAATAGATAAAACTGTGGAAGTATCAATAAATATTTACAGTTTCACATTATGTTTATTATCAACTACAATTTAGGCCTAAGCTTGCTCTAAATTAAAATATTTTCAACAAAATTGTATATTGCTCTATCATTTAAATCATTTCACTAGGTACTGTGAATGTTGTACTGTATTATTATGTGAGCATCAAAATATCTCTTTTTTCCCCTACTCATGAAGTAAATTTTTATCCATAAAGAAGCTCTCCCTTTATTAATAAACAATGCGTGCATTCAATGAGTTTGTTTCTGTGGAAAAAAGAAAACAATTATTTCCATCAAAATAATACTTTCTAGCAGTTCTTGTGATTGAAGTTGAAGAGAGGGGACACTCAGTGCCTTTTAAAAGGAATGGCAGAGGGCATATTTTATAACTAAAAGCAGACAAATCTCTTTCTCTCAAATAAAAAGGAGTGTGTTCTAAAGAAAAATTCCTTTTTTAGAAACCACAGGAACATTCTCATTTTTTCACCTGCAATATCGCTCCAATTTTTTCACTGAATTTCTATAGTTCTTAGAAAAAAAAGAAATGGCTTTAAATTATCACTTATTTTACTTTTTATATGAACCTTTTCCATTTTATTGGAAAGTGAGTTTAACCTTCAGACATTTCAATAATTTATCTATGTTTTATGATCAACTGCTTCTAGACATTCTTAAGATTTATCCCAAGTGCTTGTGGTCAGTCAGCAAGGCAGCACATATTTATGGAGTATCAGGTGCAAAGATAAATCTAATGCAGGCACAAGTTCCATACAGAATTTAGGTTTTAGGAATTTAAAATATTTACTATGACTTTATATTCTCTTGCCCTTCATTTCTTAGGAAAATAGCAATGGTATTAGAAATGCATATAACTACTTATTCAGTGAAATTGGTTACAATTATGATGTGAGTAAAAACATCTTTCTTGAAACACTGTTATCTTGACTGTTTAATATTAACAGCATTCCTGATGGAATTTACAATTAAGTTGTTATTTGGTGAACATGCATAAGAGACTCAGATGAATAGGTTTATAATTAATTATAAACTAGCTGCTCATGAATGCCTATTAACAGATTTCAATTCTTTTTTCGAATTACTATTAACTTACCAATAAAAGCCTACAGAAGTTTTAAATTCAGTAAAATGTTTATAAAAATAGGTAAAAATATTTCCTTTTAGCCTTTATATTTTTGAAAACCAGGTTTTTGTTTTGGAAAAAGAAACCTCATCAAGGCCATGACCCGATTCATACATTAAGGGAAATAGAGAGTCAGAAACACATACCCATGGATTCCTCCAGCCTTGTTAGTGAGTGAGGGATATGCGTGTCATAAACCCAGTTGGCCTACATCAGCAACAGTACATTAAGCAGCATATACAATTTACACATTTATGGACTGATATGCTTAGCTTTTATGAAGACTCATTTTTCTATTGCCTGAAAAGAAATGATACTAATAGTGTGTGCAATTAAGAGCTCCCAAGAATAATGGAAAAATTGGTGACCTGTAACCACATTTAGTACTATGTGTGGCCTTGAAAGCATAATGAATTCCTCCCTATTGTCTTCACAGAGCATCAATACAGATAAATAATATATAAAACTGCTAGAAAAACACAGGAGAGGATGAAGGGATGGTAACCAAGGTGGTCTCTAAAGATGCAGACTTACTTTCTTGTACATCTTCTATCCCCCAACTTACTGAAGAATACTCTTGATAATTCAATTCTAAAAGCATTTATTAATGATCTTCTCAGATAGGTGTATACAAATAAGTAGGGGTCTTTTATCTCTAGGAATAATAAAGGCACACTGAGAAAGAGAAACAATAGCTGTATAGAAAATAAGAGTTGAGAAGCAAAATAAGTGGTGGAAAATAACACAAAAAATCAAAGCAAAATTCAAGGAGAAATTGGGAAATCTTTAGAAATGAATAGGAGCTTGGATATATGGCAATGTATGGATATAAAATGTATGAGAGTGAGAACGGATTAAAGATGATTAAATGTGATGATGAAGGTCAGGTTGTCCTGGCCTAGGCGTCAGGTGGTGTTATTTCTTAGATTAGATGTGTGGCCCATTTTTGGGAAAATGAATGCCCAATTAGACACTGGCACTCCCACCACAGAAGAGTCTAACCACAACATAAAGAGTAGAAGCTCTTGAGTTGGAATGATACCTGGGCCAAGCATCATGTCATAGGGAACAATACAAATACAGACATTATCTTTTATGGTTTAAGGAAAAGAATTCTCTAAGAAAGTGTCATCCTGCAAATAGTACATGTTTTACCAGGTCTACAAGCAACATTTTTCATATAACTTTGTTGTTCAAATACCTATTTATCCCTCTGCAGAGGATACAATTCTAAACTAATATCAGAATTACAAGGATTATTTAAGGCATCACATTTTAGCACCCAATTATTAGAACAAGTGCAAAGGCCAAAACCAGGAATTCTTTTATATAGGGATCATTTGATGTCACAAAATATTTTGTTTTACAAAATTTGAGGAAATACTCTAAAAGATCCTATTTGTATAGTGGAGAATAAAACAATGATTAGAACAGAAGTATAACAAATTTTGTTCTTTTCTCTTTCCGGATGGAAGGAAAGCAAGCAAAATATAATACAATTCTTTAACAAGTTTGCATTCCATTTCTGCTTGTTCTCAAGTTTGTTTTATCATTAAATACAAATGTATAAGGAATAACATTTTACCCTTTATTTGGGGGTTCCTGGACCTGATTTCAACATATAGGAGCAGAGTCTCTTTACCCAATGCCAGCTGAGTGTCTTATAATTTACATTAATTGTGACACTATTTACCTGAAGATCGCATCAGATTCCACAGGTTAAGCATTTAGTCCTACAAGACTGCCCTCTCCCAGCCATTTCAGCTGTTACCTGTGCTTCTAACCAATAAGCTATAAATCAGAGTTTTCCACAAACCCTCTCCTTGTTCTATTAATTTGCTAGAGTGGCTCACAAAACTCAAAGAAACATTTTACTAATTATATCACTAGTTTATCATAAGAGCATATAACTCAAGAAGAGCCAGGTGGTAAAGATGGACAGAGCAAGGTATGGAGCTTCCATGCTGTCTCTGAGTGCATCACTCTCCTTAAATCTCCACTTGTTCACCAACTGGAAGCTCTCAGAACCCCATCCTTTTGGGGTTTTATGGAGGCTTCATTGTAATAATGATTGAATAAATCATTGGCTATTGGTAACTGATCTAACCTCCAGCTCACCACCCGTTCCTGGAAGTCAGAAGGGTGGGACTGAAGACTGAAGGTTCCAACCCTCTAATTACATAGTTGACTCTGTAACCCACCAGGCAACAAACTTAGGTGCTTACCAAAGTCACTGCATTAAATAACAAAAGACACGTTTTGCTCTTATCACTGAGGAAATTATGAGGGTTTTAGAAGTTCTTGTCAGAAACAGAAACAAGGATGATGACCAAATATATATATTTATTGTTATAAACCACAACATCACATCCTTTATAAATAATGTTATTTAGTACTATTTATATAGAAAATCTAGTTTCTGAGGACAAGTTGCCTCATGGTACTTTTTTCTTTTAATTATGTGCCTCTAAACACTTGCAAAATGATTATAGACTCAAAAAAATAAAAAGCCATAAGAAATTATCTATTTAAAAAATGTAGTTTATGTTTATGTCTCCAATTAATCAGTGTGTTATTTTAAAACAATATTTTTTTAATTCAAACATTTACCTTAAAATAAAAATACATATTTTCACAATGTATTTGTATGTCTTATAGTTAGAACTGTCAATGGAAGTAATAAGTCAATCTATAATAGGAATAGAAAAGTGTTTCTGAGCCAAACTGAGAACTATAGTCTGGGAAATAAAAATTCAAGAAGCACTTGAATTGTATTATACTGGCCTACAAAATGAATGAGACTTATAAAGGCAAAACCCCAAAATCACATAAATTGTTTGTCTAGAATTTGGTTTGGAGCTGGCAAGAAGTAAAATCCTGCAGCTGCTAGCAGATACTGTTTTAAGAACAGCTGGTAATGTCCTTGAGTCTGATAAGTTTAGAAAATTCAAATTCTCAGTAATACAAGAACATATCTGAAACTACATCCACAGTGACCACCAAGCTCCATTTTGAATGCCTGAACCACAGTACTCCGTTCTGAGTCTCAAATGCTTTGTCTTGTTTAATGGTTAAAGCAGATATATAATGCATGCTTCAGTTCAGTTCAGTTGCTCAGTCGTGTCCCATTCTTTGCGACCCCATGAACCACAGCACGCCAGGAGATCCAACCAGTCCATCCTAAAGGAGATCAGTCCTGGTGTTCATTGGAGGGACTGATGTTGAAGTTGAAACTCCAGTACTTTGGCCACGTGATGCGAAGAGCTGACTCATTGGAAAAGACCCTGATTCTGGGAAAGATTGAGGGCAGGAGGAGAAGGGGACAACAGAGGATGAGATGGCTGGATGGCATCATCAACTCGATGGACATGGCTTTGGGTGGACTCCGGGAGTTGATGATGGACAGGGAGGCCTGGTGTGCTGCACTTCATGGGGTTGCAAAGAGTTGGACACGACTGAGTGACTGAACTGAACTGAACTGAACTGAACTGAATTGAACTGAATTGAATAAAGAGAAATCTGAGCTGTAACACATACCATCTCCAAATTCCCTATATTACTGAACTAAAAGTAATACTCAAAAACATAGATTAGTAGGGTGCCCTTACTTGGACTTCCTCCTTTCTTGGTCCCACTTCCCCATTCTTCTACCAGTTTCTGCTGGAAACACTTTCATATTAATCTCTTTCACACTGATCTTCCTCTCTGGCTCTGCTTCTGGGGAGTCCAAATCAAAGCATTATTTACAATGAAAGAATAAAATAGGGAAACAATGGGTGAGGGGGAAGGTATAACTCTACATCTGGTGGAACTAATGAAATCATTAGGTTATAGAATTGTTTACGATAGAAAAAGGGACAAGTTTAGGAATCACATGACACAGCTGGAGTACAAGGGCAAGGTAGATGATTATTAACTATCTTAACACCATATAATGAAAATGAGCAGAACATGCATTGAAAAATATTAATTCTGATTTTCTTTTTGAAATTTACAACAGTATCATCATGTTGAAGTTTTTCAATCTTTCATGGATAGAATAAGTTATGGTGAGTTAA
This sequence comes from Muntiacus reevesi, assembly GCF_963930625.1. Lineage (NCBI taxonomy): Eukaryota > Metazoa > Chordata > Mammalia > Artiodactyla > Cervidae > Muntiacus > Muntiacus reevesi. The sequence continues at coordinate 99,089,872 of NC_089249.1, read as the reverse complement.
AAAAGGAAAAACCTATTGAGCTAGTTCTTAGCTCTGAGGACAGTTTTGAAGTTCAAATACCACAAATGTAGCTTTTGATGAACTTGAATAAAGATGTGTAGAGTCTGAGTTCAGTAAAAATGCAGTTTCAGAACATATGCAGTTCATAATTCCCAGAGGATATCCTTGTTTTGTCTTTGCTTCACCAGTTGCAATTGTTACAAATATTGGTAAAAACACACTGAAACAAAGAGAAATTTTGCAGCCAGTCTTCCTACCAATATGAGGGTGGTTTCTGGAATCTTGGAACAAAATGTTTTAATGTTTCTGTTAAATTTTGGTACTATAAATTTCTATGTTGGATACAGTTCAGCACAGAATTTTTTCCCTATCATATTCTTGAAGCCAAACCTTAAGTGTGATGACAGAAATTATAGGAAGTAGCAAGAAACATATAAGAAAAAAGATAAAGACATGTCTAAAACAAGATGTCGATTGGAAGAGATAACACATGAATGTAGTGAGGTAGTACTGAGCTGGTATCTGAGATTTTAGAAAAAGTAAGAAGTTATTTTCTTCTTCATGTCTAGTTCCTAACTTACATGAAGGAATTACAGTGGCAAGAAAATTCTGTGCCTGACACTATAAAACTCTGATTAATGAAATTGAAAAAGATCTAAATAGATATCCCATGTTCGTGGATAGCATTTCAGTAAGGCTTGAATAGTGAGTGGGGTTTCAATGTGCTATATTGAATCTACATGTTGCTATCGATTGAAAGGTATATGGGAAAAGATACTAACTAAATTATTAAAGGACAATTTGGCACAAAGTGACTCAATGTACAAGTGACCCAATATACCTATTAACATTCTAGTACATAAGAGGATTTGACTGAAGATGAAGATTAAAATGGATGTACATTTTCACATGTTAATGACTGAATGTGAAGCTTATGTCATAACCTTAGATTGTATAGTAAAGGGATATAATTTGCTAATGTTTTACATAGATATTGCTAATCAAATATCAGCAGGTAATAAATTTTGAGTCATTTTTAGTAATGATATTAGTAAGTGAGAAGTGAGTAGACAATGGAGATAGTTCAGATAAATTGTGGTTATGGAACAATTATTAGCTTGATCTGTATTTAGCACTAATATTTTTGTAACTAGAAGTTTTAAAAAGTCATGCAACATATATATTGCATTGCAATAGTTAAGACATGCAATTAGGTAGCATAATATATTCTAGATTGTGTTCCTCAGAAAATATGTAGATTTGTAGATGCTAGGTTGTAATCCAGTATGATTAAAAGGGGTATTTTGAACAAGTGAAGATGGAGACTGAGATTGGAGTCATGCTGCCACAAAAACTGGGAAATGTCTTGGGCTACTAAAAGCTGGAAAAGGCCAGAAAATATCTTTTTCCTGTAGATTTCAGAAGATATGTGTCCCTGCCACTAGTTTGATTTCAGATTTCTGGTCTACAGAACTGTAAGATGATAAATTTCTGTTGCTCTAAGAGATCCAGTTATGGTACTTTGCTATGGCAGCTCTAGGAAACTAACAAAATAGGTACTGATGTGAGAAAATAGTTTCATGGTCAAAACAATGTGAGGAACATACTTAACATATAACTAAATAGAATTCAAGTGTATCCTAGTGATTTCACTGAATCAACCTTTATTTTGATGTTCCTAGAGTGAAACTATTGAATAAAATATTTCTAAATGTATTTGTTATTGGTGCAGAGCATTTTCCACATTGGTCATGTCTCATAATTACCGCTGTATGGTACATAATTTGTGGAATGCCAGCATAAGGTGTTCAAATTTAGATAATTTCTATAATGCTTAGAAAACTCGAAGGACATCATTTTCCCCCAGGTTGAATCAGTGAACCTTTTAATTATCCTTCATTCTTTAGCCTTAAAGTTTTCATTAGAACTTCTCTGAATGCCAACTGTGCACTTGAGCATAACTCTCAGTCTGAGAAATTTTTGTTAAAAGTGGAATTTACAAAGCCAGATGCTCATATTGGCAAGAACATCTGTGAGAACATAATACTACATTAGTTTGAAGAATCCACCTGCTAGGTAAACATAAAGCAACACCAAATGCAGCAATTAAAATATTTGGTTGGGTAAGATTCCTACTAAACATGTTCTCATTGAATTTTGCATGGAATAAGCAAAATAGGCAAAATTATATATTTTAAGCACTTATAATTAGAAAAATCATCTAAGACAAGTATATAATTATGGCTTAATGACATGTTGCAATATAATGGATATTATTAGATTTAAATTTTCATTACTTGCTATATCAGAGAATGGTATTGATCAATCTCATTTCCACTTCTAACTGGCCTTATAGCTAATGTGGCCAACAGAATGAATGCTAGCCCATAGAATATGTTTGAAAAATGTTGTAAACCAATTCAAGGCTTACCTATTTAAAATGTACCTAGAATGTTCCTAGAAAGAGTACAATTCCCCAGATAATCATAGAAACTGCATATGACAATGGTTCATCCACACTGTAGAAGGAGTCAGAATCCTTAAATCATGATTTGGAGAAGAATGCTGACATAGAACATATTTTTTCAAACTACTACTTAAGCAAAGATTAGCTACTGACAGTTCAGGTATATTTGTTATATCAGCTGGTATTAATCTTAATGAAAATCTCTCTCTTTTTTTTTTTTTCCTTTGGTATGTGACAAACTAAGATCTATTTACAACCTTGATATTTGTTTTTAAATTTGCAGGTTTTTTTCAATTAATTCAGTGATATTTATTGAGCATTTGTAATGTGCCAGATAAACCCTTTTAGATAAAGGAATTTAAATAAAAAATACAAGCAACCAAAATATTCCTGAAGTTTCCGCTCACTGGAGGTTAGCAAGGCTGCTGTGGAAATAGAATAGTAGCTAAATATATAAACTACATAGTAAATCATTACTATATAAAATATAGTAAAATAATAAAATAGAGCACCATGGGAGCAACAGATATGAAAGGAAATATTACTGTTGTAAATGGATTGTTCATGAACATGTTATTAAAATATGGGAGAGGGAAGAAACTATTGTGATACCTGGAGAGAAAGTTTTGTAAAATATGAAGTACCAGGGGAGAAATTCCTAAGGATAAGGCATACCTGATATGTTAAGGATAAGCAGAGATAGACACAGCCATGAAGCAGTAAATGACAGTGAGAATAATTAAGAAGCAAGAAGAAAGCAATAAGGACGAGACACCTCAGGACCGTATAGACCATCGTAAATTAAGAACAGTGGTTTCTACTTTTAAGAATAATGGGAAACCATTAGAATGTTTTGAGAAAGAAACTTCGTGTGTATCTAATATTTCATAGTATCACTCTGACAGCTTTGAAGAGACTAGGCCAAAAAGGTAAGATTATAAGAAGGAGGCAAGTTATATGGGTCTAATGAAATATTCAGGCACAAAGATGATCATTGTCATCATGATTTTAACAGTGGTTTAATTGTTGAATTCTGGATGTATTTGAAGCTAAAGGAGACAGGATCTTTCTAATAGTCCTTATATGGTACAGAACAGGAAAAGAAAGAATAAATCATGACTCCAGAGATTGACCTGAGTAACTGGAAGAATGCAGTTGCCATTTACTACGTGGATCAAACAGGGAAAATTAAGTCTGCTAGGGGAAGATTGGGAGTTCATTTCTGGACCTGTTAGTTTTGTGTCATCTATGACATTCAAGTGGTATAGCAGAAGCCATTTGAAATTATGAAATTAGTGTTCAGGGTAGAAGTTGGGCTTAAAGATATACATTTGCAAGACAGTGCATAGAGGTATTTAAAAACATAAGATTGAGGTCTAAGCAGTGAGTTGAGTACAAAATCAGATTACTATGTAACAGCATACCTGGCATACTTGATACCCAGAGTGGATCATTTTATTTTGTCTTTAATTTTTCAGAGAAGTTTTGGCTTATGATAAAAATAGGAAAGAGGTACAGAGATTTTCCATATACCCCCACACGTGCATAGCTTTCCCCATTATCAGTATCACTCACCCAAATGGTAAAGTTGTTACTATTGATAAACCTACACTGACACATCACCCATAGTCCATAATTTACCTGAGGATTGATTTGGTACATTTTATGGGTCTGAAAAACTGTATGTCATATACCCAACATTATAATACCATACAGAGTATTTTCACGGACCTAAAAATATATGCTGTGCCTATTCATCTTCCCCCAAACCCCCTACTCCTGGCAACCACTGACCTTTTTTACCTCCACAGTTTGCCTTTTCCAGAATGTTATGTAGTATGAATCAACATATGTAAACTTTACATACTGACTTTTTTCACTTAGTAATATTAATTAAGACTCCTCCATTTCTTTTTAGCACTGAATAATATCCCATTTTTGGATGTGCCACAGTTTATTTATCCACTCATCTACTGAAGGGCATCTTGGTTACTTCCAAGGTTTGACAATTATGACTAAAGCTGATGTAAACATCTATGTTCAGGTTTTTTGTATGCAAAAGTTCACAGATCCTTTGAGTAAATGCCAAGTAAATGATTGCTGAATCATATGCTAAGAATATGTTTAGTTTTGTAACAAATCACCAAACTGTTTTCTCAAGTAGCTGTAACATGTTGCATTCCCACCAGGAATGAATTAGAGTTACTTTCGCTCTACATCCTTACCAACATTTGTCAGTGTCCTGAGTTCTAGCTGTTCCAATAGATGTGTAGGGGTACTTCATTGTTTTAATTTATAGTTGAGATGAGGACAACAGACTGGCTCTAAATAGGAACAGGAGTATGTCAAGGCTGTATATTGTCACCCTGCTTATTTAACTAATATGCAGAGTCTATCATGAGAAATTCTGGGCTGGAGGATGCACAAGCTGGAATCAAGATTGCCGGGAGAAGTATCAATAATCTCAGCTATGCAGATGACACCGCCCTTATGGCAGAAAGTGAAGAGGAACTAAAGAGCCTCTTGATGAGAGTGAAAGAGGAGAGTGAAAAAGTTGGCTTAAACCTCAACATTCAGAAAACTAAGATCATGGCATCCGGTCCCATCACTTCATGGTAAATAGATGGGGAACCAGTGGAAACAGTGGCTAACATTATTTTTTTGGGCTCCAAAATCACTGCAGATGGTGACTACAGCCATGAAATTAAAAGACGCTTACTCCTTGGAAGGAAAGTGATGACCAACCCAGACAGCATATTAAAAAGCAGAGACATTACTTTGCCAACAAAGTCCGTCTAGTCAAGGCTATGGTTTTTCTAGTGGTCATGTATGGATATGAGAGTTGGATGATAAAGAAAACTGAGTGCCAAAAGATTGATGCTATTGAACTGTGGTGTTGAAGAAGACTCTTGAGAGTCCCTTGGACTGCAAGGAACTCCAACCAGTCCATCCTAAAGGAGATCAGTCCTGGGTGTTCATTGGAAGAACTGATGTTGAAGCTGAAACTCCACTACTTTGGCTACCTGATGCGAAGAGCTGACTCATTGGAAAATACTGTGATGCTGGGAAAGATTGAAGGATGGAGGAGAAAGGGACAACAGAGGATGAGATGGTTGGATGGCATCACTGACTCAATGGACATGGGTTTGGGTGGACTCCTGGAGTCGGTGATGGACAGGGAGGCCTGGCGTGCTGTGGTTCATGGGGTCGCAAAGAGTCGGACATGACTGAGTGACTGAACTGAACTGGACTGAAATACAAAATCAAATAAACATAATAAATATAGAGCTACTCCATGTTTATTAATAGGAAGACTCTGTATTGTCAAGATGTCAGTTCTTCTTGTTTTGCAAATTCTATGTAATCCCAATCAAAATTCCAACAAGTTATATTATAGATATTGATAAACCTATTCTAACATTTAAATAGAAAGACAAAAGACCCAAGAATAGCCAAAATGACATTGAGGAAAAGAACAAAGTTGGTTGACTGATAATACTATCTTAAAGAATTATTATAAAGCTATAGTAATCAAGACAGTGTGGTAACACTGATTAAACAGACAAAATAAATCAATAGAACAATATATGGAACTCGGAAATAGACTTCCCTCATGGCTCAGATGGTAAAGAATTTTCCTGTAATGCAGGTGACCTGGGTTTGATCCATAGTTTGGGACGAACCCCTGGAGAAGGAAATGGGCAACCCATTCCAGTATTAGGGCCTGGGCATTCTCCAGACAGAGGAGTCTGGCAGGCTACAGTCTACAGGGTCGCAAAGAGTTGGACACAACTAAGTGACTAAGCACATAGCACACAATTTTACATTTGGTGAAAGATAAAGACAGTGCAACGGAGTCAAGACAATCTCTTCAACAAATGACGCTGGAAAAATGGTTCATCCACTTTCAAAAACATAACTCTAGAAACAAATTTAACACCTTTCACAAAAATGGACTCAAAATGAAACAGACATAAATGTAAATAGAAAAAAAAATGTAACTCCTAGAAAACAATATATGTGAAAAATCTACAAGAGCATGGCTATGATGCTAGCTTTTTAGATGTAAAACCAAAGGCACATAAAAGAAATAAGCTGGGCTTCATTAAAATAAAAAAGTTCTGTTATGTCAGTGTGTGTCAAGAGAGGTCAAAGATGAGTCACAGACTAAGAGAAAATATTTTTGTGCTTCCTCCAGCCCAGCATTTCTCATGATGTACTCTGCATATAAGTTAAATAAGCAGAGTGACAATATACAGCCTTGACATCCTCCTTTTCCTATTTGGAACCAGTCTGTTATTCCATGTCCAGTTCTGTTGCTTCTTGGCCTGCATACAGGTAAGAGGCAGGTCAGGTGGTCTGGTATTCCCATCTCTTTCAGAATTTTCCACAGTTTATTGTATTTCAGTTTTATTATTTTCCTCATATTGGATCTTACACATAGTCTGTTAGATTTATACCTCAGTATTTCATTTTGAATGATACTAATATAAATGGTATTGTGTTTTTAATTTCAAATTCCTCTTGGTGTATAGGAAAACACTTGACTTTTGTATACTAAACTTGTATTTGGTAACCTTGGTGTAATTACTTATTAGTTCCAAGAGTCATAGGGTAACCCCTGCGATATTTTAAAGTTTATCTCTAGGAGTTTAACCAGGTTCCCACAGTAAATATCAAAGGAAAATCTCCTTGGCCTTCCAGCAGTGAGAGGGAAAGGAACCATTTTGAAATAATTCAGAACACCTTGTCCTTCTTAACAAGGTTTGCCCTCAGAGGAAGCTAGTTAACCAGAGTCTAACCTGCCATAGCGAAGTCTAACTGATCTGGGCTAGAAAAGATCTAAAACCAAATATCTAAGTTTCCAACTTAGAAAATTAGAAAAAGAGGAGCAAATTAAATCCAATGTAAGCAATAAATAAGTAAGAATTATGGTAGAAATCAATGAAATTAGAAACAAGATCACAATAAAGAAAGTCAACAAAATCAAAAGCTGATTCTTTGAAAAGATTAATAAAATCAGTAACACTCTGACCAGGCTAATTAAGAAAAAACAGAACACAAGTTACTAATATGAGAAATTGAAGAAAAGCCATCATTACCCCATGGAAACTAAAAAGATAATCAGGGAATACTATGAACAATCCATGCCTACAAATTTGATAATCAAAATGAAATGAACCAATTCCTTGAAGGACACATGCTACTAAAAGTCACTCAAGAAGAATTAGTTTCAATAGTCTTATATATTAAAAACTAATCAGTAATTAATAACCTTCCAAAAGAGAAAGTACCAAACACAAATGAGTTCACTTTTGAATTCTAACCAAATATTTAAAGAAGTTATATCAATCCTCTACATTCTCTTTCAGAGAATAAAAGGAGAGAGAATACTTTCTGACTCTTTCTATAAGGCCATCAGTACCCCAAAACCAAACCAGACAAAGATACTACAAGAAAACTGCAGACTAATATCCCTCATGAAAATAAATGTAAATATCCTCAACAAGATATTAATAAATTGAATCCAAAAAAATATGAAAATAATTATACTGCAAGGCCAAGTGGGACTTATCTCAAGTATGTAAAGTTGTTTCAACATTCAAAAATCAATTAATATAATCATTACATCAATAGACTAAAAGAATGAAAAATCTCATGATCATGTCAATAAGTATATAAAAGGCATTTGACAAAATCCAATACCCGTTCGTGATAAAATATTTGGAAATTAGGAGTAGAGGAGAACATTCTTAACTTGGTAAAGTCTGTAAGACTTTTATCTTAAAGTCTTAAAGTCTGTAAGATAGTTATCATCAAACTTAATGATGAGAAACCTAAAGCTTTCCTTTAGGTAGAAGGCAAGGATGACTCCCTCACTATTTTTTTTCAACATCATACTGAAATTTTTGGTAATAAGGCAGGAAAATGACACAAATGGTATATACTAGGAAGGAAGACATAAAACTGTTTTTGTAGGCAGATGACATAACGTGTGGCTGATTTTATTTTTCTGGGCTCCAAAATCACTGCAGATGGTGACTGAAGCCATGAAATAAAAGACGCTTACTCCTTGGAAGGAAAGTTATGACCAACTAGACAGCATGTTAGAAAGCAGAGACATTACTTTGCCAATAAATGTCCGTCTAGTCAAGGCTATGGCTTTGCCGGTGGTCATGTATGGATGTGAGAGTTGGACTATAAAGAAAGCTAAGCGCTGAAGAATTGATTCTTTTGAACTGTGGTGTTGGAGAAGACTCTTGAGAGTCCCTTGGACTGCAAGGAGATCCAACCAGTCCATCCTAAAGGAGATCAGTCCTGGGTGTTCACTGGAAGGACTGATTTTGAAGCTGAAACTCCACTACTTTGGCCACCTGATGCAAAGAGCTGACTCATTGGAAAAGACCCTGATGCTGGGAAAGATTGAGGGCAGGAGGAGAAGGGGACGACAGAGGATGAGATGGTTGGATGGCATCATTGATTCAATGGACAAGGATTTGGGTGGACTCTGGGAGTTGGTGATGGACAGGGAGGCCTGAACTGACATAACATGTCCTCCTGGGAGGGCTTCTCAGGTGGCACTAGTAGTAGAGAATTCACCTGCTAATTCAGGAGATGTGAGTTTGATCCTTGGTTGGGAAGATTCCCTGGAGGAGGAAATAGCAACCCACACCAGTATTCTTGCCTGGAGAATTCCATGCACAGAGGAGCCTGGCAGGTACAGTCCATAGAGTTGCAAAGAGTCAGACATGACTGAAGTGACTTAGCATGCACCCACATCCTCCTTGAGAAGACAGCCATGTGTAAACCAACCAGAGAGGCTTGGAGTGAATCTTCCCCTCACAGCCCTTGGAAAGAGCTGACTCTGCTGATATCTGACTTTGAACTTCTAGAGATCATAAATTTTTATTGTTGAAGTAGTCAGTTTCAATAAGCAGAAAAATATAAAAATAATTTTATATTACAACTAATGAAATTCATTTATAATCTTTAATAACTTTTTTGAAAAAGGGAAGACGTATTGATCTATCACAATAATTTCTAATAGTGCAGTTCTCTTAATTTTTATTTTTAAAAATTTTATTTTTTTAAAATTTATTTTTATTAGTCATAGGCTAATTACTTTACAATATTGTAGTGGTTTTTGTCATACATTGACATGAGTCAGTCATGGATTTACATGTGTTCCCCATCCCGATCCCCCCTCCCTTCTTCCTCTCTACCCGATCCCTCTGGGACTTCCCAGTGCACCAGGCCCAAGCACTTGTTAAAGTAAATTATTGAAATAAGTCTAAATTCTAGTTAGTTCCAATTTTAAAGAAATTATTAAAATCCAGTAGACTATTTCCCTTATGACCTAAAACTCAGAGCAAACTAAAACATCACACATTGAAGTTTCTTAGCTTTCTCATTGTTTTAAATTATATACACAAATTAACAATTCAGATATAATAATAGAATTGAAGCAAACCATGTTCAGTTTCCTCACTTTTACAGTGACTGGTGCATCACTCCTATTTGAATCCATTGTTTATAAAGACAGGATCCACAGGGGTTGGGGTACATACCATGCTGGAAAAGAGCTCAAACAATTCTGAATCATCAAAGCTAACTCTGAAAAGGAAGACTGGTAACGTGGTGTGAGTCACAGGCAAAAAAGATGCTAACTTGAGGATTAAATTATTAAAATTCTGCAGTAACTATGTGCTGTGCTGTGCTCAGCTGCTTAGCAGTTCTTGAACATCAGCATAACAAAATGCACTTCTTTTTTCAGGAAAAACTATTGTTGGTGAATTATGATAGTAAAAACAGAACATTTCATTAAGTTGTGTTATTATTTTTAACTTCTCTATGGACTATGCATAACCTCTCTCGCTGCACCTGGGCAAATGTATCCCTTTTGGAAACCAGAAATGTGGTGTTATAAAAGTCAAATGAACAAATTATCTTAAGGAGGAAGTAACAAGTTAAATTTCACCAATGGTTAATTATAATGAACACTGAGTAAGCAATGAGAATTAACTTCTATAATCATGGAAATGGAGGTCACTGGTGACCTTGACTAAAGCAGTTTAGTGGTGTGGGGAAAACATTGAACAGAGTAGGTTCTAGAGTGCATGAAGAAAGGAATTGAATTTGTGAACATAGTCAACTACTGAGGGGTTCTTCAGTTCAGTTCAGTCGCTCAGTCTTGTCCAACTCTTTGTGACTCCATGGACTGCAGGACGCCAGGTTTCCCTGTTCATCACCAACTCCCGGAGCTTGCTCCAATTCATATCCATCTAGTCAGTGATGCCATCCAACCATCTCATCCTCTGTCATCCCTTTCTCCTCCCATCTTCAATCTTTCCCAGTCAAGGTCTTTTCCAATGACTTGGTTCTTCTCATCAGGTGGTCAAAGTATTGGAGTTTCAGCCTCAGCATCAGTCCTTCCAATGAATATTTAGGACTGGTTTCCTTTAGGATTGACTGGTCGTATCTCCTTGCAGTCTCACGGGACTGTCAAGAATCTTCTCCAACACCATAGTTCAAAAGCATCAATTATTTGGTACTCAACTTTCTTTATAGTCCAACTCTCACATCCATGCATGACTACTGGAAAAAGGGAAAGAAAAGAAATTAGTTAACAGCAGGAAAGGATATAGAGTAGAAAAATATTTGTAGAGATAAAAGAGATAAGCATACTTCCATGCTCAGGGTAAGTCATTCAGAAGTGAAAATGAAAGTTGCTCAGTCATGTCTGACCATTTGCCAACACATGGACTATACAGTCCACCATGGAATTCTCTAGGCCAGAATACAGGAGTGGGTAGCCTTTCTCTTCTCCAGGGGGTCTTCGGAACCCAGGGATCGAACCCAGGTCTCCCACATTGCAAGCAGATTCTTTACCAGCTGAGCCTCAAGGGAAGCCCAAGAATACTGGTGTGAGTAGCCTATCCCTTCTCCATTGGATCTTCCTGGCCCAGGAATCCAACTGGGGTCTCCTGCATTGCAGGCGGATTCTTTACCAACCGAGCTATCAGGGAAGTCCCAAGTCTTTCAGCAGAGAGGGGTGAAAAGAGATGAGTAAAAATTACAGGAGATAGAGAAATAGAGAAAAAGAGTGAAATCGTTGATCAAATAGATCACATGATGATTTTATAGGCCAATTGGATGTGTTAGCAGCGTTAGACTTAACTCATGGGCTTTTGCCAATTGGGGTAATTGGATAAAAGATGCAAGGAATTTGAGGCTGTTGTCTTGAAAACATGAAACAGAGGACATAAGTCAGTGAAAAACTGGCAAAATCTGTGAATAAATAGTTTATAACATTACCTTTAAATAAATAGTATGTAAATATTTTTGTATAATTAAAAGTTTAAGTAGTGGAGGTAATCTCTCTAAAACTTAAATGGCATAATATTTATATGGAAATAAAAATATGTAGATCTTTTTTTCTAAAAAACTTTGTGTAGAAAAATCTTAACCATTAAAATTATTAAATGAGGCCCACTTTCAGGAGAAAAAGTTATACACCTTATTCTCTTCTTTAGGAAACATTAACAAATCACCATTAGTGCATTTATTAAATAATTAGTGAGAGCCTACTGCATTTCAGCAGGTATGCTATGCACTGGACACAAAAATATGATCTAGTTAGTTATAGCATTTACTGGAGGAGCCATAGAGTAGTCTAGCAGAGGGCCAAAGATGGATGAGAATGTTGTAGGCAGGGAAGCAGCATGGGTGAAATCATCAAGGTGTGAAAAGCACAGGATGGATGCAAGGACAACTTCAGCATGAAAGGAGGGAAGAATGCTCACAGGTGAACAATTGGACAAGAAGCTGGCTGGAGACCGATAAGCCTCAGTACCCAGTTGCACAAATGAGTAAAAGCCAGTTTGCATCTTGAGGTTGTAAATGACATGTATACGTTTCTTATGGACTGTAAAATGGGCCAATGAACACCAGAAAGACAGGAAGACTTTTCTTCTGAAGTAAGAGCAACCATCTCCATTTAATAGCCAAAATAGGGGGAAAAAAATTACAAATATGGTAACTTATTCATTTGTTTTTTCTGAAATTATAGCAGAAACAAATAGATTACCACATTCCCTAATGAGGAAGTCACAAACTTAATTCTTAGGAATTGTCAGGCTTATGAATTTGTTGCTAGGTAGTCCTAAAATAACCTTCAGATTCCCTGCTTCCACTGATGAAAGGTCAGGGTCTGTCAGTGTGTTCTCCATTGAACTGAGGAAGGCAGAATTGAAACATCCCTAATATGCTGGAAATAAAGGCAGTGTCCTGATTTTACCTGCTGGCAGCCAAAGTCCTTCAGTAGATTGCTGTTTGTCTTCTCTTGGGAAATCACCAGAATGCAACTGCCTTCATTAATGTTCCTTTCCTGCTCCTCTTTCCTACTGCCATGGCTTAGTGACAGGCCTCCTGAAAGATGGTAATGTAACAGGACTGTTACAGAATTAAAGTCCAGGCTGCTTCAGTGAAGCAATGTATTCAGTTAGATGTCCTGCCTGCTGCAGTGAAACAGCTTAGAAACAAAACACTGACTGTATAGGAAACGATCTCAAAATTGATTGGCCAAGAAACCAAGGTGCTAAACTTTGCTAGTGTAATATTTTTTCATAAAAAAAGAATATGGAAATATTGTCATATTTCTCCATAACCCAAGAGATGCTGAATCTAATATGTTTTCTCTTAATAAAAAATCACAATGTTATTTTTTGTTTTTAAAAAAGATACTATTTTTCACAGTATGATAATCATTTATTAAATGACTAGGTATATTGGAAAAGAAAATTAGTATAAAAACAACCTGGAATTTTGAGAACTAGCTCTTATTAAAAGGTTATAAATTCAATGAATGATAATCTGGCATGCTTGAATTCCTCCTGAAGACTAATTTTCATTAACCTATGTCTCTACCATAAATAATGCTTATATGGTATTCAAAGAGGGGAACAAAAGAGAAAATCAACACTTTAGAACAAATTCTGTTTTACTTAGTTTTGTCTAGTTTTAAATTTTTATGGAAGTTCTGAGAGGCAGTTTCTGATCATTTGTCCACATTAATATATCAGAAACCACAACCCTGAGAATTAATATTTAGGATTTTTCACTCTAAAAGTTTCATAGGTAAAGGTGGAATATGTGAAAGTGAAGACAATGAATTGGATCAACTGATACCTTCAAATACTTCTCAGATATCACACATTTATTCTGTGGACACAGCACTTGCAGAGAAATGTTAAATTTCCTGTATGTATCCTTGTTTTTAGGCCTTTTGTCATTACTTGGAGAATTACACTGAGACTTCTCTCAAAAATTGGAAATAAAAATATAAGAACAAACTGTAAATTTAAACTGTAAAAATAATACATTAATATCCAAGCAAAGTCATCCCAAGGAAAAGAACTCCCAGGCTTGTGGGAATTGACTATCTTTGTTGAATTTTCATAACTAATGAAAAAATAGTGGAGGAAGGGGAAAGGCTGGAGGGAAGCGGTGAGTTGATTAAACTTAGATTCACAGAAGAAGGAAAATAAAAGTAAAAAGAAGTAAAAGTCAATAGCTTTCAATCAAGCTGTAGTGGGAAAGGCAGGTAACACTGGAGCAGAGGACAGAGTGCAGAGGCTTTGGTGCTATCAGCATGGCTTTTTGTGTTTAAGGGCTTCCTTTGTGGCTCAGACCATGGAGAATTTGCCTGCAATGCCAGAGATCTGGGATTGATCCCAGGGTCAGGAAGATCCCCTGGAGAAGGGAATGGCTACCCACTCCAGTATTCTTGCCTGGAGAATCCAAGGGATTCTGAGCAACTAACACTTTCACTTTCACTTTTTGTGTTTTAAAAATGTATAAGGAGATGTGGGCATTTTGAGTGTTTTTTAAAAAATTGATTAAATCACTCCATTGAGAGATTATTCATAAGCTTCCCTTGTTTAATTTACTTTGCATAATATCCTCACACCCAAATTTTCAGTTTATTAGATTTCCACACTCACTGAAATCAGTATTTTCACTCATGTGACAAATTTATCTAAGACTAAGCATAAATGCATAAAATTTATGGTTTAATACTGAAGTTTTTTGGGGGACACTTTATATGAATCTGTTTCAGAAAGATACTAATTATTGTTTCCTAAGCAGAAGGGCAGATTGTGGACTAAGTTAAATAATCTTAGATAGTAGGCAGCTAAGATATGGTAAAACATAGGCTGAGATAAACAATACAAATCATAAAACTTCCTTGTAACAGTACACCAGATATCTTGGGCAATAGCTTTGCTGTGTGCAGATCCAGTTGTTTAATTTTCATTTAAATGTTTGACCTTCAAAACTAAAACTCATTCAAAATAATAAAATATTATGATTATGTGGATAGAGGACAAAAATAAGTTATTATTTGTTATGAAAATTTTGCTTAAAATTATGAAAAAGATATAGATATTTTTAAAAAGTGAAAGACTTTCAGTTAACAAACAATTGCTTACATAATTCAGCATTTTCTAGTAATATAAATGATCAATTGATTCAGAATTTCTAATTTTGCCTATTTTAGACAGATTAATTATGCATTCTAAGAGACATTAACCAACTAATATTTTAATTTTTTCTCAAATTTACATCTATTGAAGAAAAATTACTACTAAAGTTTGTGTTCTAGATTTATTGGAATTTTAAAAAAAGAGACTAATGCTTACCTTGTTTTATTGTACTGTATCATCCATACTGAAAATATTTGTACTCAATTTTATGAAGTAAAAAATAAATATAAAAAGTGTCAGGGGTATAGTTGTTATTTTTTTTTTCAGTATATATACTGAAAAAAAATATAAACTGAAAAAATATGTGTGTATGTACATATACATAAATACCATGAAAAATCAAGTTTTTGGAACCACTGTAAGATATGATAGGCAATCTATTTGTTGATGGTTTATCTATTGTCAGTGTTCATAGGTTGAGTTGTAAAGAGTCCTAAAATATTTAGTATACTCTTAATTCAAGTTCAAGAATTTTTATAAAATAAATGTTTGCAATTATTTAGTAACCACAAACCAAAAAAGACAGTGTGATTCATATTTTTTCATTGACATCACACTGCATACAAACAAGAAAATCTGAAGCACCAATGAATGGTGCTTATTATGATCTAGCTGGACAATTTAAGTTGTGTAATATAAGACACACCCTTGAGATGGAAACAGTACATAATATAGTGAATAATAATGATTCTGTGTATTCCTTCTAGCATGAATTTACATATAAAAGTTTTTTTTTTTTCCTGTAAAACAGCAAAAAGAAAGGTTCTGAGAATTTTCTTTTTTTAATTGCTAAAGTTAGCATGGCTTTCAGTTTAGGCAATGCCAGTTTGAATTTGAGAAAAATAACACTAAGCTAACAAAAGGATTAGAGAAGTTATTCAATTCGGACATATTTCATACATACATATTTCATACATACATATTTCAAAATTATGTATGCTTTTACTTTAAATCCAAATCAATTCTACCTAATAAAATGAACTAGTTTTTATTTAGAATACAGATATTAAGGAAAACTATATATATGAATATATATATATATACAAAATGTATATACCTCTTGGCACTTGATGTTGTTTTTAGAAAACACTGAAGTAAAACATTTGGAAAAACTTGGATATCTGAATCAACTTTTTAAAAATCAATAGTCACTATTTTAAAAAAATAGTAGATTAACAATGCTCTGTTAGTTTTAGGGATGTACAGCCAGGGATTCAGTTATACATATACATATACATATATCTATTATTTTTCAAATTCTTTTCTCATTGAGGTTAGTACAGAATATTGAGTACAGTTAGTACAGAATATTGAGCAGAGTTTGCTGTGCTATCCTAGAGGAGGATATGGCAACCCAGTACTCTTGCTGGAGAAACCTATGGATAGGGGAACCTGATGGGCTACAGTCCATGGACTGTACAGGACATGACTGAAGTGACTTAGCATGCACACATGCCCTATGCTATACAGTAGGTCCTTGATGCTTACATATTTTAAATATAGTAGTGTGCACATGTCAATCCCAAACTCCCAATCTATCATTCCCCTCCACTCTTCCCCCGGTAGAGTTCATTAAGTTCATTCTTTAAGTCTGTGAGTCTATTTTTTTTAATAAATAAGTTCATCTGTATCATTTCTTTTTTTAGATTTGGCATATAAGAGATATCATATGATATCTGTCTTTTTCTGTCTGACTTACTTCACTTAGCATGATAATCTCCAAGTATTTCTGTGTTGCTGCAAATAGTATTATTTCATTCTTTTTAATGACTGGGTAATATTCCATTGTATATATGTACCACATCTTTACCCATTCATCTGTCAATGGGCAGTTAGATTGTTTCCATGTCTTGGCTACAAAAAACAGTACTGCCATGAACACTGATGTGCATGTATCCTTTTTAACATGTTTTTCTCCAGACATATGCCCAGAAGTGGGATTTATGGATCATATATTAGCTGTATTTTTCATTTCTTTAAAGGAATCTCCATACAGCATCCCAAGTAAATGAATAAATTTTAAAAATATCACCACTAAACAATTTATCAAAGTGAAACCATTATAGTAATATGAGAAAAGTAGATTTTAAAGCAAAAATTGTTCTAATAAAGAAGAACATTTCATTATAATACAAGGATCCAGTCATTAGGAAAAGTTACATTTATAAATTTATATGCAATCAAAAACAGTTTCAATAGATTGAACAAAACAGATCCAAATAAAAGAGAAAACAGACCAATTTATATTCATGGCATGAGATTTGACATACTTATGAATAATTATGAAAAATAATTACAAAAATCAGTAAGGATTTATAAGTTTAGAAAAGCTTGATTAACAAAAACGATCTAATTGAGAACTATAAGAAAATGCTTCCCAGAAGTCAGAATGAACGTACTTTACAAGTATACTTGGAAAATTTTGAAAAAATAAGCATATCTTCAGCCATTAATCAAGTCTCAAATAATTTCAAAGGATTAAGATTATACAAAGTGTGCTTTCTAACTACAGTGGAAATAAGTTAAAAACAGTACCAAAGAAATAACTATAAAATTCCCTATGAAATATTCAATTAAGAAATATATAGATTAAAAAAGAAATCACAGTATTTTTGAATGAAATAATAATGGAAATAATACATAAAATGTGTTTGATTCATAAAATGCAAGTGTATGGGAAAATATTTAACCTTAAATTCAGATGTTAAAACAAAGAAAAGATTTTAAAATAGCCAATAAATATCCATTTCACTGAATTGGAAAAATAGTATCAGGGAACTAAATCTTTTGGATCAGCATTGTTTTCATTCAAAGTCAGAGATTTGCATGCACCTAACTTGGGCAGTGGTGGCTCAGAGGTTAAAGCATCTGCCTGCAATGCAGGAGACCTGGGTTCAATCCCTGGGTTGGGAAGATCCCCTGGAGAAGGAAATGGCAACCCACTCCAGTATTCTTGCCTGGAGAATCTCATGGATGGGGGAGCCTGGTGGGCTATAGTCCACGGGGTTGCAAAGAGTCAGACATGACTGAGCGACTTCACTCACTCACTCAACTTAGGCAGGATCTGCTTAATCTTAGCCTGTGTTCAGCTCATTTAAGTTCAGTTAAGTTGCTAGGTGTCGTGTCCAACTCTTTGCTACCCCATGGACTGCAGCATACCAGGACTCCCTGTCCATCACCAACTCCTGGAGTTTACTCAAACTCATGTCCATTGAGTCAGTGATGCCATCCAACCATCTCATCCTCTGTTGTACCCTTCTCCTCCCAACTTTGACCTTTCCCAACATCAGGGTCTTTACAAATGAGTCAGCTCTTTGCATGACGTGGCCAAACTACTGGAGTTTCAGCTTCAACATCAGACCTTCCAATGAACACTCTGGACTGACCGCCTTTAGGATGTACTGGTTGAAACTCCTTGAAGTCCAAGGGACTCTCAAGAGTCTTCTCCAACACCACAGTTCAAAAGCATCAATTCTTTGGTGCTCAGCTTTCTTTATAGTCTAACTCTCACATCCATAAATGACTACTGGTAAAACCATAGCCTTGACTAGATGGACCTTTGCTGGCAAAGAAAGTAATGTCTCTGCTTTTTAATATGCTGTCTAGGTTGGTCATAACTTTTCTTCCAAGGAGTAAGTGTCTTTTAATTTCATGGCTGCAGTCACCATCTGCAGTGATTTTGGAGCCCCCCCAAAAAAGTCTGCCACTGTTTCCACAGTTTCCCCATCTATTTGCCATGAAATGATAGGGCCAGATGCCATGATCTTAGTTTTCTGAATGTTGAGCTTTAAGTCAACTTTTTCACTCTCCTCTTTCACTTTCATTAAGAGGCTCTTTAGTTCTTCTTCACTTTCTGCCATGAGGGTGGTGTCATCTGCATATCTGAGGTTATTGATATTTCTCCCAGCAATCTTGATTCCAGCTTGTGCTTATCCAGCCCAGCATTTCTCAGATATAGTCTACATATAAGTTAAATAAGCAGGGTGACAATATATAGCCTTGATGTACTCCTTTTCCTATTTGGAACCAGTCTGTTGTTCCATGTCCAGATCTACTGTTGCTTACTGACCTGTATACAGATTTCTCAAGAGGCAGATCAGGTGGTCTGGTATGCCCATCTCTTTCAGAGTTTTCCAAGTTTATTGTGATCCACACAGTCAAAGGCTTTGGCATAGTCAATAAAGCAGAAATAGATGTCTTTTTTCTGGAACTCTCTTGATTTTTGCTGATCCAGCAGATGTTGGAAATTTGATCTCTGGTTCCTAATCCTTTTCTAAAACCATCTTGAACATTGAATTTCATGGTTCATGTATTTTTGAAGCCTGACTTGGATAATTTTGAGCATTATTTTACTAGCGTGTCAGATGAGAACAATTGTGTGATAGTTTGAGCATTCTTTGGGATTCCCTTTTTTAGGAATTGGAATGAAAACTGACCTTTTCCAGTCCCGTGGCAACTGCTGAGTTTTCCAAATTTGCTGGCATATTGAGAGCAGCTATTTCACAAAATCATCTTTTAGGATTTGAAATAGCTCAACTGGAATTCGGTCACATCCACTAGTTTTGTTCATAGTGATGCTTCCTAAGGCCCACTTGACTTCACATTCCAGGATGTCTGGCTCTAGGTGACTGATCACACCATCATGATTATCTGGGTCGTGAAGAAGTTTTTGTACAGTTCCTCTGTGGATTCTTGCTAACTCTTCTTAATATCTTCTGCTTCTGTTAGGTCCATACCATTTCTGTCCTTTATTGAGCCCATCTTTGCGTGAAATATTCCCTTGGTATCTCTCATTTTCTTGAAGTGATCTCTAGTCTTTCCTATTCTATTTTTTTCCTCTATTTCTTTGCACTGATCTTTTAGAAAAGTTTTCTTATCTCTCCTTGCTATTCTTTGGAACTCTGCATTCAAATGGATATATATTTCCTGTTCTCCTTCGTTTTTTGCTTCTCTTCTTTTCACAGCTATTTGTAAGGCCTCCTCAGACAGCCATTTTGCTTTTTTGCATTTTTTTCCCCCTTGGGGATGGTCTTTATCCCTGTCTCCTATAGAGTGTCACAAACCTCCATCCATAGTTCATCAGGTACTCTGTCTATCAGATCTACTCCCTTAAATCTCTTTCTCACTTCCACTGTATAATCATTAGGGATTTGATTTAGGTCATACCTGAATGGTATAGTGGTTTTCCCCACTTTCTTCAGTTTAAGTCTGAATTTGGCAATAAGGAGTTCATGATCTGTACCACAGTCAGCTCCCAGGCTTGTTTTTGCTGACTGTATAGAGCATCTTCATCTTTGGCTGCAAAGAATATAATCAATCTGATTTCAGCTTTGACCATCTGGTGATGTCTATGTGTAGAGACTTCTCTTGTATTATTGGAATAGGGTGTTTGTTATGACCAGTGTGTTCTCTTGGCAAAATTCTATTAGCCTTTGCCCTGCTTCATTCTGTACCCAAGGCCAAATTTGCCTGTTACTCCAGGTGTTTCTTGACTTCCTACTTTTGCATTGCAGTCCCCTATAATGAAAATGACATCTTATTTTTTTTTTGGGTGTTAGTTCTTAAAGGTCTTGTAGGTCTTCATAGAACCATTCAAATTCAGCATCTTCAGCATTACTGGTTGGGGGCTATACCTGGATTACTGTGATATTGAATGGTTTGCCTTGGAAACAAACAGAGATCATTGTGTCATTTTTGAGATTACATCCAAGTACTGCATGTTGGATTTAGCCAGTGTTACTGAAGTTCAAAAAGGTAGCAGTGTTTGGATTTAGAAACAAGAAATCAGAACAACTTAGAGTTCTCAAGAACTCACTTATTTTTCAGGTGTAATTGAAAGATAATTTGTTTCCTATAGAAAGTATTTTATTATTTTTTTTTTTGTAAATATTGTCCCTACTGAAAAATTGTGTATTATTTTCTAGGTAGCAGTAGATATTGGCTCAAAAGATTATCACATTTTTGCTTTCTACAGTATCAGTATTTACAAGATAGTTATGAAGTGCATTAGTCAGTGACACTTTCTATTGTGGTGATTTAAAACATGTCTGGTAATAATGAGGGATTTCCTTTATCTTTCTTAAAAATATTCCCATCATTTTTTGTGCTACTTTTTAATTGAAGTATAGTTGCTTACAATGTTTTAGGTGTATAGCAAAGTAATTTAGTAATGCATGTGCTTAGTTGCTCAGTCTTTGTAACCCCATGGACTGTAAACTGCCAGGCTCCTTTTTCCATGGGGATTCTCCAGGCAAGAAGACTGGAATGGATTGCCATGCCCTCCTCCAGATGATCTTCCCAACCCAGGGACTGAATCCTGGTCTTCTGCACTGCAGGCAGATTCTTTACCATCTGAGCTATGAGGAAATTCCCAGTGAATGCATATGAATACATATGTATTCATTTTCAAATTCTTTCCCATTATAGCTTATTAAAAGATAATGCATATAGTTGCCTGTGCTAAACAGTAGATCCTTGTTGTTTATCTATTTTATGTATAGCAGGGTATATCTGTTAATCTCAAACTCCAGTTTATCCTTCCCTCACTTTCCCTTTGGTGATCATAAGTCTGGTTTCTATGTCTATGAGTCTGTTTCTGTTTTGTGAAAGTGCTAGTCTCTCAGTCATGTCTGACTCTGTGACCTGATGCACTGTAGCCCGCCAGGCTCCTCTGTCTGTGGAATTCTCCAGGCAAGAATACTAGAATGGTTTGCCATTTCCTTCTCCAGGGAATCTTCCAGACCCAGGGATCAAACAAGGATCTGTTTTGTAAGTAAGTTCATTTATGTATTTTTTTTTAGGTTCCAATATAAGTAATATCATATGATATTTGTCTTTCTCTATCTGGCTTACTTTACTTAGTATGGTAATCTCTGGGTCCATCCATGTTGCTGCCAATGGCATTATTTCATTGTTTTTTGCTGCTGAATAATATTCTATTTTATATTCATATATATTTATATGTATATGTATGTGTATATATACACCATATCTTTTTTTATCAGTTCATCAAATCAATGGAATTTAAGTTGCTTCCATGTTTGGTATTGTAAATAGTGCTACAATGTACATTGGGGTGCAGGTATCTTTTTGAATTAGAGTTTTCATCATTTCCAAATATATGCCAAGGAGTGGAATTATTGGATCCTATGATAACCCTGTTTTTAGTTTTTAAGAAACCTCCATACTTTTCTCCATAGTAGCAGCCCCAATTTACATTCCTACCAACAGTGTAGGAGGGTTTCTGTTTTTCCACACACTCTCCAGAATTTATTATTTGCAGACGTTTTAAGTGTACAAGTCTACAAAAGTCTACAAATGCCATTCTGACTGGTGATACAAATGCCATTCTGACTGTAGTTTTGTAGATTTGAGGTGATACCTTGTAGTATTGATTTGCATTTCTCTAAGTATTCATGATGTTGAGCATCTTTTCATGTGACAATTGGTCATTTATATGTCTTCTTTGGAGAAATATCTATTTAGGTTTTCTGGCCATTTTTAATTTATCTTATGTTGAGTTGTATAAGCGGTTAGTATATTTTGGAAACTAAATTTTTTGTTAGTTGCATCATTTGCAGATATTTTCCCTCATTTTGTGGGTTGCCTTTTCATTTTGATTATGACTGTCACTCTTTGAAGTAGACATGATACTATACATACCTCCAGAAAAGTACTAGAACTCACAATGAATTTGGTAAGTTATAGGAATAATATTAATATACAAAAATCTGTTGCATTTCTATATGTTAGCAACAAAATATCAGAAAGAGAAAGTAAGGAAACAATCTAATTAACCATTGCATCAAAAGGAAAAAAAATACCTAGGAATAAACCTACCTAAGGAGGGAAAAGAAGACCTGTATTTCAAAAACTGTTAGATGCTGATGAAAGAAATTGAAGACAGTATAAAGACACATGGAAAGATATATTGTGTTCTTGGATTGGAAGAATCCATATTGTTAAATGACTACTCCCGTAGGCAATTTGCAGTGTCATTGTAATACCTATAAAATTACCAATGGCATTTTTTACAGAACTGAATGAAAAAAAAATTTGTATAGAAATAGAAAAGACCCCAAATAGCCAAAACAGTAGAAGAACAGAGCTCAAGGTATCAGGCTCCCTGACTTCTGATTATAATGTAAACTTACAATAATCAAAACAGTATGGTACTGGCAAAAAAACAGACACATAGATCAATGGAACAGAATAGAGAGCCCAGAAATAAACCCATGCACTTGTGGCCAATAGGTCCACAACAAAAGAGCCAAGGATATACAATGGAGAAAAGACAGTCTCTTCAATAAGTCATACTAGGAAAACTGGATGGCTACATGTAAAAGAATGAAATTAGTGCATTCTCTAACACCATACATAAAAGTACATTCAAGATGGATTAAAGACCTAAATGTACGACCAGATACCATAAAACTCTTAGAGGAAAACACAGACAGACTTTTCTTTAAAGTAAATCACAGCACTATTTTTATAAATCTGTCTCCTAAAGTAATGGAAACAAAAGCACAAATAAACAAATGGGATATAATTAAACTTAAAAACTTTTACACAGCAAACAAAACTGTAAACAAAATCAACATTCTTCATAGTTTTAATTAAATTTTAAATATATCTGAAAATTATTTAATAAAGAAGAATTATCAAAAATTCTATGGTTTTTACAAACAACTGTAACCCATAATAAATAATTTGAACACTAGAAAATACCAATGAATGTTATTGGGTATTTGGATAGCAATTATGATCTCCTAGCAAGGATTATAGCACAACACAATCACATGTCAAAATTGTGACTTTAATGAGCAATTTTGCTTTCAAAACTTTTCTGTATATTAGAACAATACTCATAGGATTTGTGTAAAGTATACATGTCTATTAATTTTTTCCTGTTAATATTGATTTTGTTCATAAGAATAAATCATCATTACCAGAAAACACAAACACACACATATTTCGTAACATCAGCTAAAGGCTGAGGAATTGATAGCTTCTTTTCAACTAGCTCCTGCTCCTATTACCCAAAATGACAACCTCAACTTTTGACTCCACATATCAGCATTTAAACATTTTTAGCCTCAGAACCTTTTTTGCATTTTCCCAACTGTGCAACTTATTTGTCTTATGATTTGGAATTGGGAAAGGCATAATGGAAATATGCCTTTCATATTTGCATTAGTGAAAAGTATTCTCTCTGCACTCACGTGATTTTAGATAGCATTGGGCAAAAAGCCTTAGTCTGGTGACTGTAGCACTGGTCTCTGAAGCTGATTGAAGAGATTGTAGAATTTGACGGGTGCACAGTTGTGAGGTCATGCCAGCCTGGTGTCAGACATTAAAGTTCGTCAACCTTAAAAAATGTAGAAGAAACAGGGGTTTTACCCAAGGCACAAATCAGAGCCGGTCTCATCTGCCTATTCCCATCCTTCTTAAATAAGAGGCTCTCTGTTTTACTACTCTATCTCAAAGGATCAAGGATTACAAATTCTAAGTGACTAATTCAAAGAATGATGGCACCCCCACAGAAATCAGAGCTTCTAAAGCCTCATTTGCCATACTAAAAGCTCCTGTCCATATCCATAGAGCCTAATATATGTTCTTGCCTTTTTTTGCAGGCCATTTTTTCATTCCTTGATATTACCTTGGATACATGAACTTCATAAATTATTTTGAATCCAGTTCAATTCACTTTAGTCTCTCAGCATGTCCGAATCTTTGCAACCCCATGGACTGCAGCACACCAGGCTTCCCTGTCCATCACCAGCTCCCAGAACTTGCTCAAACTTGTGTCCTTCAAGTCTGTGATGCCATCCAACCATCAGAAAACAAACAAACAAACAAACAAACAGAACATTATCCTTAAAGTAAAGAGGGCTAAGCCCAAACCGACTCTTTGTGATCCATGGAATTCTCCAGGCCAGAATACTGGACTGGGTAGCCATTCCATTCTCCAGGGGATCTTCCTAACCCAGGGATTGAACCCAGGTCTCCCGTATTGCGGGCAGATTCTTTACCAGCTGAACCACAAGGGAAGCCCTTTGAATCCATCAGCTTTATAAATTATCTTCTATACATTGACCCCAGAATGCAATAAGATTGCTTTTCAATTAAGTTTACCTGTGACCATATTATACAGTAAGTTAAGTGGCATATTACTTGGTTGTTTTTTGATTTTGTGCTTGATGATGTTATTTGTCCAAGATCACTAGTTCAGTTCAGTTCAGTTCAGTTGCTCAGTCATGTCTGACTCTATGACTCCATGAATCGCTAGGGAAACAAAATTGACACCTCTTGTATTGTCTCCATTATAAATAGAGATACAGATAATATTCCACAAAAGAGGGAAGAGAAGAAGCATTTGTTCTATGAATTAAAAAGAATTAAAGAGACCCTTTATTCACCTCATCTGGTTCTCATCCTCAAATTAAAATAAAACTTTTAATTTTTTTTCCTATAAATTACAGATTAACAATTTCATCTATGACTTTGGAATGATGATATTTGAAGATATATAACATTTGCAGATATAATAATTCTGTGAGAAACATGCTGTTTTTCTTCTCAGAAGAGGTAGCTGTTAACCTAATGATATAGCAAACTATTTTGGAGTTTTGGGTTTTCTATGCAAATACCTGTCACATTTTTTTCCTGTGAGTCAGTACCTCAAAAACCTGAAAATCTTGTCATTTGTCCACATAAACTACTTGTCTCAGAATGCTTCAGTTTATTTGTTTGCTTGTTTTACTAAAAAGGGTGACATACTGTCCAAAATGTGATAGCATACCTCTAAACTACAAAATTAGAAACAGGAAATTTCCTCCTTCCAAATAAACAATGAAAAAAAAGGACTTTATACACATATCCATTATCATTACAGACATAGTAAAGTCCATGGAGTTAGGCTGGCGGGATTCAAAGCCTAACTCTTTACTTCCTTTGTTGTTGTTCAGCCCCTAAATCATGTCGGATTCTTTGTGACCCCATGGACTTCAGCACACCAGGTCCCCCTGTCATTCACTATCTCCCAAAGTTTGCTCAAATTTATGTCCACTGATACTAGTTAACCATCTCATCCGCTCCCACCCCCTTCTCCTTTTGCTTTCATAATCTTTCCCAGCGTCAGTCTTTTCCACATGAATTGACTCTTCACATCAGGTGGCCAAAGTATTGGAGTTTCAGCTTTAGCATCAGTCCTTCTAATGAATATTCAGAGACGATTTCCTTTAGGATCCACTGGTTTGATCTCCTTGGAGTCCAAGAGACTCTCAAGAGTCTTCTCTAGCACCGCAATTCGAAAGCATCAATTATTTGATGCTCAGCCTTCTTTATGATCCAACTCTCACATGTGTACATGACTGTATAAGAAATAATTTAGGGATTAAAAACAATATTGAACAAACATTTATTAGCTGGAAGAATAATAGCTACTTAAATGATGTAGTCATTGGATTAACAGTTTAGAAATTAGTTTATCCCATAGTCCAACTTCACCAGAACCATTTTTTTTTCTTTTGTGGCACCCAGTGGCATATGGGATCTTAGTTTCCAAACCAAGATTTAACCAGCACCCTCTGGAGTGGAGACACAGTCTTAACCACTGGACTACCAGGGAAGTCCTCAGTCCATTGTTTAAATGAATATATGAGACATAAAAATTATTATCATGAAATATATTACTAAGATTATACTACAAATGTTATATCAGTGTTAAATAAGAATATATTTTAAAATAAACCATATTTTCACAAGGAAAATGATCTAACTTTCTGATAAATTGTATTATGTAAGTTACAGATAGAAAAATAAATTTAATATTTTAGTACAACCAATGAGATACTAATTAAATTTTAATTTTATTGGCAATAATTAAATGTCATAAAAGAGAAATAATATTTAAAACAAAATGTAACCCTATACAATGAGAACTTTAAAAATTAAATAAAGATCCCCCAAAATGGTATGTAAATCATAATATAAAAATATATAAATAAAATACATTGTGTTAGATTTTGAAAAAAAGATTTCTACCAAGAAGATACTTGATTTTTGCTTTAATATCCTCTAATTTTTACTATTGGAATTGTGGTATATGAAATTACTATGTAGGAAGCAAAAATGGAAATTCTGTTATTTGCAATATTCCTATAGAGGATTTAGGTTTCACAAAATGAAGAAATGTTATTTTAAATCAAGTTTGTGTTTTCTAATTCTCAGGAAAAATGTATGATAATGTTGAAATTATTGGGCATTTTGAGTTGGAGTCATATGAATGTCAGGGGTTCGTCATCATTGTTTCAACTACATACCCAGAATTGTCTGTCGTGCATTCCTCATCTATAAAGCTGTGAATTATGAAATGTTAGTCATAATGTTAGTAGTGAGATGCACTACCTTGTTCACCCTGGTGGCTCAGACAGTAAAGAATCTGCCTGCCAGTGCAGGAGACCCAGGGTCTCCTGGGTCTGGAAGGGTCTCCTGGGTCATCCCTGGGTCAGGAAGATCTGGAGAAGGGGATATCTATCCACTCCAGTATTCTTGCCTGAGAAATCCCATGATCAGTGGAGAATGGTAGGCTATAGTCTGTGGGGTCTCAAAAAGTTAAGAGATGACTGAGCAACCAATACCTTGTTCACAGGTGGGATTCATTTGCAGCTGGGTTAATAGTAAGAAACGATAATTTCTGTTTGTGTTCTTGTCAAATAATTTCACTACCACTACAACTGGAGTTTTGCAGGATACATCCTTTCTGTAATTGTTTTCTTTTTGCAGTAACTGATGTAAAGGGGGTCTGGGATATGTTTAGAAGCTAACAACCAACCATATGAGGAAGAAAATAATTAGAACAATGTTTCCCAAAAGATAGTATCTGGGCCATCTACATCAATATTGCCTACACTGTTTTTTTAACAATTCAGATCCCAGGGCTTCACTTCATAATAGAGATATTCCCCATTATCCAAAAAGTAGAGCATTAATATGACATCAGTGGTAAGCCGAATATTGTTCAAACAAGAAGTAATTACCTTTGGACACATCAAGCTAAAGTACAGATGCTTACTGATATTTCATTAAGCTATGGGTAAGATGCTGACTGCAGTTCCCAGGAAAGGAGCTTGGTGGTGCAGCTCTTGCTACTTGGGGTTCTCGCCAGCTGCAAAATAATCTGACTGCCATTTTCACTCTTCACTTTTTTTTGTAAAAGGGAAAATCAACTTTGAATTCCTTTGGTTATGTGAAAAGAAATAAATACTAATGTAGGTCTTTCCTAAAAGTGAAGTGGCTTAGAGCAAACTTTCAAAAAGCGGGAGATACCTGTAATTGAATCAAAATTGAAGGGTTACTATTCCCAGGAATATTCATTTTAAAGAAGTAATTTTATAGTTCTATTGAATAATGATCAAGCAAAATAATGTTTGTTCTTTATTCATATCTATCAGGCAATGGAGGTGCCAGTGGAAAGAACAATCGTAGCTATTAGATGTCTTAAGGAAGTGCCTGAGCTACGAACGCCAAGTGCTTGGGTATGTGCACTTCATAATCTCTCTTGGCCTCAGGTGCTGTGATAATACTTTCCTCTCTAGATGCAATTATAATGTGAGATTTCTTCTAGTCATTCATAGATATTCTCAGGCATATCACCTGAGCAGCTGTCATTGAAAGAAGCTGAATGGTGAGGATTTACAAGGAAGAATAACATGTAGATGGGTTCAGAAAACTTAAAATCCAATAAAATCACAGGCATCAATGATGTAAGTTAAAATGAGATAGATTCCAGAAAAAAGGCAAAACCAACATGCAATGAGACAGAAAAAAAAAAAAATCAAATCCATTGCCATTAAGAGATATTAAGAACATCCTTTCTGATGAACATGAAATTAAATTTACACCATGAGTTAGGCAAAATTATGAAGGGGCAATAATAGAAGTCTTAAGGACGGGAAAATAATTAAATCTCCCTCAGTTTTAATTCATAAAATACCCAATCATTAGATCATTTCTTTTCTTTCATTGCATTATATCCTTAATTACATTTTTTCCAGACATCTCTTTTATTTTTTTGTTGTACTGTTAGTATCCCAAAAATGCCTGGGGTGAGTTGTTGGTCTCGATACAGAAGGAATTTTCTTGCTTAAGTAAAACTATCACGTATGAGACTCAGAAAAAGAAAAATCTTTATAGATCTTAAGTTTAAAACTTTAAAGTATTAACAAATTCTTTATCTAAGGATCAAAAATCTTTTGAAGAGCTGTGGGTAAAGCACAACTGAGACTCTGTATGCTTCAGAGAGCAGAACTCTGTCAGTGGCTGATCACTATTGTTTCACTCATATATCTAGATTTAAGTCCATCACACTTTTCTTTGTAAACAGCAACTATGACTTAGATTTTATATATGAATCCTAAATGCATGGATTTTTAAAAAGTGCTATATCAACCCACAAATATATTTGAAGAATCTCTATGCTTTAAAACTATATTACTAAAAGCATCAATTAACTAGAGTTGCTTCAATCCATTTAGATAATTTACATTTTCCAATCTGAAATTTTGATAGATATTGTAATGATATAATAGATATTGTAATATCTATTACATTAGATAGATAATGTAAATAGATAATTTACATTCTCCAATAAGAAAAATATTGCACATCTGAAAAGAACTGAAACATAATAATTAATTATGTTGATGTTAGGGTGGAGAGAGGATTTGAATATTTAAAAAGAAGAAAACAGAATCTCAAATACACAAAGAGAACAAATTTATAACCTGGGAATTTCATTCAATATGTAAATAAAGCAGTATGTTGACTTTCAGTTTATAGTAACTTTATAATCCCATGCAAAAGAGTTCCAGAAGTAGCTAGTCCAGGACTGGTTTGGTGGTTCTGAAAACACTTGAAGGACTAAAGTTTCAGTGGGATGGTGCTGGGCGGGGAGTTTGCTGTTTGTTTTCTCTCTGATTGCCATAGTTTTCAACTTCAAGTATACAGTATGGGTACTGGAACGCTTACCACTAGTACATATTGCAGGAAGCACATGTGGGTGCCACTTCCAAATGAGAAAACCCCTTTTAAAGACTTCCAGAAATTTCAATACTGTCACATTGTCCAACCTATGTAAAAGGGTATTTTGGAGAATTTTTCTTCATTCACTTGTTGTTGTTAAGCTTATTACATTTCTCCATCCAAATAAAAACAAAAATAGAGAAAGAATGTATATACTAAATTCATAAGTACCAATAGTCAACTCCAATGTAAGAAGATAAAGTAGTTTAAAATTTTATTTAATCTACAGGATAGTTATTCTACTCTGTTGTTGAACTCCTTGGAGAGGATGGCAAAGATGTTGTTCTGATTTAAAAAAAATAGAATAAAAAACATAAATACTCAGAAGTTCATTAGGACCATGTTAGGACTGGTTGTAGCTGTGATATGTTGAAAAATGTTTTTTCTGGTTAGGTTTTAAATTCAATTTAAAATAACTTTGTTCTTGGTTTTATCAAAGTAGTTTATTTGTGTTAACTTGCTTATTCTCAGTATAAGTGGATTGTATCTAAAAGTAATATTTCACTTAAAATGTCCACTACACACACACAGAGGAAATGACTATATAAGGTTATATATTTCACTAAAAATTACAAGAAATAAGATACATTGAAGAAAGGAAAACCCACAGGAATGCTTTGAACCAAAATATTTCATGATGTAAAGAAGACATCTAGTTTCCACATGCAGTTTAGAATTACAATGAATACTGCAAAAATTAGCTAGTATAGAAGCTGGTAATAAAGCAGAGAGGTAAGGATGATGGTTAATTTTTCCAGTCATTCTGCAATACCATCTTTCTTTTGGCCATGATCACAAACTCTGTACACATAGAAGTATCATAAACTATGCAGCCTACAAATGACTAGCCTCAAATCACATAGAAACACATAAGGTATTAGGATGGCCTATTTACTAACAATAACTAGCTTCTATAAATGTCTTATGATATATCACATTTCAGCAATGACTATATGTAAGGAGTTTTTCTAACACAGGCAGATCATTTCACATCATATCACTAGGAATATATTAAAACATGAGATGGTAGTGCTAGCATAGAGTTAGCCCCAGAAATCTGCATTGTGGTTTTAAAAATAACATGTATTTTATAATACAATAAATGTGGCTTAATATTCCATCTTAACTACTTAGTAGAAATATTGTATCAGCCTGTCAACCGTGGTTTGGGGAACTAGTTGTCCTCCATATTAGTTCATAAGATTTGAGTGATACTTTTCATAACTTCCAGTTTAGGGATTGGCCAGGAAATGCAAACTAGTTAATAAAAATGTGCTAGTCAGAGTTGGATCTCAAGGATGGGCATGTGACCAAAGTGAGCCAATCCAGGTTCTTTTTCAAGTGACTGCTATGGCTTCTAAAGAGAGAATTTTCCCCCTTCTAACATAATGGTAATAAATAATAATGTTATTAATTATACATGATCCTTTGGATTTCAGTGTTGTCTGCCATATGACCCAGCAATACCACTTCTGGGCATACACACTGAGGAATCTAGATCTGAAAGAGACACGTGCACCCCAATGTTCATCGCAGCACTGTTTATAATAGCCAGGACATGGAAACAACCTAGATGCCCATCAGCAGATGAATGGATAAGGAAGCTATGGTACATATACACCATGGAATATTACTCAGCCGTTAAAAAGAATTCATTTGAATCAGTTCTAATGAGATGGATGAAACTGGAGCCCATTATACAGAGTGAGGTGAGCCAGAAAGATAAAGAACATTACAGTATACTAACACATATATACGGAATTTAGAAAGATGGTAACGATGGCCCTATATGCAGGGCAGAAGAAGAGACGCAGAAGTACAGAACAGACTTTTGAACTCTGTGGGAGAAGGGGAGGGTGGGATGTTTCGAAAGAACAGCATGTATATTTTCTGTGGTGAAACAGACCACCAGCCCAGGTGGGAGGCATGAGTCAAGTGCTCGGGCCTGTTGGGCTGGGAAGATCCAGAGGAATCGGGTGGAGAGGGAGGTGGGATGGGAGACCGGGATGGGGAATTCGTGTAACTCTATGGCTGATTCACATCAATGTATAACAAAACCTACTGAAAAATAAAAAAATTAAAAAAAAAAAAATATATACATGAACTGTTTTAAAGTTCCTTGCTTGAAAAATAACAGACACATCATAAAATTCTGAAAATTTTATTTTAAACTTGAAAATGACCAATATAATAAAAAAAAAAAAAGATCAAGATAAAATGGAGTAGTAAAAAGAATACTAAATCTGGAATTAGAAATCCTACTCTACCACTTGCTATACAATATATGGAAATTCACACAAATTACTTAACATCTATGGATCTGTTTTATCATCAGAAGAGTAATATTGAAGCATTTTTTTTAACCTCTCTGGTTAGTGTATGTAGTCAGAAATGTTTACAAACTTTGTGATACCCTGTATTGAAATGTGGGACCCACTGTCTAAAAGTTATTAGAAATATAAACAATGATTCACTAAACCGAATGCAATCTGCTTCTGCAGAACCCTCTGCAACTAAACAGAGTATTGTACATATGCATGTGTATATATATTTATATGTATATATATGTGTGTGTGTTTGTATATTTATGTCTGTCTAAAGGCTAACTCCCCCCTCACCCCTGAGAAGAGGGGCAAGAGCATTTTTAGGCTAAAGTCTACATGCAGAAGCTGTACAGCCAGCTCTGACAGTCATCTCAAAATTGGTCATGAGGTGATCTGATCAGCATCATCTGAATTAAGTACACTTAGTCTTCAGTTCCAGGGTCAGTTTGTCCCCATTTTCTCGAGGCCAGTTCTTGGAACTGTGGCAAGTTATGTCATTAGTACAGTCTGGTCATCATGTATTGGGCTGACCAAAAATTTCCTTCATTTTTCAAGTAAAAATGAAAGACACTTTTTTCATTTTCACCAAGAACTTTATTGAAAAATATATGACCCATTTTGTTCACCACTGGTATCACCATTACTTAGATAATATCACCATTACTTAGTATTTACCAATGTATAGTACTTTACTTCTACGATAATGATGTGTAAGAAACAACTTCTCTGATCTCAGAACCTTATGACAGTAGTCAATTCTCTCTAGTATCTGTGGCTTGACTGGAGTGGCTCTGCTTCAGACTGTGCCTTGGGTTCACAGCTCAAGCCAGGCTCTTTTCATTTCTGAGGGAAAAGAGCAATATATGTGAGTAGAAACACATGACACCTCTTAAGGATTTAACCCTAGCCAAAGCAAGCCCCATGGCTAAAACTAACATTAAAAAGAGGGGAATGTGTACTCTACTTAAAGAAAACCATGGGAAAAAGGGGATATAGCAATTTCTGTGAAAACTATAGGTATAAAAAAATCTGCATTAGGTATCATAAAAGCTACAGATACAGTACATTTTTATGTACTATAAACACAAAGTGAATAAAAGTGGGAAAGTTTATTATACACTGTATACACTAACTAGAACAGGGTATCGATGCTAACATGCAACAGCTAGAATGCAGCTTAAAATTGCAGCATTGAAAATTACAAAATACCTCATAATTCCACGTTCAGTGTACATTTCTCAGATTCACTTGTTCTGAAGCATTTTATACTATGAACTATTCACTACTTGCAACATTCTTCTCTCACCACTTCTCTAACAGTAGGTGGTCTTCTCTCTTACTATTTTGTTTTCTTTTTCTCATTCACTGAGTCTTTGTCCTCTAACGATGCAATAATGTAGTATTTTTAAAGTTATGTTTCTACTAAGATGGAGGGTCTTAAGGTGAATACAAAGGAACATACTCATAAAGGAAAAAAATATGTTTAACCACCTGTGTTATTAAAACGGTGTCTAGGTTTGAATGTCAGGTAAAAACAGCAGTGGATCGAACATATTGGAAGTTTATTTTGGAGGTACACAGTCAATGGCTTGTATAGTGGGTCTGCTCCACGAAATTCATCACTCCTCTATTCCTTAAAATCTTAATGTCTTAGGAGTCATCTGTATTTCAACAATAGGATGGAAATATTAATGAATTAGAATGGGCAATGGGCATGCAATAATGTCTCATAGGGAAGTCCTTATAAATTGCACATAATATCCGAGTTACATTCTACTGGCCAAAGTTTAGACACATGTCTAACCTTAAATACAAAAGAGGCTTAGGATATAATCTTATTTGTTGTGTTTATGCCTTCCTGAAAATGTTGTCAATATTGCAGAAACGGAGACTTGTGATTGGGGCCATGCAATATCTACGAAACCAAAAAATAGAAAAGAAAAGAAAGAAAAACATGTGGAAAGTGTCATAAAATATTAAAATTAAGAAATACTGAAACTTATGAACAAATTCTAAAAGCAAGATTTCAAATTAATGCAAATAAATGAGTAAATTAGTAGGAATGGAGGAAAATTCCAATAGCAAACAAAGGACAAACAAAGAAGAAAAACACAGCTCCCAAAACACATACAAATAAGGACAAAACATTATTTCCCAAGTATTAGAATAAAGGGTATGAAACCTCTAAAGAAAGGGTAAATTCAGTGAAACGTATTCTTATGAATTCTAGGATATTGTTCTCTTTTATTAATAGAATAAATATAAGCTTTAGGTTAATCACTGGGGTGTCCAAATTATTCAAAAAGTAATTGGTCCCCTGACCAATTACTAGGTCTGGACTGGACTCTGGACTGGAATAGGGTCGGGACTGGAACTCATCCTGGTCAAATCAGAATCAAAGGAAATTATCCCAAAATAACAATCTGCATTTCTCTGTGATATTTCATTCATGTAGTAAACAACTTCAGATTACCTGAGAATCACTATAATAAATTATAGAAAAAACATTCTTCTGGGCAAAGCTATCTCTGTGCAGAATTTTCTGGTTCCAGACTTTGTCATGGCAATGATAAAGTTAAGTAATCTCATCACCGTCTACCATCTCTATGGGAAAGTAGGAATAGAAGAGAAATAAAAATGGAGTGTATGTAAAAACAGTGAATTATTCCTTGGAGCAAGTAACAGAAGGATATCTGTTCATGGATATGAAGACAAAAAGACAATTATAGTAACAATGATTTTTAGGCTCAGAAAGTTAAACAAATTCCAATAGTGAAACTTTTATAAGAAATAATAAAGACACTGTTCCAAGGGCAGCTCCCTATCACAAGAGAGGGGAGATAAAATGGGCTCCCCAGGTGGTGTTAGTGGTGAAGAACCCCCCTGCCAACTCAGGAGACATAACAGATGCAGCTGTGATCCCTGGGTCAGGAAGATTCCCTGGAGAAGGGAATGGCTACCCACTCCAGCTTTCTTGCCTGGAGAATTAATGGACAGAGGTGTCTGGTGGATTACAGTCCATGGGGTTACAAACAGTCAAATATTACTGAGCAACTAACAGTTTCACTTCACTTTACAGGAGATACTAATACAAAACTGCATTTCTCCCTAGGGGGGAAAAATGGCATGGTATGTACATGAAAGTTACAGGAAATTCATTTTCTATTGAACATATTATTCTTCACACACAAAATTATAAATTTTTCTCAAAATATGGCAAATGTATTTTATGTAAGGTACTTGGTTGCATTCTGTGGTTTACTGGCTATTTATGATCAGGTTTTTGCTTATCTCACAACAAACAAAAAGTTGTTTTCCACCATGGCTTCTTTCAAGCTATTAATTCTATGTCACTGAATTGAGAGGCAATGTACACAGTGGATCTCAGTAGCTGGTATTAGCACCATAATCTCAATCTCTCCTAAAAACTGTTTTACACATCCTCATCATTCCCATTATAGTGCTTTTGTTACTTTCTTTAAGAAGTCTTCCTAGTCTGCCTTCCCAGATTTTATTATCTGGCCCCCATATACTGCCATTGCACTAGTTAATAAGCCTGTCTTAACACTTTTAACCTGTATGCATGTATGCATCACTAGATCATATGCTGCTAGAGGGCAAAGGCTTCTAGAAATATATACAGTACCAGACCATAAGTAGATGTTCAATAAATATTTGTTAAATAAAGTAACAAAAGGCAGAGGCACTGAGGAGAAAAGGCAGAAAGTAGAAAGTACAGAAAAGGAAGAGGAACTGGAGATCAAACTGCCAACATCCTTTGGATCATCGAAAAAGCAAGAGAGTTCCAGAAAAGGCATCTACTTCTGCTTTATTGACTGTGCCAAAGCCTTTAACTCTGTGGATCACAACTAACTGTGGAAAATTCTTAAACAGAGGGGAATACCAGGCCATCTTACCTGCCTCCTGAGAAATCTGTATGCAGGTCATGAAGCAACAATTATAACGATATGAAACAACAGACTGGTTCCAAATAGGAAAAGGAGTAGGCCAAGGCTGTATATTGTCACCCTGCTTATTTAACTTATATGCAGAGTACCTCATGAGAAATGCTGGGCTGGAGGAAGCACAAGCTGGAATCAAGATTGCCGGAAGAAACCTCAATAACCTCAGATATGCAGATGACACCACTCTTACGGCAGAAAATGAAGAACTAAAGAGCCTCTTGATGAAAGTGAAAGAAGAGACCAAATGTTGGCTTAAACTGAACATTAAAAAAAAAACTAAGATCATGGCATCCACTACCATCACTTCATGGCAGATGGATGAGGAAACAATGAAAACAGTGAGAGACTTTATATTTTTGGGCTCCAAAATCATTGCAGATGGTGACTGCAGCCATGAAATGAAAAGATGCCTGCTCCTTGGAAGAAAAACTATGACCAACCTAGACTGCGTATTAAAAAGTAGGGACACTACTTTGCCAACAAAGGTCCATCTAGTCAAAGCTATGGTTTTACCAGTGGTCATGTATGATGTGACAGTTGGACCATAAAGAAAGCTGATCACTGAAGAATTGATGCTTTTGAACTGTGGTGTTGGAGATGTTTGAGAGTCACTTGGATTGCAAGGAGATCCAACCAGTCAATCCTAAAAGAAACTAGTCCTGAATATTCATTGAAAGGACTGATGCTGAAGCTGAAACTCCAATACTTTGGCCACCGGATGCGAAGAACTAACTCATTGGAAAAGACACTGATGCTGGGAAAGAATGAAGATAAGAGGAGAAGGGGAAGGCAGAGGATTAGATTGTTGGATGGCATCACCAACTCAATGGACATGAGTTTGAGCAAGCTCTGGGAGTTGGTGATGGACAGGGAAGCCTGGTGTGCTGCAGTCCCTGGGGTTGCAACAAGTCGGACATGATTGAGTGACTGAACTGAACTGAACTGAAATAAAGCAACAAATGCATATAAGAGCATAAATATAAAATAATTTTGTGAAATAAAAATTTGTTGTAGACTATAGTTTATAAGCAATCTGAGTTCAAAGTATTTATGGGATAAGAACATGAATTAAACATACATTGCTCATATGAAGCAGGGAAGAAGTACATAAGTGTTAAAATTCAGTTTTTCACAAATACTCATGGAGTTCATGCTTTGCCCAACACATTCTTCTAGGTGCTTGTTACACTTGGCAAGATAATGCTTAATGTTCCCTTCTATCCAAACAAAATAATAGAATCTTTTTCACAAAACTAAGCCACAGAACCAGACTCTCTGGTTTTAAACAAGTGTTTAAAATGGCACATGCATCATTGAATCTGCCTTTCTCTAATTGTTTCTCTTATTCAGACAGTTAAAAACACATAATAGTTTAAATTGAGCTTAAATTTTTATCAAGAAATGTGATATTTTAACACATGTTTTTGTTGATTTGTTGAATATGTAGATACATTGACATCTTGTGTCTCACTACTAAAATCTAGAAATGACTCAGATGGCAAATAGCTAAGAATTTTAAGATTGTTAAGAGGCTCTTAACATTTCCAAACTGCCATTTGGCACAGCCATCAATGTCGATTGCCAAACTACTCTGGTACCATGTTAGGCATAATATTGTTTCCTTTACCAGTGTGTTTGTGACATTTCCATATTCTAATTGGATCAGAAGAGATATTAAGTATTGCTATCCACATGGCTCAAATTGTGACACAAACATGATTGTTATTGTGTTGTTGACTGTGATCCATAATGGATTAATCATACTTTTCTAAGTCTGAAGAGTAGAGAGTAAATAAAAGGAGAATGTAGTCATCTACATAGAAATAGCAAGATACATATTGTCTATATATAACTGTGTAGTTATATCCCTAAAGAATACCGACCTTGAAAAAACAGGAGGTTGTTGACTCAATTGGGAAGATGCTTATGAAGAAATTAGGTAATTACAGAGTAAAGAGTTATGATGAAGATACTGCTAGAAAACCCCAGAAAATACACAATTTAGAATTTAAAAGCAATGAACAATAAAATGTCTGCTTGAGAAGATCTGATGATTAATTCCCAGGGCAAGGACCCTGATAGAACAAGATGTTTATAAGGAAGAAAAATTATAATGTATCCAGGAAACCAAACACTTAAGTTTGGTTTCTATTTCTGATATGATACTGGATCATATGATCATATTCACAAGTGAGAATATGACTCAGCTTGTGAATAGATAACAACCATCAAAGAAATAAAGTGATTGAATTAATAGAAATCCAATGTATACCTAATATATTTTTCAGAGTATAAATATAAAATAAAAATAAGAATGTACACTATATAACTGAAAATATAATATTTATAAATAAATACATAAATTTTTCTTTTAGTTACTGCATATCTACCTTGTTGGAACATGTAATCTGTTTAAGAAAACAGAATATACACATAAGACATTTGATCATACATAAGGCAACTTTTAATGGGGCAACAGGTTAAAATATCATGAAGATAGGGACTGTTCTTTAAAGAATCTCTGAAACCCTTGCAGTATTCATTGGGGAAATACTATGGTCATCTATATCATTGATGTCATTATTTGAGTAAAGAAATATGCTGTTTTAAGCTCTTCACAAGTATTTAATTATTTTATTTTCATAAAATTGATGAGATAGATACTGTAACTATCCACATTTTACTGATTAGGAAACAGAGTCACAGAACAGTCAAGTAACCCAGCAAAGTTACATTGCCAATAATCAAAAAATCAATATTTAAAACAAAGCATACCCATTTGAGTGGGCTTCTGTCAGTTCAGTCACTCAGTTATGTCCGACTCTTTGTGACCCCATGGACTGCAGCACACCAGGCTTCCCTGTCCATCGCCAACTCCCAGAGCTTGCTTAAACTCATGTCCATTGAGTTGGTGATGCCATCCAACCATCTCATCCTCTGTCCATCCCATTCTCCTCCCACCTTCATTCTTTCCCAGCACCAGGGTCTTGTCAAATGAGTCAGCTCTTCACATCATGTAGCCAAAGTACTGGAGTTTCAGCTTCAGCATCAGTCCTTCCAATGAATACTCAGGACTGGTTTCTTTTAGGATTGACTGGTTGGATCTCCTTGCAGTCCAAGGGACTCTCAAGCTTCTTCTCCAACACCACAGTTCAAAAGCATCAATTCTCCAGTGATCAGCTTTCTTTATGGTCCAACTCTCACATCCATACATGACAACTGGAAAAACCATAGCCTTGACTAGACAGACCTTTGTCGACAAAGTAATACCTGGCGGCTCAGACGGTAAAGCGTCTGCCTACAATGCTGGAGACCGGGGTTCAATCCCTGGGTCGGGAAGATCTCCTTGAGAAGGAAATGGCAATCCACTCCAGTATTCTTGCCTGGAAAACCCCATAGATGGTGGAACCTGGTAGGCTGCAGTCCATGGGGTTGCAAAGAGTCGGACACGACTGAGCGACTTCACTTTCACTAGGTTTGTTTTAGCTTTTCCAGGTGGCGCTAGTAGTAAAGAATCCACCTGTCAATGCAGGAGTAGCCAGAGACGCAGGTTTGATCCCTGGGTCAGGAAGATCCCCTGGAGTAGGAAGTGACACCCCTCTCCAGTATTCTTGCCTGGAAAACTCCATGGGCAGAGGAATCTGGCAGGCTACAGTCTATGGGGCCGCAGTAATCAGACACGACTGAGTGACTGAACACACGTACACGCTTATATACACACATACCTACTTGAGAAACTGAAACTCTTAGCCATTATATCACACAGCTTCAGTAAAGGTATTGAGTGGGATCCAATTCAGTTAAATGTAAAACTACTTAAGTATAAGAAAACAGAAGAGGAGATGAGATCAGTCTCACTTTAAATTAGGACTGTGCATGAGTTAGCACTCTAGTGCAATTTCAGCTTTGAAGAAACAGGAAAAAAAAAAAAAGATTTCTTATTATCACTGAAACCCTTTCACTTCAGAAATCATAAATTCCAAACCTCACTGTAACCCCATTCTTATCCTTCTAACACTTTAATTCCCTTACTACAATTTTCTTTTATTCAAATTTACTGATTATTCTAATTCTCCTTTCTTCTCAGTCTTTCAATCTGGGACACATGTGTGTGGAAGATGAGTGAGTATATGAATGAATGAACAGCATAATAAGTATCACAGAACAGAAATGAACAATGTTAAAAACCCTGAACTCATTATTTTACTCAAAGTAAAACCTGAAGGCCTTAAAATTTTCTTCAAGTCTCAACAGGAGTCTACTCCATGTCTCAAATTTCATCTTAATATCTCTGACCTCTTTAGTACCATGTTCCCTGGCTCCAACCACACTGACATCCTTCTTTTTGGACAAATATTATATGCAAACTTCTGCCTCAAGTTTTGTTCAATCCTTTTCTCTGCCAGAAACATCATCTTCCAAGTCTCTTCTCACATCTCAATTTCTCATTGAAGCTGGTTCCCACTGCACAAGTTTAATGCCATAATCTGTCCCCCTCACTCACGCAGAATACCCAATCAACATTACTTTATGTACTTTTTGCTTTTCTTTTTATTCTAGTGTGTATTAGTTTCCAACATAGTGTATTAAATGCTTACTTTATTATGTTTATTGTATGTATTATAATGTAAGCTCCAAAAAGCTGGGAATCTTCTATCCACTAATATACCCACTCAGTAAGTTTGTAATTATGATTGGATACAAGTAATATATGCTATAAATGTCTCTGCAGGGCAACACAGGGGTCATCATAGGCACTGGTGGCACTAAAGTTTGACTTGGAGGACATTAGCTTGTAAATTCCATTAAATTATTTAAACCAACCTGAAATAT
Source organism: Muntiacus reevesi (assembly GCF_963930625.1). NCBI lineage: Eukaryota > Metazoa > Chordata > Mammalia > Artiodactyla > Cervidae > Muntiacus > Muntiacus reevesi. Next base: position 99,048,654 of record NC_089249.1, on the reverse strand, counting down.
ATACAGCTGGTTTGCTCTACCAATACAGCTTTGAAGTTAGTAATCTAACCTTTCCAAGAAAGTTTCCAACCCTTGTGTCTTCTATTTTGAAATTGGAAGAAGTCACTAGTGATGAATTATAATGAAAGAATTGTAATTTTTGAATTCCCAGAATATTTTGCAATCACTCACTCATCCAACCATACACTCCTTTATCCATTCAATCAATATCGTTTGCACACGTGGAAGGAGTCAGGTACACTGCTAGGCACTGTGGAAATCAAGATGAAAGTGTACGGTTCTTTGCTGAATCAATCTGGTCACTGTATAAATATTTGATAAATGGTGAATGAATGGGCATATAAAGGGCACAAATGTTTAAGTGGATATAAAAATCACTCTCTGGAGCTTATTCCTTCATGTGCAAAGTGAGAGTACAGGATAAGTAATTTTAATATATCCTTTTTATAAGACCATGACTCGATCCAAGGGAGAAGAGCAAACTACTAAAAAGTATTAAGCATGGAGATGTCAGAAAGTTTTATTTGATCAAGATTATTTTTGACAAGGACTTACAATGTGAATCAGAAAGAGAGAGAAGAGAGAGTTATAGTCAGAGACAAGATGAGCAGAGAAAAACAGAAATAGATACATACATATACACAGAAATTGAAAGCTGGGAAAAGTGGAGCTTAAAGGGTCATTTAGGTGGAGCCTCTGGTATTGATGCATAAAGAGGAAAAATACAGATTTAACAGTGTTTCAAAAGAGAGATCAATGGCACTTGATAGCTGAATATTAGTAAGGGAGAATTTTAAGACATATCTGCAAACATCTTTATTGTCTGCAGCTCTGCTATGGAACTGAATTTAAACAGTTTTATATTATTGTTTATGGCTGAATTTACTTGTCCTGACTGCCATATTAGATTACAGCATTTTAAAGATCAGAAATAAGATCTTTAAAATGAGGCAAAAGAGGTACAGAGGATGTGGTGGGGAAAGTAAGTGGAAGAAACAACTGTAATTTATACATGCAGTTTTATATTTTGTATTACAGTATCATGACATTTAAACTTTTCATTAAACTACAACTTTGTGGTAGGAGGGCACACTATACATATCTATATGTCTGATAGCACTATGGTTACTAGTTAAATAAATATCTGTTTTCTGAATTTGTCCTGGAGTGTTCCCTTGTTATTTGTCATGGATTTAGAGAGAGAAAAAATAGATGGGAATAATGAAGAGAACAGAACCTTGATAAATGAAAATGTTTCCAGTGCATAAACTACGAGTCCAATAGAAATGTTATGAACCAAATGAATAGAATATAAGATGATTAGAAATATAGTCATTATGTAACAGAAACGACTTAAGTGACTTGCAGATTTTTCTAAGGAAAAATAACACTGTAAGCTGACAGTTTCTAGTCCTCAAAAAACAAATTAAAGACAGTTACTAAACCCTGTGTCTTTCAAATTGGTAAGAAGACCTAGTTAATTAATTACAAGTAGGCTCACTTTCTAACATATATGATGGGCTTCAACATTCCAGCTCAGAACAATTTAGTTTACATGACAATGAGAAAAGGACTAAAATATTCTGAATAGAATGTTCAGTTATTAAAAAGCAAGAAGGATGAGTTTGTAGTAGATATGTTGAGTTGCCATGATCTCCTTTGACTGTGCCTATCTATATGTCAGAGCTTGTAAACTGCATTCTTCCAGCTTCTTTTTAAAAGGTTGAGGAATAGGCAGCAGAGATAGGATGGCTCCCATTTGACAAGCATAACAAGCTCTCTGGGTCAAAACTTCTATCATAAACCCCCAAATAACCACTTCCTGCAGTGGCAGAAATATTAGTTCTCCACTTGGGCCTTGTGGAACTGTGGAGTAATTTCCGGAAAGTCAGCCTACAATGCCTCTTGCTGTCCTCCAGTTGATTTTTTAAAGAAACTAATTTCCTGTGTTTAAACCTCTTCATTAAGATGGATAGAATGGCTTCAGTTTCTTGCAGCTGAATTTCACTGGATTTTTCAGTGACTTGATGGTCTACTGTGTCCCAACATTTCCTATCTTGTTTTTTTAGTTTTCTTGACTCACCTTTCTTCTGTTCTCTTGATAGGTTTTTCTAGACTAGAATAGAAACAAAAGAACTGGAAAAATCTATGTAATGTCAAGGATTGGTTTCATGGAAGCAGTGATATCTTTTAAATGCAGTGTATACTCACAAACATCACCTAATTTTTTTCAGAAATACATGCAGAATGTTTAAACATACTAGTAATTTATTTAGATACCTTTATTAACCAACTGGGTGAAGTCCTTTATTTAAAACTAAAATGATCATAACTTGGTTTACAGACTGTCAGGTGATAGATTTTGGGACTTATTCAAATGAGTAAGAGTAGCTGTACTTCTAGAAAATTTCCTCTCTGAAAAAGTAATAGCTAAACCAGTAGCCCTAAGCTAAAAGACAATGTAGCTCATAAAAAAGCAAAACAAAAACAAAAGAAAAGAAAAGAAAGTTTTAGCTTCAGAAAAAGCTAAAACTGAACATCATTCAATTTCTGGTTAAGTAAATCAACGTTGAGTATGATGACAGGAAAAAAGCTCTAAAATAGTGAATTAACAATATAATTCTTTACTTACAAATTGAAGTATGTTTTGAGACATCTGACATTAAGAGCACCTTTGAAAACCATTTAACTGTGTCCATTTAACTTGCTTCTCCACAGACAGGTAAACTGGCACTGGTTAACCAAACTCTGTTTCATCTTTTACTCTTCTAACATATTTTTATGCAATTAATCAGTTACTTAACCAGTTTGCTAACAACGAAACTAGTTGTACTTTCTCTATATTTTCCAAACAGTAAGGAATTTAAAAAATTCATTAAGCTTGAAGTATAAATTAAATGTAGCCAAAATTTAAAAAAGGAAATTAAGCAGAATAAAGACCAAAGAGAGATTACATTACTTTTCTCAATGCAGTCATTGCTGGGGAAAAAAAGATCATTTGGAGTCTTGAAAATATCTTCAGTCTAAAACACCAAGGAACTCTGTGACTACCTAGATCGGTGGAATGGGGTGGAAGATGGAAGGAGGTTCAAGAGGGAAGGGACATACATATACTTGTGGCTGATTCATGTTGATATATGGCAGAAACCAATACAATGTGGTACAGCAATTATCCTCCAATTAAAAGTAAAATAATTAAAAAACTAAAAAAACAACAAGGAAGAGTTATAGACAATAAGCATTCTCTAAGGAGTCAATCATGATTCATTAAATTTCAAAACTTAAAAATGAATTCCAATACTTCTACTTTCTCTATAGTCAAATATGATCTATTTAGAATTTTCATTAGATAAAATTGTATCATACAGAGAAAGAAGTATAACATACATCTTTAGGAAAACTGTACATAGGTGAGCTTTCTATTAGAAAACATTGTACAAGTGTGAAGTTTCATTATCCTGTATCAGGAAACATTTGTTGGACTTTAAGTGAGAACCTGAACAACTGCAACCAACAAGGTCTTAGAACATTACTAAAGCATCTTAAGGATTTCTGAAGTTCATGGGTGTATATGTAGGGATATGTGTGTGTTTTCTCAAGAATTCTATTTTTCATTAAATTTAAATGTCTAAAGTTTAAAAGAGGACAAAAAATTATAAACCAATATGGGAGTATTGTATTAATTTAAAGAATTTGTACAATGAAGAATTCCTCATATGCATTCCCAAACTTGTCTATGAACACTAATATAGACTTAATGTATATCTACTTTAGCACCTTCATTAATTTGCAAACTTGTTGAAAAAGAGACTAAGTTTTGATCACTTTCTGTATCTTTCCTGATACTGAACTCATAGTTAAATCCACTAGCAAACTATTGATTACCAGATTAAATATAACTCATTGAATGTATATAAAGGAAAAGCAGTTTTCAGTAAATTTACTCTATACTTTTGTCTTTCATACTAAAGATAATAAAAGCAACCATTCCTTCTGATCTTAGTTTAAAAGTCATTCTTCAGGGGGAAAATAAAAAGTCACTGATATTCAATCATGCCCTCTATCTCCTGCTGCTCCCCACCCTGAGGGCCCAACAATGTCAGATCCTCATTTCTACTTTATGAATACCAATCCAGCTTACCAGATACACTTTGTGTTCTGTGATTATTTTGTTAATGTCTCCTTCACTGGAAGATAACCTCCCACGCAAAGAGGAATTTCTTTAGGCTCCCAGTGTAAAATATTTTGGAAAACAGTATAATATTTGTATGGGCTTCCTTGGTGGTTCAGAGGTTAAAGCGCCTGCCTGGAATGCTGGAGACCCCAGTTCGATCCCTGAGTTGGGAAGATCCCCTGGAGAAGGAAATGGCAACCCACTCCAGTACTCTTGCCTGAAGAATCCCATGGAGGGAGGAGCCTGGTAGGCTACAGTCCATGGGATCGCAAAGAGTCGGACACGACTCAGCAACTTCTCTTCACTTCACTTCATAATATTTGTATAGATATTATAGACATATGGGAGAGGAGAGAGAGAGAGAAGGGAAAGGAGGACTTCAAACATTATTCATTTCATAATGAGTTTTATTGACTGAATCCATTACCTGGAGCCTATTCCTCCTCTCCCCATCTCACCCTGCCCCTACTGTGACCAAAGAATGAACATGTGAGAAGGATGAGCAGGTTGGGGATATAGTTTTGGGAGAGGTTTCACTGTTTTTCTGTGTGTCAAAGCTCAGGACCAAAACATAAAGCAAATGACCCTGAAGACATGATTATGATCCATGCAGTGCCTAGTATCAATCCTATCCAATCCTGTCCATATTTCTGGATAGAGTTTTAGTTCCTTGTTTGTCTTGTTCTAGGCTTTCCTGGCGGAGAAGGCAATGGCACCCCGCTCCAGTACCCTTGCCTGGAAAATCCCACAGACAGAGTAGCCTGATGGGCTGCAGTCCATGAGGTCTCCAAAGAGTTGGACACGACGCAGCGACTTCACTTTCACTTTTCACTTTCATGCATTGGAGAAGGAAATGGCAACCCACTCCAGTGTTCTTGCCTGGAGAATCCCAGGGATGGGGGAGCATGGTGGGCTGCCATCTGTGGGGTCGCACAGAGTCGGACATGACTGAAGCGACTTAGCAGCAGCAGCAGGCTTTCTTGGTGGCTCAGACGGTAAAGAATATACCTGCCAGTGCAGAAGAGGCAAGAAACATGGGTTCGATCCCTGGGTCAGGAAAATCCCTTGGAGAAGGAAATGGCAACCAACCCCAGTATTCTTGCCTAGGAAATCCCATGGATAGAGAAGCCTGGCAGACTATAGTCCATAAGGTGGCAAAGAGTCAGACATGACTTAGCGACTAAACAACAACAACAACAATCTTAGCCCTAGCAATTAGTATTTCATTGATTGCTAAACTATTGACTTCAGTCCCAAGGTTTTTATCAACACCAGGGCTTCCCTGGTGGCTCAGGGAATTCGCCTGCAATGTGGGAGACCTCGGTTCAATCCCTGGGTTGGGAAGATCCCCTGGAGGAGGGTATGGCAGTCCACTCTAGCATTCTTGCCTGGAGAATCCTCATGGACAGAGGAGCAGACTATTTACTGCTCTATTTACTGTCAGACTACAGTAAATAGAGTTGCAAAGAGGCAGACACGACTGAGCGACTAAGCACAGTAGAAACTTACAGGCTTCAGTTTCTGCTACCCTTCATTTATGCTAATAAAGGATAAAGAAGGAAACAGGTAGTAGTCATAGTCTCTGATTCCACATTCTAGTTTTTACCATTTTATTACAAGAAACACAAGGATAAATGTGCTACATGCTTCACAGACCTTTTTTTCTCCTCAAGGGATTAAAGTTTAGTAAGAAGGATAGAAAAAAATGGATCTGAACAAACCTGGTAAAAATTTGAGTGAGAGTAGCATTTTTTACTCTTTCTTAGCAAGAACTAAATTAGAAATAACTCTGAATTTCAATCCTCAGATTATATTGAAGTTTTGAAGAGGAAGCTTAAAAATCAGTGTACTAAAGCTAAGGCTACAGTATATATTGAGCTCCTGGACCATATGTTTTATATGGTTACTTGGCTGTGGACTCTACTTTGCAGTGCTTTGTTTGCGAGGTAGTCAACATAATCTGACCAACTACCTCAAAGTGGGAAATGGCAACCCACTCCAGTAGTCTTGTCTGGAAAATCCCATGAACAGAGGAGCCTGGTGGGTTGCGGTCCGGGGGCCACAAAGAGTCAAACACGACTGAATGACTTGAGCACACACACACATTCTTACAATCCACATGAAAATGCCAGAATTCTGTCTGTCATCTATTATCATCTATGTATATGAAAATGTATATGAGAATAAATGTCAATAAATGGCACTTTATGAATGACTTTGCAATAATATCTTAATTTAAGTAAAGTTACAGAACTCAATATTGAACAAACATTCATTATTATTAGAAATGCACTTTTAATATTTTGATTAAAATTCAATGGCAACTCATTAACTGTAAACAAAAAATGTAGTAAGTCATTATTTCAGGTCACAATAATTACTTTAAATATAGTTGAATATAAAATTTAGAAGCAGTAAACTTAGTGTGATATCATTATTTTCCTTTCATAGCTGCTAAAATAATTTTTTCACAGTTATTTTGAATAATCCTTCAGAGGTGTGAATCTTTGAAACTGAAATAAGCACTCTTAATAAGTTTTGTTTCTCAGCTGTGTGAATGCACATCCAGGGCAGGCTTCTTTCTGTAAAGGATAATAACTCCATAACTCTTTAAACTTTGTGTTTGTTTTGTTTTACTTCCCCATGAACAATTTGATTTTGCCTTAATTTGAAAAGAAAACTTCACAGATACTTTTGAAAGATGAGGTAAGTAATTTCCAATCCTGTAAAAAACATTTATACTCCAAGATTTACCAGCCTTGACACAGTCACTAAAAATAAGGTTATGATTTTAAGACACTGATTGCTGGAAAAAATAATTGTGCCCCATATATTTTGCCTTGAATGTGCCAAACCTATTTATTGATAAGGCAGAAATAATGTTGTCTTTCCATCTTCATCTCATTTGCCTTCTTTTTATTGTTGATAAACTTGAAAGTTTCAAGGAAATTATTTTACAGTGTAATGTAAAACAAGCACTCAAGCAACTTTCACTATAATACTAATTGGTACTTTGTGATATCAGTATATCTTTTTATTTGCTTTATAACCTACTTGCTACTCTAGAAGAATTCTAAAATGGTTTCTGGAAGTTTACATTTAATTTGAAATTATTGATGATCCCCTATAATCACCAGAAAAAGATATTTTAAAATTATCCTTTTGGTCAACGATCTGGAAGTTAATTGGGAAAAGAAAACATAGGTTACTCTGCCCACTTTGTAAAAAGAACAATAACATAATTTTTCAAGAAAGAAATGATAAAATGGCACAAAGGATATAAATATGTAAATAAATATAAAAATGTACAGTAAAAGTAAACAAAAGTGTCCTCAATAGCTGCTTTTCACCCTGAAAGAAATTTGAATTTACAAAAAATATTTGAGTTAGTACTAGTTTCCACAACCACAATCTAGAAGGACCTATTTATAAGAATTCCTTGACATAAACCCTAAACAAATATATATCTATGATAGAATCCCAATATTGCTTCAACTTCTGGTTTATCAGATTTTAAACCTAAGTACTAAAGATATGCTATATTAGCAAAATATTAGCTTTCAGAAGAAGAGGTAATGATAACAGAAAAGAATGAAAGGTAGATACTTGAACACAGAAAATGGAGAGACATCCATATATAAAGCTGGCTGCTCTTGTTAGGTTATAAACAAATTTAACACAGCTAGCAGATTTCTAATTGTGAATTTATTGCAGACTTTGGGAGTAACTATCTCTACAGCCTCTCTCTTAACTTCTTAAAAAGTCTTATTTATATAAAAAGGGATCTTTTTTGTTAGTTTATAAATACCTAAGAGCTCTGATGTAATTTCCAATCTAAACCTATATAGAAAAGATACATTTTGCAAGCAAGTTTGTATTTGTCCAGATTAAGTTTATCAGGTTTTATTTTTCTGCATGCACTCTCCAAACATTTCCTCAATTATTATTAAAAAACAACAACAGGGTTTATACAGTTTTGGAGTCATTTTAATGTGGTTATTTAAAGAGAAAGCCTGGCACAGATTTAAATAGAAGGAGAACACACCAATTAACTCGTCAGTATTACCTCCCTTCAGAACTTTAAGTAGGTTTAATTATTCAATAATTCAGATTCATAGAGCAACTTTAACATTAAGCAATTAAATAAAGAAAAAAGATGATTGCCTTCTTATGCAGCCTGGATCTCAATGGAAAAGGAAAAGAACAAATATACCTTTGTTTTCTTGATAATCAACAACCACCACACAAAAATAATGAATTTAAAAAAGGAAACTCCTTTCGAAACCTCTGTGTTTTGCTTAAGACTTTTTGAATGGTGCAGGATTCAATGATTCCTTTATTTAACACAACTCTTGCTGCATCTTTTAATATAAGGATTCCATTTTTTATGATTTGGATAAGCCAATCATATCATTTGTATTAGGCATGCAGAAAATGCAAACAAACTCAAATTTCCAATAAAATACTACTGGTAGAGTTTGTTTGATTTTGTAAATTTATTTTCTGTCTCCCACAATGATAAACATAGTAGCAATAAGCAAGGAGGTATTGCTTAGAGCACGTTGCAGGCTCTTACTCAATGTGACTGCATGGGGCTTTTAAAAGAATTCTTGACTAAAGGCCAAAGGAGCATCACACCAGTCTCATGGCAGACAGAAAAGGGCATCTCTGGGCCTGTGTGGTAGCTGTGAAAGCTCCTGCTCAGAAGTGGCATTTGCCTCTTCTACTCACTTCCTGCCAAAGCAAGGGCATCACAAAGGTCCATGAAAATAGGTGGGAGGAAGATAATCCTTTCTAGGGGGAACAGCAAGTAATTAGAAAAAACTGTATGATCTCGGATACAAATAATTCATCCTCTGATTTGCAAACAGATCATTTTTTTCTCCCTTCCTCAACTTGTTTCTCCCCAAAGTTCCATCCCATTGTGACAGAGACTGAAAATCTAGGATCTCACAATAGTATATACTCTGGTCCATAGCAATTTCAAAAACTTCCTTAGGCATATGTTTCAAGGAACCAAGGGAAACATTCCTTTTCCAGTGTTAAGGAATTCTGTCCTAAGATAACTGATCGTTTCCATGGGATAGCGCCTCAGTTTATTGCTCTGCATGGCCCTGCATTTATTCTCAGAATAGTCTCTACTTTTCTATCAACATTCTTCTCCACATATGAAAAAAGCATTAGAGAATATGCCAATCTTGGGCACCAAGCAATTTTCTTATCCTGCTTCCCACTCGGAGAAAGTTAGAGACCCAGAATGTATTTTAAGTCCCAAGCAATCACATGCTGCTTGATTCAGGTGGATAGCTCTTCTGAAATACAACTGTATCAGAACTTTAAAAAATCTCTTTGCTTCCAGTCAGTTGTATGTGCAAAACCACATTCAGAATTATTTTCCAGCCTTGCCTGTCTGTCTAGACATCTTACCTACATGTGAGCTTATCAAACACAAGTAAGCGAGCTCCTCCTTTGTTGCTCTTTTCCCCTTGAGCCATTTTGTCAACCTTAAGTGGTCTACTAGGCGGTACCTTAAAATATTCAGAGATGTTATCACAGGCAAAGAACTGCCTCAAAGCTGTTTTAACTGCTTTTTTCCATTTAAAGCAATTCTCAGCTTTATCTTTGACTAGTTATTTATGAGAATCAGTTACCTCTTTCTTTCACCCTGTAAATCCCAGAATTTCTGAATTCTCTGTATTCCACAATTGGAAACCAGATAATCCTTTTCCTTGGTCATCTCTTTTTTTCATTGCATCTTGTCAAATACAGTCAATAATCACCAATCCATATTAGTACCATTCTGTTTCACAAAGTTTACCTGAAGCCATAGACTTATCTTTCTTTCAACTACTTTGAGGAATGGTTTTAGCAAATGCTCCCCAAATGCATGATGTACAGTCACCATTTTTTCAGCCTTTTATAATGATTTCCTTTTTCCATAATGCTAGGCTCTAAGGTCAATCTGACAAGTTTTAGTATTTTTGTTAGGTTATTCTAACAAATATTAGGTTATTCTATGGTAGCAAGCATCACTCAAATGTTAATGAGTTACAACAACTGAGGTTTATTTCTTGTTAAAAGATGCTGGCTCTCGGTCGTCTATGACTTTATTCCAGATGTCTTCTTCTTTCTGGGATCTAGGACAAAGAAGATCCTACCTGAGACATAAGTTTCTTTTACAGAAGGAAGAAAGCAATGGAAAAATCACCTGATAAATCATAGATATTATGCTCAAAAGAGACATGTGGCACTTTCCTTCTCATATCATGAGCTAAAGCAAATCTTATGTCCCAGCCTGATGTTAATGAGATACAGCTATATAATATCCTCCCAGATGGTGGTACAATCTATCATAGATTGGAAATAAGATGTTCATATTTCAACCTTGGAATGCAGAACCCAGAACTAGTTGAAGGCCAGCTAACAATGTTAACTTCAGAATATTACCCTCTCCTAAGGACCAGTGCAATAATCTAAAACTAATCAATGACTGTTTAACCTCCTTGTTGCCAGAATTTTTTATTCTATTTTGTTCATAAGGAGATTTTTTTTAGCCAATTCTATTAAAGTCCATAATAAAGTGTAAACATGGAGACATAATTTCTACTGAAGCCTGGTACTATCATCTGAAATCAGTTTTATAATTGTTCATTTAATTTCAAATCAGGAAAGAAAGAGCTATATAAAAGTATTTAAGCTTATAAATGTACCTGTTACTGAGATTTTCTGTCCTTTATTGAGTCCATCTTTGCATGAAATGTTCCCTTGATATCTCTAATGTTCTTGAAGAGATCTCTAGTCTTTCCCATTCTGATGTTTTCCTCTATTTCTTTGCATTGATCACTGAGAAAGGCTTTATTATCTCTCCTTGCTATTCTTTGGAACTCTGCATTCTTTGGGTGTATCTTTCCTTTTCTCCTTGGCTTTTCACTTCTCTTCTTTTCACAGCTATTTGTAAGGCCTCTTCAGACAACCATTTTGCTTTTTTGCATTTCTTTTTCTTGGGGAAGGTCTTTATGCCTGTCTCCTGCACAATGTCACAAACCTCTGTCCATAGTTTATCAGGCACTCTGTCTATCTGATCTAGTCCCTTAATCTATTTCTCACTTCCACTGTATAATCATAAGGGACTTGATTTAGGTCATACCTGAACGGTTTAGTGGTTTTCCCCACTTACTTCAATTTCAGTCTGAATTTGGCAATAAGGAGTTCATGATCTGAGCCACAATCAGCTCCTGGTCTTGTTTTTGCTGACTGTATAGAGCTTCTCAAACTTTGGCTGCAAAGAATATAACCAGTCTGATTTCAGTGTTGACCATCTGATGATGTCCCTGTGTAGAGTCTTCTCTTGCGTTGATGGAAAAATTTCATGCAAAGATGGGCTCAATAAAGGACAGAAATGGTATGGACCTAACAAAAGCAGAAGATATTGAGAAGAGATGGCAAGAATACGCGAAGAACTATACAAAAAAGATCTTCATAATGCAGATAATCACGATTTTGCGATCACTCACCTAGAGCCAGACATCCTGGAATGTGAAGTCAAGTAGGCCTTAGAAAGCATCACTATGAAGAAAACTAGTGAAGGTGATGGAATTCCAGTTGATCTATTTCAAATCCTAAAAGATAATGCAGTGAAAGTGCTGCACTCAATATGCCAGCAAATTTGGAAAACTCAACAGCGGCCACAGGACTGGAGAAGGTCAGTTTTCACTCCAATCCCTAAGAAAAGCAATCCCAAAGAATGCTCAAACTACCACACAATTGCACTCATCTCACTCACTAGTAAAGTAATGCTCAAAATTCTCCAAGCCAGGCCTCAGCAATACATGAACCATGAAATTCCAGATGTTCAAGCTGGTTTAAGAAAAGGCAGAGGAACCAGAGATCAAATTGCCAACATCCGATGGATCATCAGAAAAGCAAGAGAGTTCCAGAAAAACATCTATTTCTGCTTTCTTCTGTATGCCAAAGCCTTTGACTGTGTGGATCACAATAAACTATGGAAAATTTTGAAAGAGATGGGAATACCAGACCACCTCACCTGTATTTTGAGATATCTGTATGCACCTCAGGAAGCAACAGTTAGAACTTGACATGGAACAACAGACTGGTTCCAAATAGAAAAAGGAGTACATCAAGGCTATATATTGTCACTGTGCTTATTTTACTTATATGCAGAGTACACCATGAGAAATGCTGGGCTGATGTAGCACAAACTGAAGTTAAGGTTGCTGGGATAAATATCAATAACCTCAGATAGGCAGATGACACCACCCTTATGGCAGAAAGTGAAGAAGAACTAAAGAGCCTTTTGATAAAAGTGAAAGAGGAGAGTGAAAAAGTTGACTTAACGTTCACCATTCAGAAAACTAAGATCATGGCATCCGGTCCTGTCACTTCATGGTAAATAGATGGGGAAACTGTGGAAACAGTGGCTGACTATTTTTCTGGGCTCCAAGATCACTGCAGATGGTGACTGCAGCTACAGAATTAAAATATGCTTACTCCTTGGAAGAAAAGTTATGACCAACTTAGACGGCATATGAAAAAAACAGAGACATTACTTTGCCAGCAAAGGTCCATCTAGTCAAGGCTATGGTTTTTCCAGTAGTCACATTCCAGTATGGATGTGAGAGTTGGACTATAAAGAAAGCTGAGTGCTGAAGAATTGATGCTTTTGAACTATGTTGCTGGAGGAGAGTCTTTAGAATCCCGTGGTCTGCAAGGAGGTCCAACCAGACCATCGTAAGCAAAGTCGGTCCTTAATATTCGTTGGAGGACTAATGTTGAAGCTGAAATGCCAATACTTTGGCTACATGATGCAAAGAGCTGATCCATTTGAAAAGATTCTGATGCTGGGGAAGATTGACTCATTGGAGGAGAAGGGGATTTCAGAGGATGAGATGGTTGGATGGTATCACCAACTCAATGGGCATGAGTTTGAGTAAACTCTGAGAGTTGGTAATGGACAGGGAGACCTGGCGTGCTGCAGTCCATGGGATCTCAAAGAATCAAATTTGACTGAGTGACTGAACTGACCTGAACTCACTGTAGCCCCCCAGGGTCCTTTGTCCATGGAATTCTCCAGGCACGAATACTGGAGTGGGTTGTCATTTCCTTCTCCAGGGAATCTTCCTGACTCAGGGAACCAACCCAGGTCTCCTGCATTACAGGTGTATTCTTTACTGTCTGAGCCACCAAATGTGCAAAACTAATAACAAAACCAGTGAGGAGATTTAAACAGCACAAGCTTTCTTCAAAGGCCAGAAAGTGGAGAATCAGGAACTTGGTTTGCCAGTCAACTACTCATGGGGGAGCAACCAAGGCAAAATTTCTTTTTTAATTTTTTTTAAATGGCTGTTCAGGTATTAGTTGAGGCCTGTGGGATCATCAGTCTTCATTCTGGCATGCAGGATCTTTAGTTGCAGCTTGTGAACTCTTATTTGTGGCATATGTGTGTGTGTGGGGGGGAATCTAGGTTTCTGACCAGGGGTTGAACCCAGGTCCCCTGTATTCGGAGCACAGTGTCTTAGCTACTGGACCACCAAGAAGTCCCCAAGGCAAGATTATTAAATGTAGCATTAATGAGGGGGAGGCATATGTATGTTTTTTTTTTGTTGTTGTTGTTTTTTTTAAGTGAGCTTCTCCCTGTATCTGGGGTGCTACCTGTTCTTCTGTCTATGATCTGGTGTTTGTTATCTAGTCTGCCAGCAGCATGCTAACATATTACACTGTATAATAAGCCTCGGGCTCACTAGAAGTCATTATGGTGACTTAAGTTACAGCTGGATTTTTTCTCTTTAGTTTCATTGTTTTGAGGTTTAGTTCTGCAATTGAAGCATAGTTTCCACTGGGCAAAGGTAAGAGCCTGGGGCAACAACCTTGGTAATGAGTACAGAGAGAGATTTGGGGAAACCATGCCAGACACCAACTTGCATATCAGTCAAGAGCTTGACCTTCTACAAGGGAACATCTTATATGAAAAGTTGTTGTTAAACCAGGAAAGAAGCCAGGATTCTTGGCCTCCAGAGGAGAAGAATACAACCTGGGGCTTGATCGCTCAAGCTTTTGTGTAATAAATTTGTATTAAAGTATAAAAGAGATAGAGAAAGTTTCTGACATCGACATCAGAAAGGGGCAGAAAGAGTACCCCCTCACTAGTGTTAGCAATGGAGTTATATAGGTTTTAATTAGTTATTACAATGAATCAAAAGAATGTCTGGAGGTTGGAAAGATCTTCTAGACCCACTCCCATCATTTACATTTTAAGATAACAGGATGAGTCAGAAGGTTTGTTCCCAGAAACTGGCCTCAAGCAAGATACATTATTGTCATATAATCCTTAGTACAGAGTTTAAACAGAGTTGTTTGTTGTGTAATCATCAGTTCCAGGCTTAAAAATAAAAACCTTTTATGTGACTAACACTAAGGAACTTTTATAGAGGGGAAAAAAAAAAGTTTGTCCTTTCCTCCTCGAGAATTCCAGGCCACTATCTCCTTGGGGACCCCCTGGACTTCTTATCAACCTGCCTAGGAATTGACTCTCTCACTATAGTTTGTTGGTAATTAGGGAAAGATCAGATTTTTTTATCTGCAAGTAGTCTAACTATAGAGAAACCTGCGCATCTTTGCTATGATAAGAGTATGTTTTAGTTTTCAAATAATATGCGTAATTGATGATTTTAATTACTGGGGTCATTCCAAGAGTCACCTCATTAATGTAACAAATTTTTTGTTTTTCTTTGTTCACTTAGGAAATCCCAAGGGTTTTAGAAGCTTTGTGCTAGAAGAGGAAGATCAACTATATATTTCTTATTATAAGTTACTATGTCACATTAAGGTCATTTATTATTTATATTTGTTAGACAGAACTTTGAAAAATACAAATTAAAGATGAATATTAAACCATATAAAAATAAAATGCCTACCTTAAGTGCCTCGCTTCACTGCGGATGGCATCATTGAAAAAAGTCTCTTTTTTTCAGTGTTTTTAAAACAGCCCGTTTTCAAAATCTTATAGAAATGGACAGAAGCTGCATTTAAATTGGAAATTTGGACCCTAAAATATAAAAAATCCAAACAATGACAAATGTTGCCCACTAAGGCAGCATCTATTTAATAAGACTATAATAAGACCAAGGTACTTTTCTCCCATTTAATGGCATCATGGTACCTGAGCTATTTCTTCATAAAATTTATTATGGCCAAAATAAATTAGGTGATGGTTTAATTCACATCTTCTCCACTAGACTGTAACCTCTTTGAGAGGTAGGCTATGTTCCCCAAGCATTTTATTTAGCAGATTCATAATAAGTATTTGTAAATTAAGTAAGTAAATTAATCGCTCTGGGAAGATATATAAAATTGAAAGTGAACAATGCATTATATTACTTTGGGGTAGAAAAATATAAATAACAGTAGTAATAATAAAAAGAACAAGATAAAGAATATGAGATGTTTGTTTTTAAACATATATACGTAAAGTACTGTAACAAGAAGTCACAGACCAATGTCAGGGCACAATGGTCCTTTTCATTTAACAAATTTTCATTTCATTCCAGTTCAGTTCAATTCAGTCGCTCAGTCATTTCTGACTCTTTGTGACCCCATGAACTTCAGCATGCCAGGCCTCCCTGTCCACTACCAACTTCCGGAGTTCACCCAAACCCATGTCCATTGAGTCGGTAATGCCATCCAGCCATCTCATCCTCTGTCATCTGCTTCTCCTCCATCTCTCAATGTTTCCAAGCATCAGGGTCTTTTCCAATGAGTCAGTTCTTCACATCAGGTGGCCAAAGTATTGGAGTTTCAGCTTCAACATCAGTCCTTCCAATGAACACCTAGGACTGATCTTTAGGATGGACTGGTTGGATCTCCTTGCAGACCAGGGGACTCTCAAGAGTCTTCTCCAACACCACAGTTCAAAAGCATCAATTCTTTGATGTTCAGTTTTCTTTATAGTCCAACTCTCAAATCCATACATGACTAATGGAAAAACCATAGCCTTGACTAGATGAACCTTTGTTGGCAAAGTAATGTCTCTGCTTTTTAATATGCTGTCTAGGTTGGTCATAACTTTCCTCCCAAGGAGTAAGTATCTTTTAATTTCAAGGCTGAAGTCACCGTCTGCAGTGATTTTGGAGCTCCCAAAAATAAAGTCAACCCCTGTTTCCACAGTTTCCCCATCTATTTGCCATGAAGTGATGGGACCAGATGCCATGATCTTAGTTTTCTGAATGATAAGCTTTAAGCCAACTTTTTCACTCTCCTCTTTCACTTTCCTCAAGAGGCTCTTTAGTTCTTCTTCACTTTCTGCCATAAGGGTGGTGTCATCTGCATATCTGAGGTTATTGATATTTTCCCGGCAATCTTGATTCCAGCTTGTGCTTCTGCCAGCCCAGCATTTCTCATGATGTACTCTGCATATAAGTTAAATAAACATGGTGACAATATATAGCCTTGATGTACTCCTTTTCCTATTTGGAACCATTCTGTTATTCCATGTCTAGTTCTGTTGCTTCCTGACCTGCATACAGGTTTCTCAAGAGGCAGGTCAGGTGGTCTGGTATTCCCATCTCTTTCAGAGTTTTCCACAATTTATTGTGATCCACACAGTCAAAGGCCTTGCAGCTATTATTTGCAAATATTCAAAGGTAAAAATGAGCAAATATCATGGACTTATGTTTACAGAAGTTATTTCCTTCTACTTTTTATTGTAAGAGTCACAAGGCAAGGACACATTAAAAATAGGCACAGTGAGAGTTCTAGTAAAAATGGGCCAGTTGCAGCTACATTTTTTGTACCAAAGTACATTCACTTTTGCAAAAGATGCTGAGGCTTTTGTGTCACTATTATTTATAGAGTACCCTCAGATGATTGGAACCAGACAAGGCAACCAATGATAATACAGATCTAAAGATAAAGCAGTCCTGTTATAATAATTTCCTTTCAAGAGGTGCTAAATATGAAAATGTGTATGCTAAAATTCTAGACTTCCATTATCTAGTTTTCAGTACTGCCCTAAGTTTTCTTCCCAGTCTTTTGTAAAACTGCTTCCATTGGCCATCTGGAAGAGTCTTGACTTTGGCATTTGTGAAGCTGATTGTAAAGACTCTAGGCCAGTTTCTGCCTTCCTGGTAGAGAGATGGGAAAGCAGGGCTCCAGTGGTCCTAACTTTATCTTTTGAAGTGGGAAGGAAGTCAGATGTGAAGGAACAAATTGGAACTAGAAAGTAGTTGGTTCTTTTGATGAGAATGAAATGGTGATGTGATAATGGATAAAATCAAAGCTGTTGTTTGAAGAAATTTATTTCCTATTCAAAGAAATTTTTAAGCTTTTTATACTTCATTTCCAAGATTGAAAACATTCTTTACACTAGAAAAGTTATTTATATTTCCAGTTTGCATGGAAATAATTTTGGGAGAGAAACATGCACATTACTTACATTTCTCTAATACCTCTAAGGGAAAAATATTAAAATTGCTTCCAAATATTTCTGACTGCTAGTTTGACAGAAGGAGGTGTTGTTTAGTCACAAAGTCACGTCTGATTCTTTGTGACCCCATGGACTCTAACCCACCAGGCTTCACTTTCTATGGGATTTCCTGGGCAAGAATACTGGAGTGGGTTGCCATTTCCTTCTCCAGGGCATCTTCCTGACCCAGGGTTTGAACCCACATCTCTGACATTGCAGGCAGATTCCTTACTGTTGAGCCAACTTGGAAGCCTAGAAAAGGGGGTATTTGCATTTATTGTCATGAACAAAAATTGATTTAAAAAAAACTTTTTAAAACGAAAATCCTGCTTGCTTTATAAACTCGATAATTATTTTCCATGGAAATATGTTGCTTTTTTTTCTTTTCTGGCACTAAGGAGTTAAGCTCTAAGAACAATTAACAGTTCAAGCTAAAAGTGCTACAACCTGAAGGTGGAAGAGTGTGAACCTCTCTGTTTCCTGAGTTCCTATTATTGTCAAGTTTCTTTCTCTCTCACTTTATCACCTTTAGCATTTCACTTCAGGGAATGTAGGAGATAAAAGAGAAAAATTTTAACATGTGTTTGCACTACACCTTTGATGATCAAAATAGTTATATATGCCTTGTCTATCTGTGTTGCCCGATAATAGGGCATATGAATAAAAGCAAGTAGGAAAAAATTTTAGATAATATTCCATTTAAAGTATAAAGAGAATCTTATAAAGAACATCCTATTATAACACTGCAGTAACTATAGTAATGAATATACTCAGGCATTGATTAATAATTTCTGGTAAGTAAAACTGGAATAAAAAAATATAGCAATAAGATCTAGGTATTGTGACATAAGAGGTGCCCACAATAATGTGCTAGAAATCTTTATACTAAAGGTATATCACTCAATGTTCTTTAATAGTATATATGTCTTCTAAATTTATTTCTTCTAATACATGGAATGAACTTTAGTTCTCTGCTTAATAGCATACAGTGTGGTTTATAATTTATGGTAACCAATAAAAAATCTTCAAATCACATTGCAAAAAAAGAAAAAAACAAAAAACTGTATTTTTAGTTTTAATTCACCCAACCTGTGGAGTAATAACCAAGATTACACTCTGAAATTAATATTGCTGACCTATGGGGAGGTCAGTTTGCTATAACAGAAACTAATTGTCACATGCTATATACAGTCTGTGTTATCTTTCCTACAGGGCTAAGTTAGAGGGTACTTGCTGTCATAAGTGATAGGACACTGTAGTGTGTGTGTGTGTGTGTGTGTGTGTGTGTGTGTGCATGCGTGTGTTTATGTATGATCAGTCACTCAGTCTTGTCTGATTCTTTGTGACTCCCTGGGCTGTAGCCCCAGGCTCCTCTGTCCATGGGATTCTTCAGCCAAGAATACTGGAGTGAGTTGCCATGCCCTCTTCCAGGGGATCTTCCCAATCCAAGAATCAAACTCTCATCTCTTAGGTCTCCTGCATTGACAGGAGGGTTCTTTACTGTTGCACCATCTGGGAAGTCCACATTGTAGAACAGTTAATCTAAAAGAACAAGAGAAGGCAGCTAAAGAAATATAAAGATTTGAAATTGCAGGACAAAGCTGGGCCACCTTTGGTTACCTGCTCATTTCCTTAATAAGGCTGGAGGTAATCATTTTGGTAATCAGAAGGGAAATAATTGAATTAAGGAAACTTGTATATTTAATAAACGCTACTAACTGTTAGCATACAGACTCACTCCACTGAGTGATTGGAAGGCATGGAAAAAGCAGTCAATGCAAAATGGTGGCTGCCGGGACTAGCACATGAATGTTACTGGAGATTCTGTGGGGCTGTTGGTTGAAGTGATTCCAAAAGCAGTTAGTCAGGCAAACTGAGAGATAAGAGGTTTGAAGTGATAGCAGGAAAGGTTGGAAAAACCTGGAAGTTACACAAAGAATCTCTTATAGATGAGTAGAAGTGTTGCCAAGTATTAATGAAAGTAGAGATGAGGTTAGATGACACTAACCTGTAGCAAGTCCAACCAGCTAGCATAGTTTCCCATTTGTCTCCAAGAACAAATGTCTCTTAGTAGTAAAAATGAGGGTTATAAATTGTGACTTTTTATAAAGTTATGAATTCCCCTAGAATCTGATCTTGTCTATAGAGGAATTACTTTGAAGATTCATAAGAAATTCCATCTTCTAAAAGTCTCCCTGGATCTTCAGTCTCACTGACTGCTCTCAGAAGTATCCCTGCTTACCTGATCTTGTAGGTGCAACCAATGATGGCTCACATGGGGTCCTTGAATGATGAGTCAGTACCCAGAGAACCACCATGTCTGCAGTGCCCCATGTGGTAGTGACCACTCAAGGTCTTAAAGAGAATAGGAATGATTGTGAGAGCATTGTTCTAATGATTAGCCTCAGAAACCTGACTGTGGACTGAAGAAGGTAGTCACTGGAAACATAATTAAAGAAATTTAGCATTATAGTGATGTTATTGGACACGCTAAAGGCACTAAAGATAATGTCAGAAAGTGTATTGAGAAGTAAGTTA
Source organism: Muntiacus reevesi (assembly GCF_963930625.1). Taxonomy (NCBI): domain Eukaryota; kingdom Metazoa; phylum Chordata; class Mammalia; order Artiodactyla; family Cervidae; genus Muntiacus; species Muntiacus reevesi. Next base: position 99,028,465 of record NC_089249.1, on the reverse strand, counting down.
TTTAAACTAAATACCATGTCTATCTCTTCTTTAAAGGCCACTGGGAAGTGGGAAATGCAGAAGGGTCAGGGTAAAGGATTTGCAGCATGATAGATGTAACTGTGTGACAAGACTGAGAAAGATTGGAATACAGTTTGCTGGGAGAGTGAGGTTTAGGATTTGTCTCACCATAGCTGATGCCAAGGATGTGAGACCAGTCAGTCAGCGCAGAGGCTCCTGCTCTAAGGGTCTATGCTTGGGGCATAGAATACTCTCTAGCTACCATCTTTAAATTCATAACAATTTGATTTTTGAATTTTTAATTTGTGAATGAAGTCTACAAAAGTCCACATATTGTCTATGGGGCAATAGAAAGTGTGCCAGTAGCCTGAAGTCTCAACTCAAATACTGTCTCACTTTCTGCTACTTCCGGCCATCCCAGGAAGGGTTCATTACCTCCTACTCCATCATCTTCTAGCACCAGGGTCCCTTCTAGCCTCTTCCTCCTCACGACCCCCTACCCAGGGACACCTGCCACCTCCTGCCCCCTCGTGTCCCAGGCCTTGTCTGACCTTCCCTTCCCTACATCCATCCAGCCACTGCTACTGCCTCCCACTCCTGGTAGGGGACGAGGCATAGGTCTAAGGTGAGCCAAGTTTCGCTGCATACGTCAGGGCATCGCTGAGCTTGGTACGGCTGTGCCCATCCCTACCTGGGGCTTGTGGCACCACAGTATGTTTAATGGGTAATTTGTTGGGAGCAAGCTTCTAGCCAACCCCAAATCCAGGCAGCCTGTGGGTCTTGGTGCAGAGATTGCAATTCCTTGGGGACTGCCCATTTCCTGTGGGTTGGGACAGCCAGTTCTTGAGAAAGTGGGACTGACTTCTCCACACCAGCTGGGGTACAGCATGTCAGTGAGTGGGGAGAAGAGGAATCCAGCAGACTGTAGCTATGAGCTAAACTTACAGAATCACACGGTGAGGCTCTCTGGTACTTCGGAGAGCCTGCATTTTGCAAAATTAAATTGCAGATAAAAAGCACCTTAACAGGTTGGGAGAGGGTTGTCAGGAATAAAGAAAAAGGTTTTACATTTTAGTAATGTTAAAGGCACTTCTTTTTTTTTTTTTTTTTTTTTTTAGCTTTTTGAACAAAAGGCTCTGAATTTTCATTTTGTACTGAGCCTCAGAATTTATATAGTCAGCCTTGGAGTTCAGGAGTAATTTGAATATTATACATAAAAGAAGCTACAGAGTAATAGTTGTGGGAGGATAAACTAATAGTGGGAGGATATAGTTTGTTTTGGCAAATGACTCGGAGAAATGCAAAATAGGAAGCTGGAAAAACGAAGAAGTTATTACACATCCCCCACCCTCCAAAAAATAAAGGTGTGATATTGAACAGACTAATGCTATGGAAAACTGTGGCCAGTCTTCTTGGGGAACTTTGGAAGACAGAGTAGAAAGTGCTTCAGTGCTGCTCCAACTTCAATCTAAAGGTCCAGGAGGTTGGGGGTATTTGAGCTCCACTTTTCATCTGTCAGGGACCGCTTCCCATGGTGTGTGCATAAACTGAGAAAAAGTCTTCAATTTTGGAGTCCCAGAGGTTAACAGGAGACATTAAGGGTCTGTTCTGGATGGGAATGCTAAAAGTATCTGGCTGGAATTGGCTATCCAGAATGCCTCTTTAAACCATTTTAGTGAGTTGACTCCAAGGATGACAGCACTGAACTAGGCCACACTAAATTAGGAGTATACTACGTGAGTTCTTCTTCCCAGTGTTTATTTAGACGTGAAACTAATAATAACCAACTCCAGAGGCCTCAAAACTCCACTTGCCATTTAAAGTAATAAGAATTTACAAAAGAACAAACATGTGCAATGTGTCCTATATAAAGTACCTGATTTCTTCATTTCCTCAATATACTTCCCTGTGTGAACAACACTCTCTCTCAGCTCAGGATGTTCTAAATACAATTTTCTTCAGGCATTGAACTAAGTACACTAGTTTTCTACAAAGCACAGATTTCATTTTGAGTTTAACCAAAATTCAAACACCTATAAACATAAACTGCTGGTAACATTAAAAACATATTTCCATGGTTAGAAGGTGAAGGCTGATGAATTTCTGGATTTATGCTGTAGTATTCATATATTTTTTTCTCCTCTTATTTACATTACAGGTCAAATATCACCACTATTAATTAAACATATAATCTCTGAATTATTTAAACTTTTTCAGAGAATAAAAGTCCTCAAATCACCTTTATATGGATAGTAAAGGTAATTTCAAAGGTGTGCATAGATACAAGAAGAAATGCAAACAACTGACTAATATCACCTGTAAATATAGATGCAAAAATTATAAAAAAAAGTTATAAAGCCAAATGCAGAAATATATGTGTTTACAAGCATATAAATACATGAGTGTAAACATAAATGAAGAGACGTGTATGCATGTGTAAAATTATAATCAAGCTGCATCACACATTTACCAATTTTTTTAAAAAAAGAAAAAAATATATAAATGTTTTCATAAATGAAAGAGACATCAACAAAACCACCAATAACCTAGAACTTTAAAAAATCTTGTTAGCAAACTAACAATAGTAATAGATGGGAATTCCTCTGGGTAAATTGTTCAAATATATCTCAGCATATTTATTTTCAAAGAAGTATGAGAAACTTCTTTAAAATAAAAATAAAAACTGAAAATGAATATCTAGCAACACCACTTCTATTCAGTATTGTCCCGCAGGTTCTAAAAGGCACAATAAAGGGGAAAAAAAGAAAGAAAGAATGTAAAGTTTGGAAGGAAGAAAACCAAATGTGTTTATTTCCATATTAAATGATTGCCCATATAGACAGTCCCATTGAACCACAATTACTAGAACCTATAAAACAGGTTAGCAAGGTTTCTTGATATAAAATCAGCAATTGGTAATAAAGTTTGTTCTACAACTTTTAGCAGTAACCACAAATCATTCTATGCACAAAGAAAATTTGCAAACTATTATATATAGAATGCAGAAACAAGGTCCTAATGTTCAGCACATTGTTGTGTATTAATATATACATATTAATATATATTGTATGTTAATATATACATATGCATATTAATATATATATATATATATAATTATTGTTCAGTCACTAAGACATGCCTGACTCTTTGCAGCCCCATCAACGGCATCATGCCAGGCTTCCCTGTCCACTTTCTCCCGGAGTTTGCTCAAACTCATGTCTGTGGAGTCAGTGATGACATCCAACTGTGTCATCATCTGTAACCCCTTTTTTCTCTTGCCCTCAGCATTTCCCAGCATCAGAGTCTTTTCCAGTGAGTCAGCTCTTCACATGGGGTGGCCAGAGTATTGGAGCTTCAGCTTCAGCATCAGTCCTTCCAGTGAATGATCAGGGTTGATTTCCTTTAGGATTGATCGATTTGAGCTCCTTGCTGTCCAAGGGACTCTCAAGCATCTTCCCCAGCACAACAATTTGAAAGCTTCAATACTTCAGTTCTCAACCTTCTTTATATGGTCCTACTCTCACAGCTATACATAACTACAGGAAAAACCATAGCTTTAACTAGTTCAACCTTTGTCAGCAAAGTGATATCTCTGCTTTTTAATACGCAGTCTAGGTTTTTCTTAGCATTTCTTCCAAGAAGCAAAGATCTTTTAATTTCATGACTGCAGTAACTGTCTGCAATGATTTTTGAGCCCCCCAAAAATAAAATCTGTCACAATTTCCTCTTTTTTCCCATCTATTTGCCATGAAGTGATGGACTGATTGCCAAGATCTTTGTTTTTTGAATGTTGCATTTTAAGCCAGTTTTTAAAAAAAATTTTCCTCTTTCACCCTCATCAAGAGACTCTTTAGTTCCTCTTCACTCCTGTCATTAGAGTGGTATCATCTGCATATCTGAGGTTGCTGATATTTCTCCAAGCTATCTTGATTCTAGCTTGTGACTCATCCAGCTTTGCATTTCACATGATGTACTCTGCATATAAGTTAAATAAGCAGGGTGACAATATACAGCCTTGATATACTCCTTTCTCAATTTTGAATCAGTTTGTTGTTCCATGTCTGGTTCAACTGTTGCTTCTTGTCCTGCATTCAGTGTTCTCAGGAGACAAGGAAGGTGGTCTGGTATTGCCATCTTTTTAAGAATTTTCCACAGTTTGTTGTGATCCACAGAGTCAAAGACTTTAGCATGCTTAATGAAGCAGAAGTTTTTTTGGAATTACCTTGCTTTGTTATGACCCAACAGATTTTGTCAATTTGATCTCTGGTTCTTCTGCCTTTTCTAAATCCAGTTTGTACATCCAGAAGGTCTCAGTTCACATACTGCTGAAGCCCAGTTTAAAAGGCTTTTGAGCATTGCTTTGCTAGTGTGTGAAATGAGCGCAATCACATGATAGTTTCAACATTCTTTGGCACTGCCTTTCTTTGGGATTGGAATAAAAACTGACCTTTTCTAGTCCTGTGGCCACTGCTGAATTTCCCAAATTTACTGTCATATTAGGTGTAGTGCTTTAACAGCATCATCTTTCAAAATTTTAAATAGCTCAGCTACAATTTCATCACCTCCACTAACTGTTCATAGTAATGCTTCCTAAGGCCCACTTGGCTTCACGCTCCAATATATGTGGCTCTAGGTGAGTGATCACGCTACTGTTGTTATCCGGGTTATTAAGACCTTTTTTAAAAAAAACTATATAGTTCTGTGTATTCTAGCCACTGCTTCTTAATCTCTTCTGCTTCTGTTAAGTCCTTGAAGTTTCTGTTCTTTATTGTGCCCATTTTTGCATCTCGAATTTTCTTGAAGATATCCCTTGTCTTTCCCATTCTGTTGTTTTCCTCTGTTTCTTTGCATTGTTCACTTAAGAAGGCTTGCTTATCTCTCCTTGCTATTCTCTGGAACTTTATAATCAGATAGGTATATCTTTCCCTTTCTCTCTTGCCTTTTGCTTCTCTTCTTTTCTCAGTTATTTGTAAGGCCTCCTCAGACAACCATTTTGACTTCTTGCATTTCTCTTACTTTGCTATGGTTTTGGCTACCACCTCCAAATATTACAAACCTCTGTCCATAATTCTTCAGGTACTCTGTCTACCAGATTGAATCCCTTGAATCTATCTGCCACCTTCACTCTATAACCATAAGGGATTTGATTTAGGTCATACCAAAATGATCTAGTGGTTTTCCCTACTTTCTTCAGTTTAAGCCTGGATTTTGCAATAAGGAACTGATCATCTGAGCCACAGTCAGCTCCAGGTCTTGTTTTTGCTGACTATATAGACACTTCTTCATCATCAGCTTCAAAGAGTATCATCAGTCTGATTTTGCTATTGATCATTTGGTGATGTCCAAGTTTAGAATTTTCTCTTGTGTTGTTGGAATAGAGTATTTGCTATGACCAGTGTGTTCCCTTGGCAAAACTCTTGTTAGCCTTTGCCCTGTTTCATTTTGTACTCCAAGGCCAAACTTTCCTTCTACTCCAAGTATCTCTTGACTTCCTAGTATTACATTCCAATCCTCTATAATGATAAGGACATCTGTTTTTTTGGTGTTAGTTCTAGAGGGTCTCCCCTAGTGGCTCAGATGTTAAAGAATCTGCCTGCAATCCTGAAGACCTGGGTTCAATCCCTGGGTCTGGAAGATCCCCTGGAGAAGGGAATGGAAACCCACTCCAGTATTCTTGTCTGGAAAATTCCATGGGTAGAATGGGGCTGCAAAGAGTCAGACACATCTGAGCATGTGTGCGTGCACACAGACACACACACCCTTTTACACTGCAATCTATTTGTCATTCACTCTTTACTATCTACTACTTCATTTCTCAAGCTGCAGTTTGAAGTCAATATAACAAACATTAGTCCCTGGCACATTCTGGATACTATGATCTAAGCTAGAAGGCTCAAGGGAATTGAAATACAGTTGTCCTCAAAGAATGCATGGTCTAGAGGGGAAATACACTTTATCTATTCGTCTTGACTTTGAGATATTTAGACTAGCATCACAATGTTTGAAATTTCTGTATTGACATCAGTAATATCTCTTAAGAAATATTCCTGAGTAAACTCAGCTTGGCATTCTCAAGAGACACTCCAGTTATAAAGAGCAAAATGTTAAAGAAAAATGACCATGACAGAAACTAATTTTATTTCTTTTAGATTTCTGATGTAGCATGATGTAGGCTGCTGCTGCTGCTGCTGCTGCTGCTGAGTCGCTTCAGTCGTGTCCAACTCTGTGTGACCCCATAGATGGCAGCCTACCAGACTCCTCCATCCCTGGGTTTCTCCAGGCAAGAATACTGGAGTGGGTTGCCGTTTCCTTCTCCAATGCTTGAAAGTGAAAAGCGAAAGGGAAGTCGCTCAGTCGTGTCCGACTCTTAGCGACTCCGTGGACTGCAGCCTACGAGGCTCCTCCATCCATGGGATTTTCCAGGCAAGAGTACTGGAGTGGGGTGACAATGCCTTCTCCGATGATGTAGGCAGAACTTAGTAAATCTGATGGATAATTAAGAACAGGAATTAGATATGACTAGCACAGAAAAAAATATCTCTAAATCGTCTTTTTCTTCCAAAGTATTTCATCACCATTTAGTTTTATTACTCCCTCCATTTTATGTAATTCCTTTTATAACACCTGAGAGAGTAATTTCCTAGGCAGGTTGATAAGAAGTCTAGGGGTCCCCAAGAAGAGAGGAATCTGGAATTCTCAAGGAGGAAGAAAGGACAAACTTTGTTTCCTCTACATTCCTTAGGATTATATAATAATGTATCCTGCCTGAGGACAGTCTCTGGATTAAACCCTCTAGCTAATCCTGTTATTTTAAAATGTAAATTATGGGAGTGGGTCTGGTGAGGTCTTTACAACCTCCAGACTTTCTTTGGATTCATTGGAGAGTATATAACTCCATTGCTAACACTAGCAAGAGGGTACTCTTTCTACCCCCTTCTGATGTCTATGTCAGAAGCTTTCTCTATCTCCTTCATACTTTAATAAAACTTTATTACACAAAAGCTCTGAGTGATCAAGCCTTGTCTCTGGCCCCGGATTGAATTCTTCTCCTCTGGAGGCCAAGAATCCCAGTGTCTTTTTGAGGTTTAACAACAAACTTTCACACCCTAAACATGTTAGCTAGAAAGCAAAGATGAAGACTGTATGGACAATTTATTGGATATTGACATGACTTTTTCCATTCTGTAGTAGAAAAGAAATGTATAAATATATTTATATCCTTTGAAAATATGAAATTTGTCATTTGTTACCTTTTAGAGAATATTTTTTTATATAAACTATAATTTTGTAGGTGGCTTTTAATAAAAATAGAAAGCTAAAATTAATCAAAGTGAAAAAACAAAGCCACAAAATTTTATCTTTTCTTTAAGCATTTATGACTAGGAAAAAAGAAAAAAGTAAGTTGTCATGAATGTAGTAACAGTATTAGATTTTTAAGTTTTCTACCTTTATCATTTTAAAAGCCATCATTTTTAGCTATTTACATTCATTTTTGTTGACTTAAAATTCCTTTGAAAGTTACTGACATGAATGTAAGCATACTGTGATTTTTCATAATAAACAGCATCACCGACTCGATGGACATGGGTTTGGGTGGACTCTGGGAGTTGGTGATGGACAGGGAGACCTGCCATGCTGCGTTTCATGGGGTCGCAAAGAATCGGACACGACTGAGTACCTGAGCTGAATTGAATTACTGAAAAGGCATAGACATTTGTGGGAAGGAAAAAGAATGGCAAATTCTAGGTAATTTTCATACATATCCCTAGCAAAGCTTAACGTTAATTGAAGAGCTTGGTTAATGTCAAGTGTAAACATAATCTCAAGAAAAACCCATAAACATTGCTCCCCATGGATAAAGGCTAGCTATTGAATGCTGCCCAAATTTATCTGTTACATTTTTGTATAAAATTATAATTTTTCAGGATCCCTTAACTTATTTGGGTTTAGTTTTATATGTCTACCTCAATTATTAAATAAAAGGGTATAAGAGTGAAACAGTTATGAATTTATAAGGGAAAAAGACTTTATAATATGATTTAAACAATAGCATTATTGAAACTTCCTCTTCCCATTTTACAAAAGATAATTAGAAATAATGCATTATATTTCACTGTAAAAGAACCATCAATTAACTGCTAGCATTGAGCATGGACAGATTGTGGTACATGTTAGAGTGTGTGAATTTTAAAATTATGTTCAGAATACAGACAAAAGTTTGTAAAAATAGCAAAAACTAAAGCAAATGATTTTATGATTATTTTACTAATTTAGACCATTTCTGTGTCTTGGCTATATTTAATTCAGTAGTTTGGCTTTATAGTTCAATATTCTAGATAAGTCTACCTTTGGATTTTGTGGCACATAAATATAGAGTGTTGTATTGGAAATCACATAACAGTTGTTTGTTCAGTTTGGTGTTTGGCCACAATTCTTAGTATTAATAAAATAAAATATTCATTACAGATAGTTCCTGAGAGACCTGGGGCCTGTATTGTGGAGCCACAAAGTCTGATTAAATGCAGGAAAGTACATAGCATTACTATGGACTCTCAGTTGGCTACAAATCCAGCTTGTCTTCTTTAACAACTTAGCTTTTATCTCCTGTAATATGTCCTCAATTTGATCACAGCATTGAAACAAAAGAAGCAAATCTGAAAACTCAACTACAAATCAATTCAATTTACAGTATGTCTTTAGTGGCTAAATTGCAGGATAAAGCTCCTATTTATATAAAACACATACACATAAGTCAGCAGTGTGCTTCTACTTTGACATCGAATCAAATTATATGGATATCTAACTGAAAAATAATCCTATTCTAGTGAGTTTTAAATTCAAGATACTTTTGATGAAAATAGATTGCTCTTATTGACATTTATTATTTTCAATTCTGAGTCACATTAATGTAATTCACCATCTAAAATTTCAATCCTATACATCTTTAACATGCATAAAACTGTTTAGCTGTCAATGTATTTTTATAAAACTACATGTTCTATACATGGTTTTGAAGTAAAAGGCAATATTCTTACCTTTGAGCCTAGCATGATTACTTGAAAAGAATATGATGCTCATTTATTTAAAATTAATTAGTTCTTTAATATTCAAGCATAGTATCATACCAGTCAATTGCCAGGAGAAAAATGCACTGGATATGGGCCTGCAGTTGAGGAGCTGCAAGAAGAGAGGCAGCCAGGATTAATAGATTTCTGGAAACATGCATCAATCAGCCAAGGAATTAGGAATTCTCACTCAAGCCATCTTCCCATACCTCGGAAGCACTGTACTTGCACAGGGAAGTTTTTCAAATCGGGACAGCACCTGCTGTTCTTTGCTCTGAGGTATGGAATTTTAGTTCCGAGAAGTGCTAACAAGTATCTGATGTCAAAGAGTGAACCAATAATGAAAGAAAATTTCCACAGGGCAAGGTTTTGCTCCCATAAATGCTGGGCTGTAACCAGAATGTAATCATATTTGAAAAAAATTAATTTGTCCCAACTGTGATACTGGAAAATATCTTATGCTTCAAATTACCTGGTCACTTAGTAAATGTACATGATATAAACTTTATCATTTAATATTTTAATCTAAATACAAAATAGAAAGAGCAAGTGCTTAAAAGATCCATATTTGGTCCACTCATTTTATCTCTCCAAGACCCATTTTCCTCAAGGCTAAGATAGAAATAATACCTATCTTACAGAACAAGTGCATGGATCAGTAACAATGTCTGTAAAATTTCCTACAGTGTACTCAATGGAGATGCTAGATCAGTAGGAAAGAATTTGTTTCTGTCCAAATCCTCAAATAGTACTTAAAAGGCAGGTGAATGTGAACACCTTACCACTGTCTGTTTACCTTGACATAATGCTTATTCTGTGACTCCTACTAATGTATGACAGCAGCAAAGTGGAAATATCAGTTCTATTATCTTCTTTCCAATACTGAATGCTAAAATTCTTTTCACCCATTCATTTAATCAATATTAACAATGACTACTATGTGCCAGTCTCTGTACCAAGCAAAAGGGTTACAAAGATGAGTAACTGTGTTTCTGTCATTGTAAAGTTTACTGTCTACTCAGTGGAGCCAGGAATGTAATTGCACATCCAAATACAGGCTTTGATGCTTAATAATCAGTAGCTACACAAAATAGTAAAACAAAATGCTATATCCTGCAATATGAAAATTCTGATTAGAAATCTATTTTGTTGTTGTGTGTATGGAGAGAGCAGGGGAAGAGGGCAAGGATGAAACACCAAGGAACAAATATGTGGAGTGAGGCAGTCAAAATGTTATTGACCCTATCATTCTCCATATACATGAAATACTGGTCAAATAAAAATGAAACCCACTGAAATGTTGTAAAGTGATTGGCCTCCAACTAATAAAATAATATTAAAAAAAAAAAAAAAAAAAAAAAAAAAGTTATTGAATTAAGAGTAAAAAAAAAAAAAAAATGTAGCAGTATATAGCAGACAACTGGAAAAATATTATCACTATATAAAATGAGGAAGCAGAAATAATTAAGAAAAAGATCACTAATATTAAACTACTTGGCAAAATAAAACTGAAACAATAATTGGATGACTAGTAATGAAAGTGCCTGTTTGTAATGACTTCACCAAATTTGAAGTTGAGTTTACTGCATCTGACCCTTCATATCTATAGTGTATCTGTTCTCAACATGTTTTTAGATATAATTAAAAGTTTATTCTTTGGGTTACTAGTATGTATGAAAGTGGAAATTTTAAGCCCTGTTATCTTTTGGCTTAATTTTGCTTTTTACAATTTATTATGGTATACTTGATGTATAATAAACTCATAATTTTAATATACAAATTTGTTATGTTGGAATATATATATATTATACATCCTTGAAACCATTATCACAATCACAATCCATTACCCCTGAAACTTTCCTCATGTTCTTTGATAATCCCTTTCTCAAGCCCCTCCTCCCCACCATGGGCAACTGTGATCCATATTCTCTCACTATAACTTATAGTGCATTGCATTTTCTAAAATTTAAATAAATAATCATAAAAATGTATTCTTTATGTCTTCTTTCATTCAACATAATTATTTTGAGATTTACCCATGCTGTTTTTTTAATAGCCTATTGTTGTGTTACCCGGTAACATTCCTTTGTATGGATATGCCATATTTTATATATTCAGCTGTCGATGGATTTTTTGATTGTATTGAGTTTGAGGCTACTCTGAATAAATATGCTGAATAGATACACAGATACAAATCTCTTTATGGACATATACCTTCATTTCTTTAGGGTAAATGGCTAACAGGAGAATAGCTGAGTCATTTCGTGGTTATGTTATTAATTCTTCAAGAAACTGCCATACTGTATTCCAGAATTACATCTTACAGTCCCACTAGCAGAGCATGAGAGCTCCATTTGCTCCACATAGTTGCCAGTAGTTGGCTTGGTAAATTTCTAAAATTCTCTCTATTATAAAATGTGTGTAATGGTATTTCATTATATTTTATTTGGCATTGCCCAGTTAGTAATTATAAGAGATTCTCAAATCTCTTCATATAATTATTTGTTACCACTACATCTTAAATAAGATGTTTGTTCAGATTTTATGCAAAACTATTTAGTGGGTAATTTTGTTCTCATTCTAATGTGTTCTGAGAGTTCATTTTGTAATCTGAATATAAGTCCCTTATCCAATATCTAACTTGAAATTATTTTCTTCTAGTCTGTGGCTTTAAGAGCATGTAGCTTAATTCTCTTAAAAGACTGTTTTAGAGATCAAAGTTCATAAGTTTAGAGAAGTATAATTTATCAATAACTGTTATAAACATAGATGCAAAACTTCTAAAGAAACTTGTAAAGAAAATTCTAGCTAATTCAATCCAACAGTATATAAATATAATAAAACATTATGACTAGGTGGGACTTTTCAACATCCATTCTTATTCAAAGTAAAAAATACATAAATTAAAAATCCTGAAAAACTAAGCATGAAAGAGAACATCTTCTCTCTGATAATGGGCACCTATGAATAATGTTGTTTCCCAGATGGTGCTGGTGGTAAAGAAACTGCCTGCCAATACAGGAGACATAAGAAAAAGCAGGTTGGATTCCTGGGTTAGGAAGACCCCCTGAAGGAGGGCATGGCAACCCACTCCAGTATTCTTGCCTGGAGAATCCCATGGACAGAGGAGCCTGGTGGGCTACACTCCATAGGGTCACAAAGATTCGGGCACGACTAAAGCGACTTAGCACGTACATGCACTAATAATGTTAAACATCCTGCTTAATGTTAAAAATATGAAATGCTTTCCCCCTAAAATTGGGAATGAGAAGAGGATGACTTTTCTCAGCACCCCTATTCAACATTGTACTGAAGATTCTAATCAGTTAAATAAGACATAAAATAAGTGACATGCAAATTTAGGAAAAGCTACTAAAATAAGCAAGTTTCTAGCCAAGTTGCAAGATAAGATATCATAATTGTAGTCATGATTTAATTTCATTTAAAAGTAACATTTTCAATAGACTAGCAAAATGATTCTGCATGTGTGCTAAGTCATTTCAGTTGTGTCTGACTCTTCCCGACCCCATGGATTGTAGCCCTCCAGGTTCCTCTGGCCATGAGATTCTCCAGGCAAGAATACTGGAGTGGGTCACCATGCCCCCCTCCAGGGGATCTTCCCGACCCAAGGATCAAACCTTTATCTCCTGAGGCTCCTGCATTGCCGGCAGATTCTTTACTGTTGAGCTACCTAGGAAGCCCAAAAATATGATTACTTTGGAAAAAATCTAACAGAACATGTGTAAAGGTTATACATTTAAAATTTTAAACATCACTAACACAATTTAAAGAAGATCCAACTAAATGGTGACATTTTTATCATATTTCTAGTTCAGAGCACTTAGTATGATGATATTTTTTTTTCTCCAAAATGTGTCTCTAGATTATATCTATAGATTCAACACAATCCTAATAAAAATCATAGCATAATTTTTTTGTAGAAATCTACACTTTTGTCTTAAAATTCATGTGGAAATACTAAGGATCTTGAACAGCTCAAATAATTTTGAAAAAATTGGAGAGCTGAAATAAAGCAGCAACACTATTAAAAAAAAAAAGATGTGGGTTTTGGCTTAAATGTAGTCAAATAGATCAAATAACAGAGTAGAGAATCTAGTGATAGATCTGTATACAGGCATACCTCAGAGATACTGTGGGTTTGTTTCTGGACCACTTCAATAAAGTAAACATTATAATAAGGTGAGCCACAAAATTGTTTTGGCTTCCTAGTGCATATAAAAGTTGTGTTTATACTGTAGTGCATTAAAGATGCAATACTGTTATGTCTAAAAATGATATACTTAGTTTAAAAATACTTTGTTGGTAAAAAATGCTAACCATCATTTGAGTCTTTATTGAGTCATAATCATTTTGCTGGTGGAAGATCTTGCCTCAATGTTGATGACTATGACTAATTAGGGTGGTGGTTGCTGAAGGTTGAGGTGACCATAGCAATTTCTTAAAATAAAATAGCAATGAAGTTTGTCACATAGATCTTTAATGTGGCAGATCTATCTCTTGCTTTCATGAACAATTTCTCTGTAGTGTGCAAGGCTGTTTGAGACAGTTTACTCAGAGTAGGACTTCTTTCAAAATCAAAAGTCAATCCTCTCAAACTTGCTGCTGGTTTAAGTTTATATAATATTCTAAATACTTTGCTGTCATTTCAATAACTTCATAGCATCTTCATCAGTAATTCCATCTCAAGAAACCACTTTCTTTGTTTATCCATGAGAAGCAACTCTTCATCCATTTAAGTTTTATCACGAGATTACAGCAATTCAGTCACATCTTCAGTGTCCACTTCTGATTCCAGTTCTCTTGCTGTTTCTACCACATTGTCTGTTCCTTCCTCCACTGTAATCTTGAACTCCTCAATGTCATCCATGAGAGTTGGAATCAGCTTCTTTCAAAATCCCATTAATATTGATATTTTCACCTTTCCCTATGAATCATAAATGCCTTTAATGGCATGAGAATATGGATGTTGTGTTATCAGGCATGAAAATAACATTAACCTCATTGTGCGTCTCCATCAGAATTCTTGATTGACCAGGTGCATTGTCAATGAACAGTACTAATTTGGAAGGAAATTTTCTTTTTTTGAACAGTAGGTCTCAATGGTGGGTGGGCTTAAAACATTCAGTACATGATATTGTAAGCAGATGTATGATCATCTCGGCTTGTTCTACTTATAGAGCACAAGCAGAGTTAATTTAGCATCATCCTTAGTGACTCTAGGGTTTTTAGAATGGTAAATAAGGACTGGCTTCAACTTATAGTCACCAGCTGTATTAGTCCCTAATATGAAAGTCAACCTGTCTTTTAAAGCTTTGAAACTGGAGATTGACTTCTCCTCTCTAGTTATGAAAGTCCTAGATGGCATTTTCTTCTCAAAAAGGCTGTTTCATCTCTATTGAAAATCTGTTTTTTAGTGTAGCTACCTTCTTTGATGATCTTCACTAGATCTTCTTGATAACTTGCTGCAGCTTCTACATCAGCATTTGCTTCTTCACCTTGTACTTTTATGTTTTGGAGATGGCAACTTTCCTTAAACCTCATGAACCAACCTCTGCTAGCTTCAAACTTTTCTCCTGCAGCTTCATCACCTCCCTCAGGCTTCATCAGATTAAAGAGTTAGGGTCTTGCTCTGGATTAGACTTTTGCTTAAGAGAATGTTGTAGCTGGTTTAATGTTCTATTCAGACAACTAAAATTTCCTTCATATCAGCAATGAGGCTGTTCCACTTATCATTTGTATGTTCACTGTAGTAGTACTTTAATTTCCTTCAAAAACTTTTCCTTTGCATTCACAACTTGGCTAACTGTTTGGCACAAGAGGCCTAGCTTTTCACCAAGTTTAATAATTTCTAACTTTTAACTTAAAGTGAGAGATGTGGCTTGAATACTTAGAGACCATTGTAGAATTATTAATAGACTGATTGCAATAATGTTGAGTCTCAGGAAATTGGGAGACCAAAGGAGAGAGAGAGAGAGAGAGAGGAATAGCTGGTCAGTCATAACACACACATTTGTTGATTAAGTTTGCCATCTTATATGGAAGTGATTTGTGCCACCTCAAATAATTGCAATACTAACATCAAATATCACAAATCACAGATTGCTATAACAAATATAATAATGAAAAGCTTGAAATACTAGAAGAATTACTAAAAGAGAGACAGGAAATGAGAAAATGCTGTTGGGAAAAAATGGTACTAATAGACAATAAACGTTCTTGACATAGAGCTGTCACACAGTATCTGCATAGTGTAATAAAATAAAAGTGAAAGTGAAAGTTGATCAGTCATGTCTGACTCTTTGCAACCATATGGACTGCATAGTCCATGGAATTCTCTAGGCCAAAATACTGGAGCGGGTAGCCTTTCCCAAGACATGCCAGAATACTGGAGTGGGTAGCCATTCCCAAGAACAATTTATTTCTGAAAATACTCTAACGGAATTCAGTAGGAAAAGGTAACTATTTTCAATTAAAATGATACTGGAACAATTGGAAATCTGATTTTAAAAAAGGGTTAATACAAATTAACTTCAACTTGTATCTTGTAATTAAACCTAAGTTAATCATACATGTACACGTTAAACCTAATACTATAAACATTCTAAAGTAAAACATAGGAGTACATTTTCAAATTTTTGCTTATTAATTTAATTATGGCTGTGCAGGGTCTTCCTCGCTGTGCGGGCTTTTCTCTCGCTGCGGTCAGCAGGGACCACTCTAGTTGCAGTGCACAGGCTTCTCATTGTAGTGGCTTCCCTTGCTTGGAACGCAGGTTCTAGGACACGCAGACTTCAGTAGATGTGACACATGGACTCATTAGCTGTGGCTCCCAGCTCTAGAGCCCAGGCTCAGCAATTGTGGCACATGGAGTTAGCTGCTCTGTGGCATGTGGAATCTTCTGCAACAGGGATCGAACCTTTGTGTCCTGCATTAGCAGGTGGATTCTTTACAACTGAGCCAGCAGGAAAGCCCAGGAATACATTTTTTTAACCTTGGTTTATGTTAAGATTCTTAAGATACAACACCAAATAATTCATTATAGGAAAATATTGATGAAATGACTTCCTAAAGATACAAAATGATAGTTTTTGAAAGTAATTAAAAAGACAAGCCAAAGATTGAGAGAAAATACTTACTAAGCATATTTTTGTGTCCATAATATATAAGCAAACTCTCCAAACTCAGTAAGAAAACAATTTTACAAGTTTTAAATGAGCGGAGAATTTGAAAAGGCACTTCAACAGAGAAGAGTAACAGTAGCAAAAAATACATGAACACATGCTCAGTGTCATTAATTGTTATGAAAATGCAAGTGAAACTTCAATGATAGATAACCTAACACCTACAGGGATGGGTAAAATGAAAAACACTGATTGAGGCAAGAGTTGGCAATGCTCTGGAGCAACTGAAACTCTCATACCCTGATGGTGAGAACGTAAAATGATACAACTTTGGAAAACCATTTGACAGTTTCTTAAAAGTTAAACCTACGCATGCTATATGATTGGCTGTTCCACTCTTGGACCATACATACACCTATGAGGAAAGAAAACATATGTTCATACCAACAATTGCACATGAATATTCACAGTAACATTATTTGTAATAGCAAAAATCAGTAAAACAACACAAACATCTATCAATGGGTAAATGAATAAACAAATTGTGGCATAGTCACTCATTATTTTAAATTCCATACTTGCAAATACAGTGTTTGTGAATTCTGCTACTGGCTATAATTTATTTGTAACCCCAAATCATATAATCTCCAACTCCTGATAGAATGAATTTCCTTAGTCTTAATTCTCAAGTTATTTTATTATGGATATATGTCAGAAACTAATGATACAAACTCATTTTTGCATTCATATGTATTTAATTTCATTTACTGAAGAAGTATTTCTAATCTGAATGCTTAGCCTTCTTTATGATACTCTACTTTTTTGCACTTTTACTTCCCTAGGTACAATTCTGTGATTTTACATAGTATTCTGGCAGAAAGGGTTGTGAACGTTTTCATAGAATATCAGACGTATAAGACTTTCTTGAGAAATTTGTGAATAATGAAAAGATTAATTCACAATTTTATACATCAAAGCACAACAATTCAATTTGTCAATACATTCATTCTAGCAAGTCAGATATGCAATTTCTCCATTCAATCTATTACATATAAATTAGTGGACTTATTGATTAACTGTGGTATAAGAATAATGATTTTTCTGATATTGTCTACTTGGTCATTTAATTTTTAGGTTAAGAAACTACCCTCAGTTTCATCTAACCTTTTTAAAATGTTTTAAGTATACAAAAGTACAAATAAATTTGATATTTACTACAGACCAAGGATGACAATAATTTTTCAAAAAACTCAATTTGACAAGAGGAAAAAACTTTTTCAAATATAATCATAAGGTTTTTTTTTTTAATTGAACAATATTTTTGTGATGATATTGTTTATTGGTTTACCAAATACAGACCACCTACTCTTTCTTGCTACTTCCAATTTTAAGACTGGAAAGGTTACATAATTCATTTTTCCCAGTTCTATGATCATATGATGGGCTTCCCGTGTGGCTCAGCTGGTAAAGAATCTGCCTGCAATGCAGAGGAACTGGGTTTGATCCCTGGGTTGGAAAGACCCCTGGAGAAGGGAAAGGCTACCCACTCCAGTATTCTGGCCTGGAGAATTCCATGGATCACAAAGAGTCAGACACAACTGAGTTACTTTCACTTTCATGGCCATGTGACACAGATCTGATCAATGAAATGTAAGCAGAAGATACTGAACACTTTTAAGAATGATTTTGCATTTCCTAAAATAGAAATAAATGCACCTGGTGTCATCATGTCTATCCTCCTCTTTCAAACCCACACATGATGTCTAGAGTTGCTACAACCTTCGTGTCATTATGACAGAAAAGAAAAGAGACACATGGGAATTCTGAGACCAACATTTTTGAACTCTTTTTTTCAGAATTTTTATTGACTTGTAACATTATTATAGTTTCAGATGTACAGTACTGTGATTCAATGCATGTATATAGTGAAATGATCACCACAGTAAGTCTAGTTAACATGTCACCATGCATAGACAGAAAATTTAACTCTTTATTCATTTCTTGTGGCAGTTTCTTTTTCTATTTTTTAAATTGTGAAAATGTGATAACATTTTTAGGAGACTTGGAAACTGCAGAAAAATGTTAATATAGTTCTACTGTATATTACAGTTTTTTTAAGTAGATAAATTAAGATTTTTAGTTGGAGTTTCAATATAAAACTCTCAAAAGTGAATGCAATGAATAGACAGAAAAGAGGAAGGATATACTAGACCTGAAAAGCACTGTGAACCAATTCAACATAATTAAGATTTATACAATTTTCACACAACAGTGTGATATAAATTCTATGAAAGTTCCCATAGACTATAAATAAGGAGACACTGGAACATGTCCAGGGACATAAAACAAGGTACAAAATTTCATGGTCTATATATATTGAGATCATACAGAATCTATTCTCTTTATCACTGTGAAATTATGTTAGAAATCAATGTCAAAAATATTTGAAAATAACCCACATATTTTCAAGTGCAATATGACATTTGCCAGGAGAGATTTTGATTTAGCCATTGAAAGTTTCAATAAAGTTAAAAGACTGAAGAAACACAGAGGGTGTTTGCAAAGAAGAAAGCATTTAAATGAGAAATTAATATCAAAAATACTTTAAGATCCCATTTATTCAGAAATTAAATGTCTGCTTTTAAATGATAGGTGTATCTAAGAAGCCATAAGAAAGAAAATTTAAAAAAAAAATTTGTATGAAAAGAGAATTTATCAGAACTTGTTACATGCACCTGAAGCTGCTTAGTGCAACTAAATACAATGTGGAATCTTGAATAAGATATGAAAAAAATAATGGACACCAGCAGAAAATTTTGTGAAACTTGAACCAAATCTGTACTTTAGTTAATAATACTGTATCATAATAGTGGAATCTGTTTCCCCAGTCCTCCTATCGATGGTTGTTCAACAGCTATTTGTGATTTTGGTGCTGTCATAGGAGCAGATGAGTGCACATTCTTCTACCCTGTCATCTTGAAACTATCTCCCAGCTCTTGAATTTATGTTGAAAGCTGCGTGATTTCTTATTCCTTCATATGTGAAAAGTATTGACTCCTATTTGTTTAAGGCAGTGAAATTCAGGGTTGATTATTTTTGAATTTGATGTTGTTATACACAGCTAAATGTATTTTTAGCTCATACATTTTTGTTTTGTTTATTTCAGGTTGACAATTTTAATGAGGAGATTTTCTTTTACTTGCATTATGGCTATGGTTAGATTTAGGCTATTCATGAAAAGCAGGAAAAAAAGCTGTGATTTCCTAATAAAATTCACAACATAAAAGCAGCAATCGGGTTAATTCAGGTCAGGGTAATGTGTTACCAGGTTAATTCAACATGATGCCAGAAATTTCTAAGCTAATTAGATAAACTCATTTTTCTTAGCTAACGTGAAAGTGAAAGTGAAATCGCTCAGTCGTGTCTAACTCTTTGTGACCACATGGACCACATGTGATCTACCAGGCTCCTCCATCCATGGGATTTCCCAGGCAAGAATAAGAATGCTGGAGTGGGTTGTCATTCCCTTCTGCAGGGAATCTTCCCAATCCATGGTTAGCTAGCATAGATTTTGCTATATCTCATGCTTACAGAGAAAATATTGGGCATGCTAAAAGTATCCTTAAAATAGAAAAATAATTTTTCATAGATATTCAGTTGAAATTATGTATATGTTCATACATGTTCTGTTCCCTATTTACTTTCCTTTGTGCTTTGTTGTTGTTAGTCTCTCAGTCGTGTCCAACTCTTTCTGACCCCATGGACTGTAGCCTGGCAGGTTCCTCTGACCATGGGATTCTCTAGGCAAGAATACTGGAGTGGGTTGCCATTTCCTTCTCCATCTTTGTACTTTATAATGATTATAATAATAAAAAAACCTGAATCTCCATGTTAAAAATTTCTTTTCACAGAAGGTTTATAAAGCTAAGTTTGTTAAATAGGAAAAAATACACATAATGATAATAGTAATAATTATAGTTGAAATGTTTGAGTTCTTATTTTGTTCTGGATGCTAGTGTAATTGCCTTATATATAAACTGATTGTGAATTTATGAGTCCAATACTAATTTTACTTCAGTTTTATGTATGAGGAAACTGAGGCCCTCAGTATGAGGAAGCAGAGTAAATCTTAAAGTTCAGTCTACACTGAGGCAATCCAGTTGCATATACTGTTGGCTTATTGTCTACAGAGCATCTCATTTCTTCTTTGTTTAGAGACAGGATATTTTTGGGTAGAGGAAATGTTCCAACATCCTAGCTCAGTCTTGAAGGAGGGCTTGGAGATGTTTGGAATTTTTCAAAAATGGAGATATGATTTGGTAGTCAAAAGAACTTTAATTCTCCAATAGACTACTGGAATTGGTAATTGACTTTCTCCGTCATTATATAAAAAAGGTCTGGAAAAGTTGCGAAGAATGAACAGATTGGTTTGTTAGTATTTATCTCTCAATCCAAAATGTATAGTCTTAGTTTCTTAGCCACTTCCTAAGGCCACAATTGGAAATTAATCCTTTTATCTCTCACTTCTTTCCTTCCTCCTTCTCTCTTTCTTTCTTCCTTCCATCACTAGACAAGATTCTGGAAATTTGAAAAATAAATTTGACACATATTATATGATTTTATTGGGTATTTTTAAAAAGAAGAGGAAAAAATCAATTTGCCCTTAGAAACTTAGATCTGGTAATATTTTACATATATTGAAAGGAAAAAACAATCTTTTTATTCTGATCCTATAGGAAAATTTTTAAAAAATTATATCACTTAACTTATTATTTGAAAAACCTTATTTGGGTTGCTTTCTAGAAGAAAAAAAATTTTGGAATTATTTTTAGTAAGAAAAATAGGTAGTCTCAAAGGTCAAACAGTAAAATTGAGAACTCATAAAAGATCTCACTATTGGGCATTAATGATGAATATTTATTATTTGAATATGGGCCCTATTTAAGAAAAGAGATATCATGCACACTGGGTGTAATAAAGTTGTTGGTGGCCTAATGTGTTGCAAGTGTTTTGTCACCTACAGCACTGCATTCTTTAAGGATGTCTAACACAAAAAAAAACTCTCAAGTGAATTTATTGACTAAAACCAGTTCCACAGAACCAATTAGTATCTTACACAGGCTGCCCTGCAAGGCTTATGAGGCCATCCATCACCTGTCCATTTAACTATTTAGCATTTGTTCAAGCAATTTGTCACTGTGTCAGAATGCTAGCATTTCAGAATGGGAGTATTTGGTTGAAAGAAATCTAACTCAGATACTGCAGATATTTCTCCTTTAATAAGGCTTAGGAAGATTTATGTTTCTATTATATTTAACCTTAAACATCTTGTCTAGAGGGTGAGGTTCTTTGTACTGCAAATATTTCAAATTAAAATCAATTTTTTGTGTGAATTTAAAAATATCATGCAAAATGGAATTATTTTATATTTTAACAATTCAAAGTGCTAACATTACAAAGTACCTCACCTCACAGGTTCAGTGATTACATTTTTATTACTTTTCCAATTCAGTCATTTGCTTTTATATTCATTTCTCATATCTATTAATTTCACACTCCTGAATGAATTATTTACTATTGAATGGAACAGAAAATGACTGCATTGCTCATAATATTATGCATCTCAGGTAGATTTGGAATCCTAGAAATATTTAATAGGGAAGGATTATTGTAGCATTTCAATTAAATTGCATATAATTTGCAATCAAATCAATACCCATTTCAAGCACAGAGTATTAGTTATAATGCAACTTTGCTGTTGATTACAGATCATAGTCAAATGCTTAATTTTTATTTCATAAAATGCCAAAAAATTCTACATTAGTATAATTTGAAATGTACTGGCTACTTAATATTGAGTAAAATGATGAAAATCACAAAGGGGACTGTAGCCAAAATATAATTTATAAAATGGGTCCATGCAGTACAACAATTACAGAAAAATATAAGTTCTACATACTGTTTCCAAGACCCAGCCATTTTACTACCTTAGGCATGCCAATCAAATGAAAATTATTCAGGTGTCTAACCTTTAGATTTGATTCAAAAATGGGATGCAGATATACAGATGGCCTTTTTCCCAACTACCCTGTAAGTCTACCCTGATTAAGATTTCTAATATGAAAGAGGCAGGACTGATGCTGGGGACTCCAATGCCATTTCCTCATCTGAATGTTGTTAAGCAGTTCCCATGACATTTCTCACAAACTTTCAGTGTGTGCTTGCCACTAAACTCAATTCCAGAGATGAAACAGAAAATGTAAACTCCTGAGGAAGGGAGCTGCGTGAAAAGCTTTCCGGAAGTCCTCAGAGTGCTGTGTTTCCATGATCAAGACCTCAGTCACCAATTTCATCCCTCCCACCTAATATAGCCAGCCAAGAATTTGATATGGATGAATATTAGGTTGAAGTAAGGTATACACAATAACAATGTATATGTGTAGCTATGCATACATGCATACATATGACTGTTCACAATAGCCATCTTTAAGACATTGCAAATTCCATCATCCCCATCCATTCCTGGAAATGGGTGTTGTTTCCTAGAAAATATATTTAACTAGTCAGGCAGGCTTAAAAGGCAGAGAAAAATGTTTTTAAGGGTCATTGGCTCTATGGTCACTATATTATATTCACACACATATGCATACATAACATACACATACATTTATTACCTTTTCACAATGTATTTGCAATCCTTATCTTCAAAATAAGGCTAGGAAAGAAATAATTTTACAAGATATTTTTTCATTTGTATGTAAAATAATATCAAGATACTTCCTTAAGGATTTCTCAAATAAAAATAAGATATTTGGAAAACTTATTTAGCTGAAGGATTTATTAAAGAAGGCTATCAGAGATTATAGCTTATCAAAGGCTAGAAAGCAAATTTTCAGAGGTGAGCAGACTACAGTATAGCTCTTAGGCAAGAAACAAGGCTCAGGAAATTCTTGAGAAATTGTCTCCCTGTGAGTAAAAGGAGTGAGAGAAGAGACAGAAAGACAAGAGTGAGAGATAATTGAGCTATTAATAATAAAAAATGGAAGCAAAGTAAATTGAAATCTTAGACACAACTATGGAAATTCCAAAATGAGGAGGATGTACTGTGCTGATGACTTAAAGAGGCAATGGTTGTTTTTGCTGATTGTGGTTATGTTATTATTATTATTATTTTGTCCCAGAAGGGGCTTCCCAGGTGACCCAGCAGTTAAGAATTGGCCTGCCAAAGCAGGAGACACAGGAGATGCAGGCTTAATCTCTGGGTTGGGAAGATCCCCTGGAGTAGGAAATGGCAAACCACTCCAGGATTCTTGCCTGGAAAATCCCATGGACAGAGGAGCCTGGTGGGCTACAGTCCACGGTGTCACAGAGTCGGACACAGCTGAACACGCACATGTACACAAGCATGTGTAATTACAGGGCAATTTTGTTCTTTCATGAGTTAGTTCCCCAAGAATAAGTATTAGGATTGAATAATGGGACATGATCATGTACAAATATTGTTTGGTTTCTTAGTCTACTTTAGCAACGGGATTGGGAAATGTACTGCATTCTTCTTCATATGTTACCAAATTCACAGACATAGCTACACAGAGATTCCACTAGTGGAGAGGGCTCCCTTTGTACATTAAATAAAATAATAATAATAGCCATAACTAAACTCCAGTCACTCTTCTTTATATATCAAAACTCATTCAATCCTTTCACCATCTTTAAAATCAAAAGAGCTTTAAATTAGGTTACCAAAGTATCACAGTGATAGGGTATGATTTGAGCCCATAAAGTGATCTGATTGCCATCCTCTTAATATTTAAACTTCATTCATGGAAACAGAGAGAAACTACTATTTATTGAGTCCTTTCCTTTTCACAAGATAATAGCGTTTTATGTATAACCTCATTTAATACTTCTCAAAATTCTGTAAGGTGATTGCTCTTGTCCTATTTAAAATATAAATTAATTAATTATATTAATTACTATTGCCCAAAGCTTATCAGAGGTTATAGAACTAGTAATTGGCAAAGAAAATATTCAAACTCAGATATATCTGGTCTCAAAGTGCATATTTGATTACTTGTTCAACCAATGAACAGACTACTATTGCATGTATGAAGCCTCTGTTTCAATTTTAATTTTAACCTCAGTCTTTCTAGTACCTTAAATTTGTATGTAGTAGCATAAATTAAGATGATGGATATCCAAATTTTCCTTATGGTGATAGGAATTCTTGAGCTATATAAGCGCACATCTTTCTCAAGTGAAAATGTAATTTATATTATGTGTCTTAAAGTATCATTTTGGAAATTTATGCTAAAGCTTGGGAAAGAGTAGGTACAACATGAATGTAGATTTTCTTCTCATTAACAACAGCTTGGAGTGGCCGTCTTAAATTTTCTTTAAAAATCTTCAAGGAAGACAGGAGAAATAAATTTTATTCATGAACAATATGCAATTCAAGACTTAATAATGAATACATGGGCATAAATATAAAGCTGTTGCTATAGATTTACCAGTAGTATTATTTTAAAAAACTAAATAGAGCACTCTTTGAGGGCTTGGGTTCTTGCCTTCTGAGCCATGCTTTGTCCAGGACCAATAATAACGTCAATCACTTAGAATGTACTTGGACTGACCGTGTGCTGAAAGAGAGGGTTCAGCATAAGAGTGGCTAAAAATATGGAAACAGTAGAGCAACATCATTTTCAAAGTATGCCAATCAAAATAGTTCTGGAGGCTTCATCTGTCCATGGGACACTTTTTTAAGTTTTCTAGATGGGGGTAGAATGGGAGTGGTACAGAGATGTGAAAGGGAAAACTTTCAAATCTAGTGACCTAATTTATAATCTGGAAACCTGGTGTTTGTTCACACTACCATAGTGTGATGATCATCACCACTAATTAGGTGGTAGTATCTATACAGAATAATTTGCAAGAAAGACCCTCAAAATCCTGTTTGGAGCAGAAGCAGGAAAGCAAGTGCTGGATACTATCTGAGCAAATACAGAGAAGTGTGTGCGGGGTGTGGGGGGTGAGGGGGTGGGTGTGGATATGGGTGTGTGTGAGGCATATATAGATGAGGATGCTTTAAATATTAGTGAGGGCTTCCCTGATAGCTTAGTTGGTAAAGCATTGACCCGCAATGCAGGGGAGTCCTGTTTGATTCCTGGGTTGGGAAGATCCCCTGGAGAAGGAAAAGGCTACCCACTCCAGTATTCTGGCCTGGAGAATTCCATGGACTGTATAGTCCATGGGGTAGCAAACAGTCAGACACAACTGAGCAACTTTCAGTTTCACTTTGCTTTAAATATCAGTGTCTTCTCCGTCCCCTATAAGTAACATTTGGCTTAAGCCAGAGCTAATATTGTCAAACGAGCAAACATTCGTGGATAAATGCCTCACATCTGGCAAAGTGAAGTTAGCTGACATTTACTTCGTACAAAGGAGCAGGGATTAAATCAGGCGGAATCTCATAGGATCTAATATTGGTGTACATTTCTCTGTTTTTCTGTTCCTTCTGAAGAAAACTAGGAAAATTCACTATCAACTAGGAGGTTAAAAGGGGAAATCATGCATTATTTATCTCTTAACTTATTTTTCTTATTTTGTCAGTAGAAATATATGCTAAAACATGGAAAGCACAGACAAGAATTGTGGAAAATTTGGAAAATTAGGAACACATAAACAAGAAAGAAAAATAGCTCATAACTCCTTAGTTCAGGGAGAAACACTCTTAAAACTTTGATGTTTTTCTCCACAGTATTTTCTTTTATATGTTTGAGTAGAGAGGTAATAGATATATTGAGAAAAAAAAAGAGAGAGAGGGAGACCAAGATAGAGATTGTAGTTGATATTTATTATTCCTTCCTTTTACTTTTTATACCATTCATGGGGTTCTCGTGGCAAGAATACTGAAGTGGTTTGCCATTCCTTCCTCCAGTGGACCACATTTTGTCAGAACTCTCCACTTTGACCTGTCGGTCTCGGGTGGCCCCACACAGCATGGCTCATAGCTTTGTTGAGTTAAACAAGCCCCTCCAGCATGACAAGGCTGTGATCCATGAAGGGGATCTTTTACCAACACCATTTTCCATCACCCACAGCTAACTTCCCAGCTGGTTAGGATACTCCACTTGATGGTGTCGCTTAAATCATTTTTGAAGATTCTGAGTCCTTTATGATTTTGCATTTATTGGATTACTGTTTTTCTATTAGAATATAACACTCACTAAAGAGTGGCCAGTAAAGCATTTATGTTCCATTCATAGTTTGCCCTCACTCCACTAAATACCAGAAGCCTATTTCCACTTGGTGTTTTTAATCAATCACACTAATAACCTATTGGCAGTTCCAACTGAAAAATAAGAAAACCAATGTTGTATTCCAGTTTGAAAGTTTTGTGCCTTTAAGATATGGCTTCTAGGCAAAAAAGCCCAAAAGTGTGGGAAAAGAAAGCAAAAGTTTTGTAAGTTAATAAACAACATAGAAAGAGGGATCATCTGCATTCCATTCTTAGGACTCAGGCCTATGTGTTCTGCACTAGAAGAAATAACACTATGAATGTTATTGTTTTGAAGCATATACTGTATTGTATAGAATAGTACCCAAACTTCACTGGATACTTTTTTCTCAGCAGGTGCCATAACTGAATCCTTAATAAACTATTCCATAATTATATCAGGCTTGCTGACACTAGTTTTGGTAAATTTGATAGATAGGATGAGTGAAGTCCATGATCCATGAGCATTTTTTTTGTTTGTTTGGTTTTGGCTGTGGTTTGCTTGTGTTTTATGAAATGTACTCTTTGGTTAAAGCAATGTAGTTTGTGGTATCAAGATTGTAAATGGCTTCCTAAAACCATGAATAGTGCCACTGTATTAGCATTACAGAGAGGGAAATAAAGTCTATATCCTCTCTCCCCTCCATAAGTTTCAGTAAGAGTCTAACTGATGTCTTTATGGAAGGACCATATCAGGGGCTCAGCAACAACCTTTGATTTTAGCATTTTGATGCTCAGATATGAGTAGTGAAATTATCTTGAGGAGTGAGGAAACCTGTTATTGAGCCTGTGCATAACAAATTTTTTTACCATGACCACTTTGTATACAGATAGGGTACTAGGGTGATAGACCTCAAAAAAATGGACCACTTTGTCTATCTGGTTATGGAAAACTCATTTTCACCAGACTTTTTGATGAGAACTAACAGAGGAAAATCATACTCACAAACAATGATCATTCAGAGAAATAAATCTACATAACATTTTAAAAATATTTCCTTATCACCAAATCTTGTTTATCTCAAGTCCCTGATGAGTCATAAAATTGACACGGCCCATGAACCATGAAAATCTGTTGCTCTGGCTATCACTTCTTCCAGGCAAAGCAGACAATCAGATATAATAGATATACTGTCTGAAGTATTGTTCACTGGAACAAATCTTATTTACCACTGTCTTTCAGGATCACCCCTGAATAAGTTGTAATGTAATTTTAGACCACCTTTTCTGGTGCCAGCATTTCCATCTGTAAACCAGAATGGAGATATCTTTCTTCCTCCATCAACTGATAATAAATAGTTCCCCATGAAGGCACGGAAATCAGTGAAGGAGTGGGTATTATTAAAGCCTGAGTTACTTACCAATGAAATTTATTTATGTGTTCAGAACTTGTTCAGGTGCTATATCATATATACTATCTCCACTTAATAAGAGGTTGATTCTGTATTCACCCATTGTGGCTTGGCACATCACACAGTGCTCAGTTCAAATGGGCAGCTTAAGTTGCATAATCATGTGTGACTCAGTAGCCAAATACTATGATTATATGAAAGTCCAATAAAGGAGTTGTTATTTTATTTAAAAATAAAATTATATTTCAAGTTTCTATCCCATATCTGAGTCTCATTCCTTTCCAACTAATTCCTTAGCATTTACATGAAAGAATTAATGAAGCTCTTGAAGTCTATGTCATTAGCAGCATCTTCAGTTGCCAACAGACACCAAAATAACTTTATGAGAAAGCTGGTTTTGTTGTGCCTATTCTCATTATCTCTGTGAATTGTCTCTGTTGGCTTCTAAGCCCTCTCAAGAGACACAGTTCAGGTTAGGATGAAAAATGGCACATAATAATCCACTCCAACATCTTCATTTTCTTGAGTATTATAATTCTTCCCTCCACATTAGGCCAGAAATGTTATGTTCTGGTATGTCAACTTCATTGATATCACCATTATTGAGTCTAGGTTTCAATCAGCCAACTAAGATCACTAACATCTTGAAGCTAGTGCATTAAATCCAAATCTCATGTTAAATGCTCTCATATGAATAAAGTTGGTCTGATCCAATGTTACAATTTATTCTCCTAAGACTAAAACCCTAAGAAGAATTAATTTCCACATACCTACTTCAGGTGATTTTTCAACCAAGATCGAACTCACTCATCCCCTATCTCCTGCCTTGGCAGGCAGGTTCTTTACCATTTTGCCACATGGAAAACTTATATCTCAGCAACTTGACAGTAAAAATTAGTAATGTCAGGTTTAGTCTTTCAAAGGACAGATGCTTTTTCATAAGGCAATTGTCTCATGCCAGGTGATTGAAGTCATTCAGGCTAGTCTCCAAAGACAGTGGTAAAGGAGAATATTTCTGCTGATGAGGAAAATTAAGGGAAATTGGGGGTCCAGGTTCTCAGCTTCATCCAATTCTTCCCAAATGTCCATGTTCCAAGTTTTGGGATCCTACTCTATCCCAAATAATGGTCTAATCATAGCATCAGAGATATCTGGAAGTTTCACAACTTACATAGTTATTTTCTCAACTGAAGCCATATGTTTTGGTCCCTGTCACATCAGGTCACAAATAATGATAAGAGTTATTATTATTACAGATTATTGAGTCTTAGTTGGGACTGCCATGTAGAACTGAGGCCAAAGAGAGAGATTGCGCCATGGGACAGAGATATACTCTGTCTCTACACCACCAGAAACACATAGAGAAGAATAAGTATTTTGGCTTAGATAAAGCTTCTTCATACCCTCAATTCATCCACCAGTTCTTGTCCAGTTCAGTTCAATTGCTCAGTCGTGTCTGACTCTTTGCAACCCCATGAACCCCAGCACACCAGCCCTCCCTGTCCATCACCAACTCCTGGAGTCCACCCAAACCCATGTCCATTGAGTCGGTGATGTAATCCAACCATCTCATCCTCTGTCATCCCCTTCTCCTGCCCTCAATCTTTCCCAGCATCAGGGTCTTTTCAAATGAGTCAGTTCTTCACATCATGTGGCCTAAGTATTGGAGTTTCAGTTTCAAAATCAGTCCTACCAATGAACACCCAGGACTGATATCCTTTAAGATGGACTGGTTGGATCTCCTTGCAGTCCAAGGGACTCTCAAGAGCCTTCTCCAACATCACAGTTCAAAAGCATCAATTCTTCGCGTTCAGCTTTCTTTATAGCCCAACCCTCACATCCATACATGACCACTGGAAAAACCATAGCCTTGTCTAGATAGACCTTTGTTGACAAAGTAATGTCTCTGCTTTTTAATATGCTGTCTAGATTGGTCATAACTTTCCTTCCAAGGGGTAAGTGTCTTTTAATTTCATAGCTGCTGTCACCATCTGCCGTGATTTTGGAGCCCAGAAAAATAAAGTCAGTCACTGTTTCCCCATCTATTTGCAGCAGTTCTTGTAGCTGGCTTAATATATCAAGAAACCAAAAGACATGCAACATGTGATGTGCTACAGAAAAAAAGTGCTAAATTGTGGACAATTTCTTAAAAGTAAGCATTTAGTTGTCCAGCATTATACTGCAATGTATTTAGCTGGTCTTCTACAATGGACATTTGGGCTATTTCCAGGATATATTTTAGTGAAAAATACACAATATAGTTATGACTTTTTGACATGTATAAGAAGATTTTCCCAGTATATACACCTAGGATAGGATAGCCATAGATTCAAAATAATGTGAAATACTTCAACTATTTCACCTTGTTTTCTAGTTTTACAAGAGTTTTGTTAACTTTACATCCTTGCCATAACTTTTATAAGTTTAGAGAATATAAAATCATAACTCAGTGGGGTCTAAGCATGGAAATATTTTCTTTCACAATTAGAGCAGTGAGGGTTCATATGGTAGAAGAAAAATGTTGGTAAAACCTCTCTACATAAAGAAGCCAAAGATTTGAGAGATCAGGGTATTTGCTGAGTAATCATTACAGATTACAAAGCCACCCAGATAATAGCAAGACAAGATGAAGGAGATAGTAGGAGTAGGTGTCAATGTCTGAAATAGGAGCTAATGGTTTCTGATGTTATCATAATAGCAGTTTGAGGCTATTATATGCAGGTTCAAGAGCACTGGACTAGAGGAGACATTTGTGAAATTAAGAAGGTTATTAACATAATTTTTAAATAAAATTGTGATATTCTGTTTATTGGAAAACAAACAGCCTTCACTAGAATGAATACCAGCAGATACTTCAGGGGAGATCAGAGTTCAATAGAGGCTTAATATTGGGACAAATGATAAAGAAGTAGGGGGAGTAAAGAACATTTATACTGTGTTTTGAAAACAATAGTTGTAATACTTTCTTTTAATTGTATTTATAGATGATTTGAATCCATACTAAAACAAATGCCATACTATATATATATATATATATATGTGTGTGTATAT
Organism: Muntiacus reevesi; assembly: GCF_963930625.1. Classification (NCBI taxonomy): domain Eukaryota; kingdom Metazoa; phylum Chordata; class Mammalia; order Artiodactyla; family Cervidae; genus Muntiacus; species Muntiacus reevesi. The sequence continues at coordinate 98,997,579 of NC_089249.1, read as the reverse complement.
ATATATATATATATACACATGTATATATATATATTTAAGTTGGATTCAAGAATGATAGGGTTTGATACTCTTTCATTCCTGGTATTCACTTGAGAAGTAGTAAGAGAATGATATTCTTGGGTCATAAATATTTTCCTCAAAAAGAAAATGGATGAATTATTATTTTAATATCATCTGTCATTTAATATTATAGGTGAGAATATTAAAAGAAGCCTGAATTTTTTGTGGTAAACTGATATCTTATAGCCTTGTTTCTTTTCATTTTTAAAACTTCTGCTTAGTTTTTTGCAAGATTATTTTTATATTTTTGAAATTTACAGAAAATCACCATAACTGATGTAGACATTGGTACACTTCCATTAATCTTCCTGAAACCCTGTCGAACCCTTTCTGTCTACAGACATGTGATGTGCTTTTACTTTCCTCTGTTGTACTTTTTACTGTAGCTGCCATTTCACTGTGCTCTGAGGACTCTCTTGAGAGCAGCAAGAATCTCCAAGTTTAATTCCATTCTTGGTGCTCCATGCATGTGTTCTCTGCTTCTTATTTTCATTCTTTAGTCCCACTATCCCTATGCTGGGACATATCTTTTCTTCATGTCACTTTCTACAGCACAAAGGACTGTTATTCATATTCTCTGTTATTTTCTCTTCCTATAGTATAAGAGAATTTTCTCCCTGCTGCTATATTTAATTTAATTTCACTATTTCCCTACCTCATCCATCTCTGTTTTATTTCAATCTGACTCTCAGCCAGAACTTTTGTCATATGTCTTTTGTCTTATCATTCCACATTTCATTTCTTGTAACAGAGAATCCAAGTTATATTGCATTATATTGAAAACACAGATATATTCAAACATTTATTCTTTTTCTTACAGTGTTTTTTTTCAGTTTCATTCTTGAATGGTATAGCTATATGTATGTTTTTTTTTTCCTTTTGTAATTGTGAAATCTTTTCACACACTAAAAATGAAGTTTTTTTCTTCTCTGTTTAATAACATTACTACTAGAAAGATGTATTTCAGTTCAGTTCAGTGGCTCAGTCATGTCCAACTCTTTACAACCCCATGAAGGGGTTGTTGTCCATCACCAACTCCCGGAGTTCCTCCAAACCCATGTCTATCTAAACAGTGATACCATCCAACCATCTCATCCTCTGTCATCCCCTTCTCCTCCTGCCCCCAATCCCTCCCAGCATCAGGGTCTTTTCAAATGAGTCAGCTCTTCACATGAGGTGGCCAAAGTATTGGAGTTTCAGCTTCAACATCAGTTCTTCCAATGAACACCCAGGACTGATCTCCTTTAGGATGGACTGGTTGGATCTCCTTGCAGTCCAAGGGACTATCAAGAGTCTTCTCCAGTACCACAGTTCGAAAGCATCAATTTTTCGGTGCTCAGCTTTCTTTATAGCCCAACTCTCACATCCATATATGACCACTAGAAAAACAATAGCCTTGACTAGATGGACCTTTGTTGGCAAAGTAGTGTCTCTGCTTTTTAATATGCTGTCTAGGTTGATCATAACTTTCCTTCCAAGGAGTAAGCATTTTTAATTTCATGGCTGCAATCACCATCTGCAGTGATTTTGGAGCCCAGAAAAATAAAGTCAGCCCCTGTTACCAGTTTCCCCATCTATTTGCCATGAAGTGATGGGACCAGATGCCATGATCTTAGTTTTCTGAATGTTGAGCCTTAAGCCAACTTTTTCACTCTCCTCTTTCATTTTCATCAAGAGGCTCTTTAGTTCTTCCTCACTTTCTGCAATAAGGGTGGTGTCATCTGCATATCTGAGATCTATTTAGGGATATCATTTGCACCAAGTGAAAAAATTTTCCTGCTTTTTCCCATCTTCTGGTATGTTGCTGTTAGAATCTGCATCACACATACAGTGATGGACATTTTTGTTTCAAATATTTATCACATATAGGTTCATGATACTTTGACACCATTCTGAAAACCTACAGTGAATAATTTACCCTGATTTTTACCTGGCTATAGCTGAGAAAACTTTCCAGGTTTATAGATGTAAAAGTATGAGACTATATTTGAGTTAAACAAAACATGAGCTGTGGTATAAATATTTATATGTTAATATTTTTATTTTTTTAGTTTAATTTCTATAATATTTTTCAGATATTAGAATTGCATATATATTTACATATTCCATATGCATATACATATTCCATATACATATGGAATCCTAATATCAGAAAAATATAAATTATCATTACATATTGTTTTTTATAGATTTTGAAAGTTTGAAAGTGTTAGTTGCTCAGTCATGTCCAAATCTTTGCAATCTCATGTACTGTAAGTCGTCAGGCTCCTCTGTCCATGGGAATTCTACTGGAGAGGGTTGCCATGCCCTCCTCCAGGGGATCTTCCCAACCAGGGATTGAACCTGGGTCTCCTGCATTGCAGTCAGATTTTTTACCATCTTAGTTACATAGCAGAGACTCAGACATGACTGAGTGATTAAGCACAGCATAATTTATACATTATACATATATACACACACACACACACACACACACACACACACACACACACACACACTGTCTGAGTTTAATATATATGTAAACCCCTTACTTATGATGACAAAATCAAGAAATCACAACTATGAAACCAGTAATTGATGAATAGAACATTTGTGTTACAGTGAAAATGCATTCGGAAGGTATTGAAAGCTAGAACAATTCTTCATCTTCTCCAGCGTGGACATCAGGGCAGGGAATCATCAGAGACCAGAAAACTAGCATATAAAGAGTTATGTCTTCTACTGTGTATCAAAAAGATGAGGGCAGAGAATTTCCTGAGGTGTACAGATGCTCAATCATACATCAGACATACAGTTGCTCTGCAGTCTCCCGTGTGCTGGAGGTCTCCCCTTTTGAACTCAAGATCACTGCAACAGTTGTGAGTATCACATATAGGAATAAGCACGGATTACCATGAGGAAGGGGACACTTTGGTGAATCTCTCTTTATTTTTTATGAAAAGCTCTTCCCAAAAGTTGCCCAGAAATGTTCCACTGGTCAGGATTTGGTTCCATTACATGCTTTAGTCACAAGAAAAAGAAGGTGCATATTTAGAGTTTTTAACCTCTGAGATAAAAGCCAGTCTTTACTAACAGGGAAGAATGATACACATATAGTTTATGGTCTTAACCACTCAGAATCAGACGTGAATATATCGTTTCCTGGGACCAGGAGAAAATGGTCAAATATATCATCTTAACCTCCAGAACTACCACCAATAAAGTCAAAGTTCTTTTGTAAAAATTCCCACACAAAAAGGATGTTTGGATCTGATTGATTTCAGAGATTTTATAAAATTAGTGTGTGGGTTTTTTGTATTGGTGTGGTGAATAGGCTAATCTATCATCTTTGAATTAATTTTATCAAGAAAGTCAAGGAACTTTAAATCCACCATCCTCCAAAATTTATCCTCTAGCATTTAAAAATAAGTTCTATATTCAGACTTACACAAAACCTAGAATAAGGAAAAATCTTAATGTCATGTGACTTGGCTGGTGTTATAACAAATATAATTTCTCCTTCTCGTTAATGTCATTAAATCATCTGTCAAAGCCAAAGACTGTTTTTTCTCATCTTATTAGATAAACCTCACCTAGATCCCACCAAAACAGAAATGTGAGCTGGAGAGGTAGTTAATATAAAATTGTATTACCAGTTCAGAGATCAAGTTACCTGATGTCCATAAGTAGAAAACCTAGAGTAGCCTAACAGAGGAACCTCATATCTGCATCTTTCCTTCTCTGGAAATTGTGAACCTCAGCAAAGATACTCAGTATTATTTCTGTCATTCTGTTTAGGCACAGCTTAATGTCACTAGGCAACCTTGTGGCAGGTCCTACCTGTTACTGCCTCTAACCATACCTCTACCTGCACTCTGACTGCCTTTCTGCTTATTTAAACGCTGACCAAATAAGGATATATAGTCATCATCACTGTTTTCAAATACTACATTGGATTAGGAGAAAAAAAATGAAACCATAGCATACACTCCCTTTTTCCCATATCTCAATTCAAGGCTTCCCTTGTTTCCATATCCCACTACAAATCATAAATTTTTAGTGTTATTCTGCTTAGGTGTTCTTCCCTACACAGCTCCCCCAGAATGGTTTGTTTCTTAGAAGAAGTAGAGGTAAGATGTCTGTGGAGACATCCTCAAGCCTAGTTCAATATGCTCTATATCTCATACTAATTCCTTATACTTATATGTATATTTTCAGCAGAGCTGAGGGATTTTTTTTTCCCCAAATTTTAGCATTCTATTAGTAATTTCAATAAGAGCAGGGAGGAAAAATTGGGCAAAACTGTTCCTTTCTGCACCTTAACTTGATGTCTTTTATGCCTTATTTCGTTCTGCTAAAATTGAGGGGAAACAATTGGAAAAACATTTTCAGCTCTGAGAGATAAAAAAAGAGATACTTTCATCCAACAAATATTTCTCTGAAGCTCATAAAACATTTGTAAATGAACTCAGTTTTCCATCTACAGATATGATGTGTTATTGTTGTTCAACTAGAGATGTATACAATTTTTATTAAAAGTAAATCAATTTCAGACTATTACTTAGTATAAGAATGATTCTCAGCAGACAATACAGAGAGAGCATTCTAGAACCAAGAGCTTAATAGCATATTGTGTACCCTTTCTTCTTGTGAGAGCTTATGACAAAAAAAATAAAAGCAATAAATAAAGTTCAATTAAAACATCCACCAATATTTTCTTCTTCATTTCAAGAACACTCATGCTCTTCTTTTCTCCAATCTGTTTCCAGAGAACATCGTAATAAACACTTCCTCTAACTATATGGCATACAGAAATCCTGAGCAGAACACAAAACATTTAAATAAAATAGATAAGATGTCTAAAAGTAAAATAAATTGATAATCACTTAAAGCTAATAAATACTCTTGTAAAATAAAAGAGACAGCTCTAAGAAATTTTAATGAAAATAATTGTCTGTATTAAATCTGACTTTTTTCAGAGCATATCCTTGGGAAAACATCTATTGAAAAATCGTCAAGACAGACGTGGAAAAAAGTAAATCATGAGAAATTCTGAATTATAAAACATACAATTATTCTCCAAATTATGATAAAGATCCTTAAGTTCTCGCACAGGAAAGTTTATGAAAATGAATGCAGCCATTCTCGAAATAATTTTGCAAGTGTTTAGTGAACGTTAAATTATGCATATTTTACAAGCCAGGAACTCCATGCCCCAGTATTTACATAGCCTAGCAAAATTTAAGCTAAGTAAATAGACACATATGAGAATGTTCATGACTCTGTATGTATATGTGTTTCTGTATGTATTTTGTAATAGCAAAGAGAAGAACACAGTCTAAGTGTTCAGCTGCAAATTAATGGCTAGATAAAATGGACTATAAGGAAACAATATCTTATAGCAATTAAAATAAATTGTGTCTACAGATACCAACGGACTTCCCAGGTGAAACTAATAGAAAAGACCCTGCTTGCCAATGCAGGAGATGTAAGAGACACAGCTTTAGTCCCTGGGTCAGGAAGATCCCCTGGAGGAGGGCATGGCAACCCACTCCAGTATTCTTGCCTGGAGAATCCCATGCACTGAGGAACCTGGCTGGCTGCAGGCTATGTGGTTGCAAGGCCTCGGACAAGACCGAAGCAACTTAGCATGCAGAGAGAGCGGCAAGAATCTGAAGATGGGTCAAAGGCCAATATTAAGACAAAAAATAAAACACAGTTACAGTGCCTTTAATATAGTTTTATATACATGAGATCATGAAGAATGTTATTTTCATACATGAGTTTTCTATAAATTTCTGGTAAAAATTTACAGGGGTGGAAAAATGAGATGAAGAAAGATAAACAAGGAAATAAAGTAATATACAAGGATTCTACTTGGGAACAAACCAATATTCTGATTCTGAAAGTTATGGTCTATTTAATTTTGTCAACCTGAGGTCAAATGTAAAAAGAATTCAAAATGGAACATACTAAGATAGATTAATCACTTCTTTTTGAGGGATAAACTCAGAACTAATATTAGAACCTTACAGTATAAATTTCAAGGTTTGTTTTAAAGTTAATTATAAAGTGTTTATGGATATATACCTCAAATCCCACCACCCACAACACACAGAGAGACAGCAAAAAATCCACTTTTACCAATGCCCTACGTGTCCATATACACAATGAACATTTTTCATTCTTGATTCTACATGATATTTTAAAGCATTTGCCACTCTTAAAATTCCCTCCTTATTGATGTGCTTTCTTCTCTTAGGTTGCATGTTTGCTCATTGTCCTGATGTCGTTACTTCCCTAACCGTTCCCTCTCATTCACTGCTCCTGGACTACTGCCACCTTACAGACCTCCCACTCTCCTTTCAATCCATAACATTTATCGTGAGACCTCCAGTCAAAATCTCTCATGTACAGTAGGATACCTCAACAGACCCTCAAACATATTTAAAATCTGCCAAACCTGGGTGTTCTCCAGCATTCCCTAACTCAGCGAACAGCCTCATCACCCCAAAATTTCCTTCAGCACCTATTTCTTATAAATCCCTCCTATTCAGTTCACTGGGCACTAATAATTTGTGTCATTTTTTCCCCCCAAATTTGTCAATTTTTCTCATCTCCACCATCACTCACAAAATATCTTTCCTGGAACATTTCAGTAGCTTTCTGACTGGCTTTGTTGCTTCTGCTCTGATCACTGTAAATCTGTTCTCCCCACAGTGGTCCCAACCTTTTTGGCTCCAGGGTCCAGTTTCGTGGTAGATAATTTTTCCTTGGACCAGGGGTGGGGAATGGTTTCGGGATGATTGAAGCGCATTACATTTATTGTGTACTTTATTTCTGTTATTATTAGATCAGCTCCACCTCAGATCATCAGGCATTAGATCCTGGAGATTGATGGGCTACACAGTAACCAGAATGTTCCAATACTAAGAATTCCTTTATTCCATTTGTCTGCTTAAAATCCTTTAGTAGTTCCCTGTTACACATAGCACAATAGCATAGTGCAGCAAACAACTTTTCAATAGGTCCTACAAGCCATGCATAAGCTGTCTTTTTGCCTTCCTCTTTTTCTGATGTCCTGAACAAGCCAACTGGGTACTGACAGGAGCCACCTATAGAACTCACCCCCCAAACTTGGTCCAGCCAATCTTAGCCGTGCAAATACAGATCCACATGTGGATAGCTCCTAGAGCTCAAAATTGCATGTGAACTTCAGAATTCAAAATTTTGGAATGGAACTCAAATGGTTTTAAAACATTCTATAAAATTAACCTATAGTATATATGGCAGGATTTGAGTCACAAGCAGTGAGGTGACAACCTCTGTCTTGCAGAGGCTGCTGGTTCCACCAGAATACATTTATTGTTACATGTTACCTAAGGGTTTTTCAGACTCCAAATTTCTTAAATTTCTTCATGTATGATTATAAATATTAAGCCACATTGGAAGAATTTATGATTTTGATGTTCTACTTTTATTTTTCAGTAATTTCCATCATGACTAAGTTAACAGATGATCAAAAATTAAGAACTAATGCAGAGATAAGAAGACACAGATGGTGGATAAATGAAATAATTTATATACAATTTCAGCTTTAACAATTTAAAAACAGGTGTTTCCAGAGAATAAAACACAACAGAGACCTGAGGTGGGAGGCAGAAAACCTGGAATGCAATAATGCTAAAAATTAGCTTTGGCTAAAAGCTTCCCCAAATTGAAAGCAAATTATTAGCATTAGAGAAATAGCTCAGAGGGAATACTGCAGAATAAAGCAGGGGCAAGTACTCTCACCTGAACAAATTTGATTAATTTCCTATTTTAGCTCTATATAATTCTTCATAGCAATTGAAGTTGTTTTAGAAAGAATTTTAAAGGCAGTACTAAAATAATCAAGACTAAAGAGATCGGTAATTGTTGAAAACAAGTAATGATATCACAATTCTTAATTTCAAAGTAGTCAATAAAATAAAGCTTTATATAAAATAAAAATATTCCCAACTAGAAATATCACAAGTGAAAGTGGGAGCAGCTTAAAGTTTTATTTGGAGCCTTCTCTCTTTAGAATTATACTGTGTTAGTTAAGTAAACTTTTAAATGTAGAATCTGAGTTCCATATGGATTAGGTATCTTTCCTATAGTAGGAGCTCAATAAGATTTTCAGGACAAATTCCCCTAATTAAGAGACAAATGAATTCCTTGCCATCCAAGAGTAAGAGATTTCTAGTAAGAAGTTTTTCCTGAATCATGTCACCTAATATCTCCTCTTGGATCTCCCTGGAATAAGGATCTGTTTGGTCCCTAATTATTGAATCTCTCATAGACCTGCTGTTTTCTCTTGTCAACACACAAGTCTTGTTTGTTTTTTTTTAAATCTTAATCCACATTTTACCTCACCCCAGATTTTCATCCTCACCTGGTCTATCCACTTTGTAGAATCAACTTATCTTCCAGTTTTCCTTTAGAAACAAACTCCTAAAAAGAGGACTTTATGCTTTAATATCATAATAGTGAGAGATAATTGTGTATTTTGTAACAATATAGAAGCTTTTGTGGGTATAAGACCCAGTTAAATGGTGAAGTTTTATATTAAAAATTAAAAGTTTAAACCATCATCTCCTACTCTATGTTTTAACTTTTCTTCCTCTAAGATATTTTGCTGAGTAAGAGCTAACATTTGTGAGGCACTGTGCTGAGTATTTTATGTGTATTATCTAATTTTATTATGCCATATTTATTTGGAAATATATTAAATTATATGAGGTTAGAGTCAAACTTTTAAACAAAACTAGGGGAAGTGCAAGTTACCAACCATGAATTCAGCATCCAAAATTCATCACCTGCTAGAACAAGCAGGCCAGAAAGCAGCAGTTAAAAGAACTGATTGCCAGAATGTTTTTTCAGACTCTTCATCTACCTCATTACATTCAGAATATATACCATGATTTTAGTGATAAAGCTATCAAAAGCCAATTTTTTGTAAGTGTTGATATCTAATTCCTTTAGGGTTCTGAGATAAACACACACACATGCACACACACACACAGTTCAGTTCGGTTCAGTCACTCAGTCGTGTCTGACTCTTTGTGACCCCATGAATCGCAGCACACCAGGCCTCCCTGTCCATCACCAACTCCCGGAGTTTACTCAAATTCATATCCACCAAGTAGGTGATGCCATCCAGTCATCTCATCCTCTGTCATCCCCTTCTCCTCCTGCCCTCAATCCCTCCCAGCATCAGGGTCTTTTCAAATGAGTCAGCTCTTCCCATCAGGTGGCCAAAGTATTGGAGTTTCAGCTTCAGCATCAGTTCGTCCAATGAACACCCAGGACTGATCTCCTTTAGGATGGACTGGTTGGATCTCCTTGCAGTCCAAGGGACTCAAGAGTCTTCTCCAACACCACAGTATAAAAGCATCAATTTTTCGGTGCTCAGCTTTCTTCACAGTCCAACTCTCACATCCATACATGACCACTGGAAAAACCATAGCCTTGACCAGATGGACCTTTGTTGGCAAAGTAATGTCTCTGCTTTTTAATATGCTGTCTAGGTTGATCATAAATTTCCTTCCAAGGAGTAAGCGTCTTTTAATTTCATGGCTGCAGTCACCATATGCAGTGACTTTGGAGCCCCAAAAAATAAAGTCTGACACTGTTTCCACTGTCTACACCGGTGGCTCAGCAGTAAAGAATCCGCCTGCAATGCAAGAGACATAAGAGGCGCTGGTTCGATCCCTGGGTTGGGAAGATCACCTGGAGAAGGAAATGGTAACCCACTCCAGTATTCTTGCCTGGAGAATCCCGTGGACAGACAAACCTGGCCGGCTACATCCTAAAGAGTCAGACATGACTTGGTGACTAATTTACAGTGTCCCCAACACACACACACACACATGTGCCCAAATGTGAAAACACTTTCTATTTTTCACCTGACAAACCTTATTGCTTTTGCTGTTGATGTCATCATTGTTCAGTCGCAAAGCCATGTCTGACCCTCTTGCCACCCCATAGATTGTAGCCCACCAGGCTCCTCCGTCCATGGGGTTTTCCAGGCAAGAACATTGGAGTGGTTAGCCATTTCCTTGACCAGAGGATCTTCCTGACCCAGGGATCAAACACACATTTCCTGCCTGCATCTCCTACACTGAAGGCAGATTCTTTACCTCTGAGCCACCAGGGAAACCCATTGTTTTTTAATTAATTTTTATTGAAGTATAGTTGATTTACAATATTGTGTTAGTTTTAGATGTATAGAACAGTGATTCTGTTATGTATATTTCAGATTCTTTTCCAATGTAGGTTATTATAGAATACTGGGTATAGTTCCCTGTACTATATAGTAGGTCCATGTTGTTTATCTCTTTTATATATAGTAAGAAAGGAGAGGGAATGATAAATTAAGAATTTAAGAGTAACATATACACCTTATTGTGAATTAAACCCCAATTCAAGCATCACCCCCTCTCTCACTTTACCTGACTCCCATAGGTATTCTGTCTCTTTTCTGTGTTCCCATAACATTTTGTCTTATGATATTTTTCACTATCCACTATAATTTCTGGTTTTATTAGCCTGTCTTGGCAAAGAAATTTAGTTCATTAAACTTATCATTCATCTGTGTATCCTCCAAGCTTAGCATAGCATCTAACTCTTGATAAATGCTCAAATTCAGAAAAGGAGGAAGTAAAGGGGGGAAAGAACATGAAAAGGAAGAGAAGGAGAATAGAGTAGACAGTCAAGTTCTGAAAAAGAAGAGTATAATTATATTAGGAAGTGATGGAGATTAGGTACTTAAGGTAAGAAAGACTAGAAAAGATGAGGAGCTGAAAGAAAAGCTAATTAAAACTTTGAGCTCCTTGAAGACAATGAGTATGATTTCCTGGAATTTCAAATGGCTAATAAGTAATAGCATATGTATTTCTGAAGTTCTGTGATATGCAATGAAATAGTAAATAATAATTAGGAACAATTAACATGCAGAATAATATCTTGTATTGGGAACTAACGATAGAGCCAAGCTCTTTTATATGCTCAAATTACATACTAAATTTTAAAACACAATAGCAAGAAATCAACTGCTTGCATCATAAATGTATGTTCAACATTTAATTTGCTAATTAATTATGCTTCCTTTCCAGCAGTAATTAAGATGTGTGATTTCTTAATTTTGTGTACACTGATCATGTGTATCTGAAGATGTAGGCAGTAATCTTCATTCTTATCATTATTACAATCACATCTAATATCCTTACTTGAACACTGTCACTATAAAAGGAAAGCCTTATCTTTCATCTCTTTCTCACCTGCTTCATCTAATTAAACCTATAAGTGAAACTTTAACAGGTACATCACTATGCATACCTTTTTCTATCTTGTGGTCTCAACCTGTTGTACAGTCATCTGCCATTGGTTTATTTCCATCCTTTTCAATGTTATATTCATTATAAATGCAGCTGTGAAATTAATTTTCTCTTCCCTAAGCTCATGTTATTTTAGTTACTTAAAGAACAATTTCCTGCTCACAAGAGAATTGAGATGAAACTGTTATTTTTGCATTTTTTAATTTCTGTTAAATGGCTCCCTTACATCTAGTTAACAATCTGTGTCTGAACTTTTAGAGGAGAACTGCAACCTTTCAGTGAATCCGTCTGGGCCTTGTTCCATTTTTAAATCTAAGGCATTTTCTTATTTGACTGCGTATTGATGAAATGTTCTACAACTTAAAGTTCAAACATGTAAGGTATTTAGTTACTTTATGATCCAAGATGAAGCATCAATTTTCAACATATATGGTGTGTTTATGTTAGTCTGCAAACTGAACAGAGTCCATCTTTTCTGCAGATGTTAATTTTCTATAATAATGAGGTATACGGAGGGCCTGGGCACATAAAAGTTACACAAAATAGATGATGAATGAAGTGATGATAGTGTCAAGATAGCTTCTACAGTTTTCATATAATTAATAGTAAATTCTGAAAAACTTTTATTGATTTTTTTCATTGTTATAGTAAGAATTAGCCACAAACTTGGCTTAACCAATTCAGCTCTATTATCTTATAGTTTTGTAGGTAAGAAGTCCAGCATTGGTCTGACTTGGCACAAATCTAATCAGGTTGCATGGCTGCATTCTTTTCTGTGGGTTTTAAGGAATAATCTGTTTTTTTATCCTAGCTTCCAGAGATCATGCACATTCCTCAGTTCATGCCCCTTTCCTTTTCTTCAAATCCAGCAGTAATGGGCAGAGTTTTAATCATGTTGCCTTCTCTCTGATTCTCTGTGGGTGGGAAAGATTCTTTGTTTTTAAAAAATCCATGTTGCTGTATTTGATAACCAATAAGGATCTACGATATAGCATAGGGAACTCTACTCAATCTTGGCAGCCTGGATGGAAGGGAAATTTGGGAGTAGAATGGATACATGTATATCTATGGCTGAGTCCTTTTGCTGTCTGTCTGAAACTATCAAAGCATTGTTAATCAGCTATACTGAAAATGACATAATAAGCTTTTAAAAAGATTTTAAAAATTCATGTTACAATATTATGCCAACTGGGATAAGCCAAGCTAATCTTCCTATATTGTCTGTTAAAGACAATAATCAAATCTGCCAAGTCTCATTTAACATATTCCCAGATTGCATGGACTAAGGAGTAGCCATCTTGGTGGGGGCTGGGAGATCATTCTGCCTACTATATCCTTAAATACATGTATCTATAAACATCTCTTATGTATCTACTGAATACATTGGCAACATGAGCTGGAGTAATTCAGATGCTCAAAGATATTATTTAAAAAGTATTATGAATATGTTAAAAGAAAAAAATGCAAGCATAAATAATGAATTATGAAAATTTTGTTTCATCTCAAAACTAATGTCAATCCCATTCCTTCTGCCATAATAACCACTATATAAATACTTTATACATTTACATATGTGTTCACACATGTATAAGTAGGATCACACTTATATTTGGCAATTGCTTTCTTTATTGAATAATAAATGGGCTTCTCTTGTGGCTCAGACAGTAAAGAATCTGATTGCAATGCAAGAGACCTAGGTTCGATTCCTGGGTTGGGATTATCCTCTGGAGAAGGGAATGGCTACCCACTCCAATATTCTTGCCTGGAGAATTCCATGGACAGAGCAGCCTGGTGGGCCATAGTCCATGGGGTCGCACATAGTCAGACATGACTGAGTGACTTTCACTTTTCTTTTCTTTATTTAATACATATATTATTGTTTTTACATGTCACTATATATAGACTCATGACATTCCATAATCTAACTTTAAAACAATTTTTTAAATGACTCAGGAATTTTAAAAATTCAAATGAAATTTTTTAACTTTAAAAAGCAATATCTCTGAACATTTTTGGATTTAAAACTTTGAGTACACACACGTATTAGTTAGGACTCAGGCTGCACATGACAAAAATGCAATTCAAACAGCTCAAGAACAAAAACAACTTGTCATTGTTGTTCAGTCTCTAAGTCATGTCTGACTCTTTGTGACCTCATGGACTGCAGCAATCTAGGCTTCCCAGTCCTTCACTATCTCCCAGAGTTTGCTCAAATTCTTGTCCATTAAGTTGATGATGCCATCCAGCCATCTCATCCTCTGTTGTCCTCTCTTCCTTTTGCCTTCAATCTTTCCCAGCATCAGGGTCTTTTCCAATGAGTCGGCTCTTCACATCAGGTGGACAAAGTACTGGATAACAATTTGTTGGCTAGTGTGATTGGGAAACCAAAAAGTTCATATAATTTAAAAACTGTTAGATTCACAGGTTAAACAATGTCATCATCATCTGTCCATCCATTCTCCACTTTTCTTTATTTGGTGTTATTCTGAGATAGATTCTTTCAGTATGGTGGGAAAACTGTATCCAGATGTCTAAGCCAATATCCAAGAAGAGAGAGTAACTTTCCCAATTATTTTGGAAATATCCAGTAATGACACTGATTAGTCCAATCTGAGTCATGTGCATCCAGAAGAAATATAAGATGAGAATGCAAAGCAATCTTTGTAAATAAGAAAGTAAAATATTCTGGTCTTCAGACTTCAGCTCCAGGCCTCCAGCTTCTGTAGTCCCAGTTATTGTCAGGCCTTATTTTCACTGTGGTTCTAGTCCCCTTTAGAGAGAGCAGCTTTTGGAATCTGATAACAGTACCTCTTCTATTTGTCTCCCTAGCTTCCTGCTGTTCTAATTTTTAGGTTGTTCTACCATCTCTTTGAGTCTTCATTCCTTCTGTCACCTATAAGCTAATTCCATGTATTAAGACACTTTTATTTGAAATGCCTAGGATGGTTTTTATTTTTCTCAATTTAAGCAATATATAATTTTACTTGTATAGAAGAATTTTAAAGAAAATTAACTATGGTTTAATTTATGTGCCAGATGGTTGTTATTGCCAGCTATTGCCAGGCCCTGTTACAGACACTGAAGACAAAATACAAAACAAGGAAATGTCTATGCTGTGGAGGTTACATGTCAGTGAATGAAGACAGATAATAAATAATGTATGATGCATACATAAAATATACTGTAGTTTAGAAGTCAATGAGAGTAATGGAAAAATAAAGTAAACCAATGGAAATTTTAAGTTTAGTAATATATGAACATAGTGAATTGTCAGGATAGCCTCTAAGGAGAGGATGACATTTGAAGGAGATGAAGTAGATTATCTGGAGAGAAACATTCCAAGGAAAAGAAATGATTCAGGCAACAATTGTAAAGAGGAAACATATTTAACATATTTAAGAAAGAACAAAGAGGCCAGTGTGGCTGTACAGGAATTATTTAGGCATGAGTAATATGAAGTAAAATCAGAGAGAAAATGGAAAATCAGATCATGTTGGCTGGAATTTATGAGACTTTGACTGTGAAAAGGGAGGGTCTAAGCCTGTATAGGATGAATAAAGGATACCAGTTCAGAAATAACTGCAGGTGCCAGCTAAGAGATGATGACAGCTTAGAACAAAATGGTAGCTATAGGAGTAATGAAAAGTGGCCAGATTCTGGATCTGTTTTGGAGGAAAAGCCAAGTAGATTTATGTGTAGCTTTTGGATATGTAAGACTAAGGGTGGAGTTAAAAATGACACCAAAGTTTAAGGTCTAAACAATGGGAAAAATGAATTTCCATGTATTGTGATGGTGAAGAGTATGGCGATATCAGAAGTCTTATGTTAAATCTGAGATGTTTATCAGATATCTAAGTGGAAATGTGAAGGAGGCACATGCAAAATGGAACTCATAGAGAGATTTGGGATGAAGATATATATTTTGGAAAACTAATCATGTTGATGACATAACAGAAAGTGATCACCAAGTGAGTGTTTCTAGAAAGAATAATGAAGTCCAATAACTGAGCTCTAGTGCGTGCTAAGTTGCTCCAGTCTTGTTTGACTCTTTGAGACTCTATGAACTGTAGCCTGTCAGGCTCCTCTGTCCATGGGATTCTCTAGGCAAGAAATACTGGAGTGGGTTGTCATGTCCTTCCCCAGAACTTTAGTGGGATTATACAATGTGTTAACATCAGAGAATGGGAATCTTTGTGGCCATCTCAAAATTCTCCCTATCAGTTGTCAAATGTGGCCCCAAAATGGGAAGCTTTAGTTCTGATAAACAACTAGTTAGAATTAATTTAAGAATGAGTTCTAAATTCTTGGGATTAAGACAGAATGATTGAATTGGGGTCTGGCAAAGGCCTCTGCCTAACCATCTATGGCTTGTGGGATTGAGTAGTATACTATAAATCTTATTGTCAGAGTGCTCAAAATAGAGGGGACAGAGTACTCAAAATAATAGGGAGAATGAAAAGGATTTACTATTGGGAAAAAAGGGAAACCAAGGAATTGTGCTAACCTGAAACTCAAGCTAAAAAAGAAAAAAGAAAATTTCTAAGGAAGGGCACAGTCAGTTGAGTGAAGTGTCTTTTGGGGTTAATAGCTAAGTCTAGTAATATAGTGACATAAATATTAAATACAATATTGATATAAGGACTATTTCTATTATACCAATAACCTCTTTTTATAGAGATATATTATCTTGTTGTTTTTAAAGCAATTATCAAACTTGCAAGCAATTTTTGCAATGCAATATTCTGTTTTTGTGAGAATTTCCACCAAAGAATAGAAGCTAAGATGGAAACTTCTCTTATATTTATTAAAATAATTTTGTAAGTTGCAGTTTAGTTGATGGATTGCTTTTCCTACCAATTTTCTAACTTCTTAAAGAAGTTTCAAAATAATACAACTGTCTGATGTTTAGTTAGTTTTAGATATTTTGGTTATGTTTAAGGATGTCCCATTGAAGGGAGGAAAGTCAGCAACTCCACACTGAGTACCAGCATGTATGACTATCTCTATGTCATAGATAAAGATTACAAACCTAAGGAGCGCCTCAGGAAGCCAAGGGATCTGGGAGAGAGGAGTGATTTCTTCTAGAACAATGGTTCCTGGCAAAGGACCAAGAAGAGGAAAGATACCCCTGCTTGCAGGTAGGCTGAGCCAGAGGGCTCAAGTTTGGTTTCATCACATTCCATGCAGGACTTTACACCAGTAAACTCTTGACTTCTGTGAAATACATACAACTTTCTGCACTCAAACATGGTCATTTTCTTCTGTCTCTAGAACTTTTCTTCTCTGATATGAACTAAAACTGATCCTGCTGAGAACTATTCACTATTCATCTACCATAATCACTTAAATGAGTATTTAAACTTTAGTGTGCAATATATGTGAACACACAGATCCTGTACCATAAGCCTATTAAGATAGGATGTAGGTTATGAAGGATATCTGTTTTATAGCAGTTGCTTCAGATTATTTTTTCCTAGCAGATTTCTAGGAATTTGATAAACTGGTCCAATAGCCAGATATTTGTTGTGCCATATATACAAACTACAAGAGAAGAGACAACAGCAAAACCACGATAACAATTTCCATTTCAAAAGCTGAAACAAATAAAACTGATAGAACAGCAACACATAGCGATCATTAGTTAAGATATTTACATTGTACAGGGAAATAGCAAGGGGACATTTCATGCAAAGATGGGCACAATAAAGGACAGACATTGTATGGACATAACAGAAGCAGAATATATTAAGGAAAGGTGGCAAGAATACAAAGAAGAACTGCACAAAGAAGATCTTTATGACCCAGATCGCCAGATATCCAGGAATGTGAAGTCAAGTGGGCCTTAGGAAGCATCACTATGAACAAAAGTAGTGGAAGTGATGGAATTCTAGTTGAGCTATTTCAAATCTGAAAAGATGATGCTGTGAAAGTGTTGCACTCAATATGCCAGCAAATTTGGAAAACTCAGCAGTGGCTGCAGGACTGGAAAAGGTCAGTTTTCATTCCAATCCCAAAGAAGAAAATGCCAAAAAATGCTCAATCTACCACACAATTGTACTCATCTCACATGCTAGCAAAGTAATGCTCAAAATTCTCCAAACCAAGCTTCAATAGTATGTGAACTGTGAACTTCCAGATATTCAAGCTGGATTTAGAAAAGGCAGAGGAACCAGAGATCAAATTGTCAACATCTGTTGTATCATCAAGAAAGCCAGAGATTTCCAGAAAAACATCTGTTTTATTGACTATGAGAAAGCCTTTGACTGTGTAGATCACAACAAACTGTAGAAAATTCTTCAAGAATGAATGGGAATATAAGACCAATTTACCTGCCTCCTGAGAAATCTGTATGCAGGTCAGGAAGCAACAGTTAGAACTGGACATGGAAAAACAGACTGGTTCCAAATTGGGAAAGGAGTATATCAAGGCTTTTTATTGTCACCCTGCTTATTTAACTTATATGCAGAGAACATTATGTGAAATGCCAGGCTGGATGAAGCATAAGCTGGAATCAAGACTTCTGGGAGAAATAACAATAACCTCAGATGTGCAGATGGCACCACCCTTATGGCAGAAGGCGAAGAAGAACTAAAGAGCCTCTTGATGAAAGTGAAAGAGGAGAATGAAAAAGTTGGCTTAAAACCGACCATTCAGGAAACTAAGATCAAGGCATCCGGTCCCATCAGTTCATGACAAATAGATGGATAAACAGTGGAAACAGTGAGAGACTTTATTTTGGGGGGCTCAAAAATCACTGCAGATGGTTACTGCAGCCATGGAATTAAAAGACGCTTGCTCCTTAGAAGAAAACCTATAACCAACCTACACAGCATATTAAAAATCAGAGACATTAGTTTGCCGACAAAGATCTGTCTAGTCAAAGCTATGGTTTTTCCAGTAACCATGTATGGATGTGAGAGCTGGACTATAAAGAAAGCTGAGTGCTGAAGAACTGATGCTTTTGAACTATGGTGTTGTAGAAGACTCTTGAGAGTCCCTTTGATTGCAAGGAGATCCAACCAGTCAATCCTAATGGAAATCAGTCCTGAATATTCATTGGAAGGGCTGATGTTGAAGCTGAAACTCTAATACTTTGGGCACCTAATGCAAGGAACCGACTCATTAGAAAAGACCCTGATTCTGGGAAAGACTGAAGGCAGAAGGAGAAAGGGATGATAGAGGATGAGACAATTGAATGGCATCACCGACTTGATGGACATGAGTTTGAACAAGCTCCTGGAGTTGGTGATGGACATGGAAGGCTGGTGTGCTGCAGGCCATAGGGTTGCAAAGAGTCAGACACAACTGATCAGCTGAACTGAACAGGGAGATATAATGAAATAAGTGATAAAAACTGTGACTCACATGGGCCTCACTAAATTGACACAACTGTTTATTTGGGGGGATGATTTTGTTGATCAGGAAATCTGATTGCTCTGTGTTCTGACAATTGGTAAAAATATCCCTTACCTGGTCTTTGTCAGTGAAGAGGCGCAGTAACACCAAAGGGTTTGTAGTAGGCAGCTTCCAGCTTGATTGGCTGTTCTTTTTACTCATCAACCAGGTTAGGAACAGCCTGAATAACCAAGATTTTCTGTTCTCTTGGTTTGAATCAAGCAAAGCCCATGTACAATAATATTTGTTTTATTTCCAGTCTTATTGAGATATGATTTACATATTATATTAATCCAAGGTATAAAATATAGCAATGGTATACATGTGTACATTGTGAAGTGATTACCCAAATAAGTGTAGTTAACATCAGTCACCTCACATAATTAACATTTCTGCTTGTGATGAGAACTTTTCAGATTTACTCTGTTAACAATACTTTGGCACTTTTTTTTAATGGGCTAAAAACCAGACTGTACTTGGAAACTTCTCTGAGCGATTCTTAATAACTGTAGCCTAGGAATCTATATGGAAAATGATTACCCAGAACAGAGTTGACATTTTAAAATAGCCTTGGAGAGTGGTAAGGCAGAATGGTAGAATGTGCTTTAATAATAGAATGTGGATTAGTGTCCACATTCTATATGGAGTTAAACATCATTGCAGAAAGTGTTTGGGGGTCTCTTGCTTCATTGTTCCACCACTTTTCATAATCATTCCCGAATATTTCCAGAATTTCACTCATTTTTCTTCCAGAAATCAGCCTGTGCCACAAGCACAAATAGGAGAGGATGCCATCACTTCAACAACAAATGGTTAACTTCTTGATCATGTTCAATATAGCATAATGGTTAAAAGTGTAATAGCATTTGCATAAATCAGAACTGGAATAAAATCAATTTGTAACACTTTGAGTAAATTTCTTAACACTCTAGACCTCATTTTATTAAATGTATTAAGGAAATGATAAAAGAATCTATCTTTTTAAAATTTTGGTGAAAATTAAATAAGACAATGAATACAAAAGACTTGGCTCTCTGGAATCATGCATATAAATTATCTCTATTATTATAATTATTATCCATGTAATTAATTTGGATCTCAGTAACTTCAGAGCATCAATCTGTTTTTCTTTCTCTCTACTCCCAGCCAAAGGAGCTGGGGACTTTAATTGGGCCCTTTTCTACTATGTAGAAATCTAATCAAAACAATTTAATTATATTTGGCTTCTAAGTCCCCTAAAATGTTATTTTATGAGGGCATATGATCTGGATGCCAAAGGCAGTAGAAAATCACTTGGGTAATATATATGTTGAGTCAGTTTAATAAGCCAGGATAGAGGAATCTTCCTTCTCTCTACTACTCATCCAGGCATGATTCCAGGGTATGTTACTTGCAATCTCAGACTTTGGATCAAGTATTGAGTTAGTAATGACTTTATCAGAAAGAAAACTCAATCTAGCTTAAATCATAAAATAACTTATTATAATGTGCAGAGCCTAACCCTGGGAAACAGTTCTCTTAGAATACATTTAATTCATGATACAAAAATTAAATAAGAAAAGTAGAAGTGAGTATGTATCTCTTAGACTACCCCTTTGGATCATATGTTTTTTAGCTTCTGTTTCTCCATCAGTTTGCTTCATTTTCTTCTTTCTAACTAGTATTATTTACTATTTCATGTGCTTGGCCTACTTAGGATAAAGGCTAGACTGCTATGGAAAAAAAGAGGCCCAAAATGAAGGAGCTTAGAAAAAATGTTTTTTGGTTTTTTTTTTGCTCTCAGATATAAATGTCCCAAAGTGAGCATCTGAAGTCAGTACTCATTCAAAGACCCAGATTCTTTCAGAACTCTGATTTCTATATACCCTCTGATATTGTCTTCTGAAGTTCAGGCTAGATTATGGGTTTATGTTCCAACACTATGGGATGCATGGAGACAGGAAAGCTGTAATGTTTTAAGACAAAGGCAAACATTTCAATGGTGACAGTTTAATACATGGCCACATTTGTTATAAGAGAGATTGGAAGGTATGGTCTCTACTTAGGCAGCCATGTGAAGACCACTATTTTCTACCTCACAATTTGAGACTCACAAAGTCAGGGTCAGCACTAGAATTTATTTGCCCTAATTTCAAGAGACCAAGAAAAATGGCTAATTTTGAATCCCATTTCTAAGTTTTCAGGAGACAGACTCTGAATGTATCAAAATAGTTATGTTTGTTGTTGTTTAGTCACTAAGTCATGTCTGACTCTTTGCAGCTCCATGGACTATAGACCACTAGTCCTCTGCCCATGGGATTTCCCAGGCAAGCATACTGGGGTGGGTTGCCATTTCCTTCTCCAGAGGATCTTCCCGACCCAGGGATCGAACCTGGGTCTCCTGTATTGGCAGGCGGATTCTTTACCATTGAGCCAAGGAAGCCCAAAATATTATGGGGAGAGATAAGTAATATAAAACAAATATTGTGCAATTCCCTTGAGATCTGGTGGTTAACACTCCATGTCTCCATTGCAGATTGCATGAGTTTGATCCCTGGTTGGGGAACTGAGATCCCACATGCTTGCCGTGCAGCCAACAAATAAATAAAATGGTTGTCAATATCCATATCTAGTCAGAGAGTAGGTCAGTGGAAGGAGTTACAGGTTGAACAGATAACCCAATAGTTATTTACTACCTATGTATTTGAATTTTAAATCTGTGAAGCTAATAAAATGCAGACATCAAAACAGGATAATATACTCACAAACAGTAAACAAATGATCAAACAAATATAAATGATAAAAATGTTTTTATCTAGAATACTACCAATCTGAATTATAAAAGACACATAAATAGTCAAGTGGTAGCCATTCAGTCACATACAACACTCTGTGACTCCATGGACTGTAACCCATCAGCTTCTCAGACCATGGGGATTCTCCAGGCAAGAATACTAGAGTGGGGTGGCCATTTCCTTCTCCAGGGCATCATCCCAACCCAAGGATTAAACCCAGGTCTCCTGCATTGCAGGTGGATTCTTTACCATCTGAGCCACCAAGGAAACATGCAAAGCACCATATTCAAGTCCAGTTCACTTTAAAAACCTAAAGGTATTTTACTGAAGAGCTATTTAGCCATAATCTATTCTATTATGATGTCAAAGTAGAGAAGCTATTATTATTTTTAGTTGCTGGAAAGGCATTTTAATTAAACATATTTTTATTTCAAAAACATAGGACTAAAAAATAGATGGACTTACTATTTAAAAAATTCTGTGTCTCTAAGCTCCTTAGTCTTTAAATAGGTCTGGTGCTAGACTGTCTCTGTCTAACTTATAAAACCTATAGACCACAGACCCAGTCTGATCCATGAATTAGCCATGGAATCATACTCCTTGATTCAGTCTGTCATTATATGGATGTCAGAGGAGCCTCTGGCCTCCTCCTGAATTGTGTGTGTGTGTGAGAGAGACAGAAAGAGAGGGAGATAGAGGGAAGGAGACAAAAGATTCTCTTCTAAGTGTAAATTGAAATTTCTGGAATTCTATTTAACTATAAAAATGGAAAATTTCCTTTATAAAGATACTAAGTATCTCTGATGCTTCAACTACTTGTATTTACTGCTCAAAAACAAAAACAAGGAAAACTAAATATTTTGCACAGTTTTGGATACTTCAGATATTTTATTGAACACAAAATAAAGAAGGAACTATTTAGGTTATTCTTGATTGAGAATTCTTTTTTGATCTTTTACAATATCAACTAATTTCATAATTGGATATCAAGTTCCAGCACTTTGAAATACTGTCTAGATATATGACTGTTTGCAGTGAAATAGAACTCCAAACATAAAGTATAGTACTCAACTATCCACACATATTATTTGTTCTTATGTGAAAAGGAGTTATTGATTCTTATATCTATTAATATATCAGTTTTATAGTCATGCAATCAAATTTCAGGGAGACTTTCTAATTCAGACTTGTAGATACATTAGACATAAAATATATTTAAATCTCAGCAAGCAGCACTAGTCTCAAAACTTGCATTGATATCTACTCTCTCTCAATAATAAAGTTTCCCCTTCTATACAACATAGCCTGTATTTCTGGACCCCATAATACCAAATTAAGATAACAAACATGCATTGAATATATCTGCTTTACTTCAAAATTACTTTGGTATTTCCTATATGTATTATTCAATCCTTGCTTTGCTAAGCATTCATTTAGTACCTATATTCTAATTGTTCATGTATTTCTAAAATGCTTAGCTAAGGGGAGCCCTGCCAAGAAATGCCATGATCAGTTGCTTCTAGGCCTTATAAATAACTGCTTATGTAAGCCTACAGACAGACCATCTTTATATAGTCCTGATGCAACCGTGTATATGGAATGCTTAGTCATCATTATGTAACCCTGAGCAATGAAGCTGTATAATGCTGATGGCATAACAGCTTATATTTAAGATCCAGATAATAGATCCAGTATTCTGGCTTGCAAAAGGCAAGTTTTGCAAATAAGCAATGGAGTTTCAAGATGACACAGTTGGAGTATAAGAAGATGTTTTCTAAGCCCCCAGTCTCTGCTTCTCACAGCCTGGCAAGATCTTACCCAGGGAGGCAGAATTTCATCACCACCAATGCCAGCACATTTCCACTTAATAAACTGGAAAAGCATGACTCCTTACTCCTTACACTCCTTACTGAGCATCCACACACCTCTGACGTGACGTCCCCTAGTAATTAGAAAAGGATTCATTTAACATATTTTAGTTAACTAATTTTTTGAAATTGTATTTGAGGATTTTGGCCAAACATCAAATCCAGTCCTTGGTAGTACAACCTGAGTGGTGCACTCTGACACAAATAGTAGAAACTCAATGACAGGTCATTAACCAAGTTAATGGATAAGTAATTACCACATTCTTAAAAGTATCTCTATGACCTCTCTATTGGATTCAATAGCTTTGTAA
This sequence comes from Muntiacus reevesi, assembly GCF_963930625.1. NCBI lineage: Eukaryota > Metazoa > Chordata > Mammalia > Artiodactyla > Cervidae > Muntiacus > Muntiacus reevesi. The sequence continues at coordinate 98,973,832 of NC_089249.1, read as the reverse complement.
ATATCCATCCTTATCTCCATCCATAGTTTTTTAGGCACTCTGTCTATCAGGTCTAATCCCTTGAATCTATTTGTCACTTCTGCTGTGTAAGGTCAGTTTTCATTCCAATCCCAAAGAAAGGAAATGCCAAAAAATGCTCAATCTACCACACAATTGTACTCGTCTCACACATGAGCAAAGTAATGATCAAAATTCTCCAAACCAGGCTTCAACAGTACATGAACTGTGAACTTCAAGATGTTCAAGCTAGATTTAGAAAAGGCAGAGGAACCAGAGATCAAATTGCCAACATCGTTGGATCATCGAGAAAGCAAAGGAGTTCCAGAAAAATATCTACTTCTGCTTTATTGACTATGCCAAAGCCTTTTACTGTGTGGATCACAATAAACTGTGGAAAATTCTGAAAGAGATAGGAATACCAAACCACCTTACCTGCCTCCTAAGAAATCTGTATGCAGGTCAAGAAGCAACAGTTAGAACTGGACATGGAATGACAGACTGGTTCCAAATTGGGAAAGGAGTACGTCAAGACTGTATATTGTCACCCTGCTTATTTAACTTATATGCAGAGTACATCATGTGAAATGCTGGGCTGGATGAAGTACAAGCTGAAATCAAGATTGCTGGGAGAAATATCAATAACCTCAGATATGCAGATGAAAACATCTTTATGGCAGATAGTGAAGAAGAACGAAAGAGCCTCTTGATGAAAGTGAAAAAGGAGAGTGAAAAAGTTGACTTAAAACTCCACATTCAGAAAACTAAGATCATGGCATTCGGTCCCATCACTTCATGGCAATTAAATGGAAAAACAATGGAAACAGTGAGAGACTTTATTTTGGGGGGCTCCAAAATCACTGCAGATGGTGAATGTGGCCATGAAATTAAATGATGCCTGCTCCTTGGAAGAAAACCTATGACTAACCTAGTCAGCATATTGAAAAGCAGAGACATTACTTTGCCAACAAATGTCCATCTAGTCAAAGCTATGGTTTTTCCAGTGTGTATGGATATGAGAGTTGTACTATAAAGAAAGCTGAGCACCCAGGAGTTGTTGCTTTTGAGCTGTGGTATTTTAGAAGACTCTTTAGAGTCCCTTAGAATGCAAGGAGAGTAAACCAGTCAATTCTAAAGGAAATCAGTCCTGAATATTCATTGGAAGAACTGATGCTGAAGCTGAAACTCTAAAACTTTGGCCACCTGATGCGGAGGGCTGACTCATTGGAAAAGACCCTGATGCTTGGAAAGATTGAAGGTGGGAGGAGAAGGGAATGACAGATGTTGACATGGTTGGACGGCATTACTGACTTGATGGATATGAGTTTAAGCAATCCCTGGGAGCTGGTGAAGGACAGGGAAGCCTGGTGTGCTGCAGTCCATGGGATCACAAAGATTTGGTCACCACTGAGTGACTGAACTGAATGAGCTGATCTCTCTCTCCAATATTTCCTACCATAATTCAACAGTATTTTCAGGTTATTTTTTCTTAAATAGGACTTTCCCTATAGCCCCATCTAATTTACAACCATTGTGAATTTTGAATTAATAAGTATTTATTAAATTTTAGATTTGTTAATGTTCAGAATATGTTATCAGAGGTTCTCTGAACTAGGTTTTAAGAATTACTTATTAAAAATTAAATTAGGTGAACCTTGATGGTTTGTGACTGTTGTAGGCATTACTATTCAATGATTCATCTTGATTTAATCTAAGGTAAATGAGAAAGCAGTCTAAGGGCAGAGCTACACAGGGTCAACACAGCATTATAAAATTTTTGTATCTCTTTCACTCTGGATGATTTCAAAGGAGTGAATTTAAGTGAAATCCAATGAAAGGATAAATTCACTGTGTTTTGGACAAAACAGGAATAGATCTTCGATCCTGGGAAAGAAGTATCCTTTGTTAAGTCTGTAAATCTTAAGCCATAAAATTGGCAACTGAATATGCGAAGTTGGAGTTCAGGGAAAAGGAAATCTAAGTATTTATATTTTGATGTCCTCAATGAATAAATTGAATTTAATATCCATAGGACTAATACAGTTTCCCTAGAAAGAAAGTGCAAATAGGCAGGAGAAAAGTATTGAGGACAAGATCTGGGGGATGCTTCATTTAGAGATTAAGAATATATATATATATATATATATATATATATATATATATATATATGTATCAATGACAATGACGGCAATGACAATAAAAGACTGAGAAGGAAAAGAAGATAATTAGGAGACAGTGCTATCATAAAATCCAAGTGAGGAAGTGTATCAATAAGAAGGAGAGGGCAGAAGATTTAAATAGACATTTCTACAAAGACATACAGATGGTCAAAAAGCACATGAAAAGATGCTTAGCATTGCTAATTATTAGAGAAAAGCAAATAAAAACTACCATGAGGTATCACCAATCAAAATGGCTATCATCAAAAAGTCTACAAATAATAAATGCTGGAGAGGGTAGAGAAAAAAGGGAACCCTCATGCACTGTTGGTGGGAATGTAAATTGGTACAGCCACTATGGAGAACAGAATTGAGATTCCTTAAAAAACTAAAAATAAAGCTAGCATATGATCCAGCAGTACTACTCACAGGCATACATATCCGGAGAAAAATATGGTTATAAACGATATATGCACCCCAATGTTCATTGCAACACTAGTTACAATTGTCAAGACATGGAACAACCTAAATATACATCAACAGAAGAATGGATAAAGAAGATGTGGGATATATATATAATGGAATATTGTATGTGTGTGTGCATGCTCAGCCACTAAATCATGTCCAACTCTTTGTGACCCCATATATGTATGTATACATATATGTGTGTGTGTGTGTGTGTGTGTGTGTGTGTGTGTGTGTGTGTCTGAATCTGTTTGCTGTAGACCTGAAATTAAGACAGCATTGTAAATCAACTCTATTCCAATAAAAATTTTATAAAAAGGAGTTGATCAAAAGTGTCAAATGCTTCATAAAGAGATTGTCACCTGAAGATCACTGAATCTGAAAGGGTGGAAGAGGTTGATGACCTAAACTTTAATAATTTCATTGAATTGTTCAAATAACAAGTGGGTTAAAGAGAAAATGAAATGTGAAGAAACAGACTGAAGAAGCTCAGACAAGTCTTTCAAAAACTTTTGTGATAATAGTAAACAAGGAAATGGGGAAGGATGTGGTAAATGAGTAGGAAGCAAGGAATGGGGAAGGAAAAACTGAAGAGGAATCAGAAGGTAATAATATGTTTTTGTGGTTGTTGTTTTGAGTCCTGGTTAGTTGTTTCAAAATGGGAACTTTCAGCTTGTATGTATGTTGATAAGGATAATCCAGTAGAAAGGGAATATTGATGATGGAGGGAAAGGGGATATTTCAGGAAAAATTTCTTTAGTGGCAAGGGTTTATGGTATCTAGTGCATATGTGAGATATGGAGTTGCTTAAGATAGGGACAGAAACATTTACTGAAGGTAGGAGGCAAATATTCATATGCAGGCAGGCGTCTAAGAAGATGAGACAGTCTTTACTATGCTTTTTATAATGAAATAAAAAGCCAGATCATCAGCTCAGAGTGAGGAGAAGGTGAGCTGTAAAGTTGTATGGAAAAGAGGTACTGAATCACTGTTTAAAATAAATATTCTTGGAATACATAGTAGGGTTGTTGGATAATGTGGATACTCATTTAATTTTTATTATTTTTAAACTTTTAATGAAAATATTAAACAGACCTAAAACCACAACTTCTGGAAGAACCATTTGTTCTTGCCAGTCTTTTATCTCTTCTCAAACTTACCCTTGGCCTCATCTAGGGCCTTGCATTTGAGAGCAGGAAGGCATCTTTTTTGACAGCAGTTTTGTCCAAGGGGATATCCACAGAATACCTTATGGGTATGAGGTGATTATAATTATAAACTTTCAAAAAAACTTGATCTTTGACCTCTTGGCAATTTTCTTCTTGCCCATGGCAGCTGTCACTTTGCAGAGATAGCAACCAATCCCAGCCACCAAAGCACCGCCTTCCCAGGTTTCATGAACTTGCCCATTTCAGCAGCTACCATGGGTACTCATTTGAAATGTATGATTCTAAATTTAAAGTGTACTCAGTTAATATGATATTCACCCAACATGTTCAACTGCTCCTAAAAAGACATGCGATGATTAAATATTTGGGATTAATTAGAGTCATTTTTCCAGGCAAATATTATAGAAGGATATGGGATTTAATGACATATATAAGATACTTGTTACAATGATGGATCATGGAATTTAACCTGAGCCAGGAGAAAAATAGAACTTGAGGTATTGGGGAAAAGGATTAAAGACTTAAAGGTGGCAGGTTTGAGATCAGAAATTCTCAGTGAAGTTGAAAATGCTGGAATGAAATATTGAACTGGAAGGATACATAATAAATCAAGATTTTAAATGATGTGCTGTTATTGGTGATAACAAGGTCTAGGTTCTATCTGAAGAGTGGTGGACGAAATGTTAGCAAATCTAAGGAGATCAAGATGTAAGACCCTCAGTAGTTAGTTGTATCTTCCTCACGTGTTTTGACATTAGGCAATATTCACAACAGTGCAGGAATGAAAATATAGGCTGACAAATAACTTAGACAGTTGGCTTCTAATAGTTAACATAAGAAAAAGAGGGATAAGGACATGACAGAGAATACTGAAACTCTTCTAAATCATGTTATAAAATTAGTCTAATGTTAATAGACTAAAAAGAGAAAAATATCTCAACAGATGTTGAAATGCCACTTAATAGGATTTAAAAATGATTATAAATATAGTATACATATATATTCATTTATATATATATATAGTTACTGTAATTTAACATTATCTTAAACATGCTAAGACAACAATTACAAAAAAGAAATAGGAATGTAGTATAAACACTGAAAAGTAAGAGGCAAAATTGTATACATATATATTTTTTCATTTATTGATAAATTTGGAGGAAAAATTAGGTGAATTCCATGGTCTTTCCTAGGATTAATGTTCTCCAGTGCCTCAATATTTCTTCTCTCGGATCTGTAAGAGGGAAAATTTAAGGGTTACTAAAAAACTGCATGGTTTTTGCTTCTCCCTCTTTGTATCACAAAAGTAATATCCATTGATTGAAAGAATGAAATAAAAACACTGATGATTATATAGGATCTTTAAATGTACCTACACTTAACCTCTTCACAAATAATTTGTTTTGCTTTTTTATTTTGATATTGTATTTCTGTACACATCAAAATTGTTTTCCAAATGGTAGAAGGGTACTTGCTTGATAAGAATAATTTAAACATAATTATAATAAAGGCTTAAGCTTAACTTTCAAGTTTTATTCTCTAACAATTAAATATGCATTTATTTAAGCAATCATGGTATGAAACAATAGTGAATGAGGAATGAGGATAATTAGGGAATTAAATGATTGAACTGGTTTGAATAGTGTTTGAGCTGCACTCTTCCTAGAAAGTGTGTATTCTCACTTATATTTTGTTCTTATTCTTTTCATAATTCTTCACTCTTTATAGTTTTCCTTTCCGTTTTCTAATACTTATCTAATATTGTGAAAACAAATAAACAAACTTTAGTTGAAAAAGCAGAACCACTGATAAACCCAACAAAATTTGATAAATATAACCACCTTGCACTAAGAAGTTTCCAGATATTCTTGAATCTGTAGATAACCAGACAGGACTAATATAACAAAATTTCATTCCTTGATCTATGCCTCAAGGACAGAATGGATATTACTCAACAAGCCCAAGCAGACATGAATGGATGCTCTCATAAACAAAATGCTGGAGGCCAGCTACATCATCTCCAGCATTATTTCCTAAATTCTCCTTTTACTGTTCTAGACCAAGCACATCGAATGATGTATCACCTTTCTGGAATGTCAGAGAGAGATAGTGATTACAACTAGGGAACATGTTAATCAGTAGAATTGATATGTTTGTGTCTGCATTCCCATTTTTTTCCTCTCTTCATTTCCTTTCCTTCTCCTTTTCCTTTATATTTCAAGTTTGCCCATCACTGAATTTTTCTGTGGCCTGCGTTTCTATCCTTCCTCCATTCCATTCAGAAACAAACACTGTATAGCTAGGGAATCAGGAAAGTCAAGCACTTTCATATTTTTATTTATAATATGAGAAGAAGTTTTCATGTGTACCAAAACTTTAAAATTATGCTCTATTAGTAAACTGTGTTATTAAGCACTGTATGTGATACATAAATATGAGTTTATCCTTATCTTCATGTAGTTTTCAATCTGTTGTAATAAGACATTTACTCGAAGAAAAATTAAAGGAAACCTGATAAATATTTTCTTTAAAAAGAAATAAACATTGTACTATTGATTTTAAAATAGAGATATAGCTCAAGTATGTGGAAACTAAGAACAAAATAAGGAGAAAAATGATATGGAAAATAAAATAAAGTTTGAGGAAAATTTTGAGGAAATGAGATTATCAGTTCAATTGCTCAGTTGTGTCCGACTCTTTGTGACCCCATGGACTGCAGCATGCCAGGTCTCCCTGTCCATAACCAACTCCCAGAGTTTACTCAAACTCATGTCCATTGAATCAGTGATACCAATCCAACCATCTCATCCTCTGTCATCACCTTCTCTTCCCGCCTTCAATCTTTTCCAGCATCAGGGGCTTATCAAATGAGTCAGTTCTTCGTATCAGGTCGCCAAAGTATTGGAGTTTCAGCTTCAGCATCAGTCCCTCCAATGAATATTCAGGACTGATTTCCTTTAGGATGGACTGGTTGGATCTCCTTGCAGTCCAAGGGACTTTCAAGAGTCTTCTCCAACACCACAGTTCAAAACCATCAATTCTTTGGTGCTCAGCTTTCTTTATAGTCCAACTCTCACATCCATACGTGACTACTAGAAAAACCATAACCTTGACTAGACAGACCTTTGTTGGCAAAGTAATATCTCTGCTTTTTAATATGCTGTCTAGGTTGGTCATAACTTTTCTCCTAAGGTGTAAGCACCCTTTAATTTCATGGCTGCAGTCACCATCTGCAGTGATTTTGGAGCCCCCCAAAATAAAGTCTGCCACTGTTTCCACTGTTTCTCCATCCATTTGCCATGAAGTGATGGTACCAGATGCCATGATCTTTGTTTACTTAATGTTGAGCTTTAAGCCAACTTTTTCACTCTCCTCTTTACTTTCATCAAGGGGCTCTTTAGTTCTTCTTCAGTTTCTGCCATAAAAGTGGTGTTATCTGCATGTCTGAGGTTATTGATATTTCTCCTGGCAATCTTGATTCCAGCTTGTGTTTCATCCAGCCCAGCATTTCTCATGATGTACTGTGCATATAAGTTAAATAAGCATGGTGACAATATACAGCCTTGACGTACTCCTTTTCCTATTTGGAACCAGTCTGTTGTTCCAGGTCTAAGTGTTGCTTCCTGACCTGCATACAGGTTTCTCAAGAGGCAGGTCAGGTGGTCTGGTACCCCCATCTCTTTCAGAATTTTCCACAATTTGCTGTGATCCACAGATTATCAAGTGCTAGTAAAACACAAAAGTAGGAAATAAGTATATATCTGGAATGTAACTAGCAACCAAGTTTCACTGAAGAGTATGGGACTGGTCACTAGGGATAGGAAGGTACTGGATATAAAAAACTTAGAGTTTCAGAAGGGAAACTGATATGGAATTTATTCACTATCATTGTAAGCCAGATTTTTTGTCCAGTAACTAAGTCATGTCCTACTCTGTGACCCCATGGCCTGCAACATGCCCGGCTTCCCTGTCCTTCACTATCTCTCAGAGTTTGCTCAAACTCATGCCCATTGAGTTGATGATGCCATCCAACCATCTCATCCTCTGTCACCCCATTCTCCTCTTGCCCTCAATCTTTCCCAGCATCAGGGTCTTTTCCAATGAGTCAGCTCTTTGCATCAGGTGAACAATATTGGAGCTTCAGCTTCAGCATCAGTCCTTCCAGTGAATATGGGCTACATGATTTTCAGGGCTCAGTTCAAAATAAAAATTCATAGCCCTTAGTTAAGATAGTATTAACAATATTAAGATAGCTATAGCAGATCATAAAACCAAGGGTGTGGTCCTTCTATGCATGGGACCCTATGAGACTGCACAGGTCACATAACCATCAACTTGTCCCATTGGTTAGTCACTGGTCCTGTTGGTGAGTTCTAGAGTAAATGAGAGAACATTTTGCTAAGGAAAATAGATCTAGAGGGAATATCAAGATAAATAGGAGGATAAGAAAATAGGAAAAGGAAAACAATCAAAAGACAGTGGAATCATAAAGAAAAACTTAAAGAAGCCTAATTATTGGGAATAAAATTTTATGATATGTAAAACAAAGTGAAAAAAATCATCCATAGTAGTTAACAGATAATAGCTAGCTAAAAAGATAAAAAATAGAATTAAACCAAAGATGAGTCTGCATTTTCATCTTGGATGACTAGAAGAGAAAGCAAATACCACCACCACCACCACCACCAACAGATCAGAAAGAGGAGCTGATTTTAGAGGGACCCTGGAATGATGCTGATCTTAATTGAGGGATGCCAAAGTACAACTGGATAGAAAAATATATGAAGTAGCCAGGGAAATGCAATCAGATACCAGAAGGGGAAAAATAAAAAGACTTATTAAGGAAAAGAATAAATATTTTAAAGTTATATGGCTTAAGGAGATAATGGTTGTCCTCTTTTAGGTTAAATTGTTCAAACAATTAATCCTTACAATCAATGGAGTAAATTATTCTCAGATGCTATACTGATTTTCTCATCCTAGATTTGCATACATTGTCATCTATTTGAAAGTCAGAATTAAGGGTGAAGATGAATGAGATAATTGATGAGAAGATATTTGAGTAAAAAAAAGTTTAGCTTGTAACCTTAAAGATATCAACACCTAAGACTAGAGGAGAGAAAGAGGATCTAATGAAGAATACTTTAAAAGGTCAATCAGAAATCAAAAAGTCAATCAGTCAATCAAAAAGACAACTGATGTTATAGGTGGGAAGACTTTGAAAATGCAGACATATGGAGACAAAGCATGTCTAAGACAAAGAGAAGTCAGGAGAGAGAGTTTCATTGGAAGCTCATGAATTGGGTGAGTAGGTTTCTGGTGCTGTGTGAACCAACGGCTCCAGGGACAGTGTACAAACTCTAAACATATTTAGAAAGATATCACAGGAATATGTAACATGTCAGGAAATTCAACCTATGTTGTATGGTGTGGAGGTGACCCCTACAGGTGGACTGGGCAAGATGAGTGACAGAGAATAATAGCAAAGTGAGAGATTCTATGAACAATGTTACAAATGCAGTCCAACTGTAAAGGCGGGGAAGGGTACAGAAAGGTAGATTGGGGTAAACCGGAAAAAAAAGGATGAGTTGAAGAATTGAAGGCTTAAAGATACCAATGATACCAAGGACCAGTTGTTGTAAGAGAAAGAGAAAAAAGGCAGAGACAGTGAGAGGGGAGAAAGAATAGAAGATACTCTGCTAAATTTCAGATTTTATTACCATAGTGATGAGTCAGAGTTAAATGGGTTTGCAAGTTTAAAAGAAGTTCCAAATAACCTTTTATAATATGCTTCATTTCTTCTTATTCTTTGACAATGCTCATTGGGTTTTACAACATTATTGGCATATTTTAATTTTCTTTTTTTATATAATTTATTTTTTAGTTCAGCTCCTGAAACCAGCTTTCTTGTTCCTTATTTGAAGATCTATACCTAAGAGTTGTGCTCTGACTTTTTTGTTCTGAATCTATTTAAATGAATTATATTTAGCAAGTATTTTCTGCAATCTGAGAGCTAATGATGCAGGCCTTAACTTCCACTGTCTCATTTAAATTTTATTCCCATAAAGAACAGAAAGCCTTGGGTAACTGGGAAGGTAGAAGAACTAAAACAAATCTTCTATCTTTTGACCATTATACTTGCATTATAATAAATCAGAGTGCAGAATTTACTGTGTATCCAGAATGGGACAGACAGGGAGCCAGAATTAGCTTGGCCATTTCTCTGAGCTTATAAAATATATACATACCCTTAATTCTAACTGGAACAAATAAATATCTTGTATTCTTCCACCTGCAGTATTGGGGAAATGTTTTTTTGATAATTGCACTCTAGTGTAACCAAGGTCACCTAAGGCTGCTACAAATGCAGTGTACTTGCTCATACTCTGAAGTCACTTAAGAAACATCTCTCTACTTTTCCTGTTGGAGATGTCAGGGATGGCATATGTGAATATTGTGAAAAATACAGAGACAAAGTTTTCCCTTGACTTGCCTATAACTTTTGTCTTCCTTCCCCTGGCTTGCTGACTACTCCTACAGTTCTCTCACTGAATGTGATAATACCCATTAAAGAGTACAATAAGTAATTATTTACTTCTCTGAGTCTGCCTTTAGGCATTGAACCCTTTGATAGGAAGGTCTCTGCCCAAATGATGTTGGTATCAATAATTCACAATACAGTGCCTGAAATGCAATAGACCCTCAACACTTATTAAGCTAATGGTAGATATGTACACATGATCTGAATCATGTGCTGTAATGAGATACACTTTCCAATTTCTCGCAGATCTAGGACAAGATTCCCCATCATGGGGACCCAAATAACAGTCTGTAAATGTCTCCTGTCATAGATGATGACCCTCAATGTTTCACAGATACGAGAAACCGTAGGTAAAATTCTGGAACATTCTGAAGTGCTAAGAAATCGTGCAAAATAGGATAATAAGAATAAATGATGAAGTGGAGTTAGGGGTCTCTTCTCCATCCAGAGTTCATCTCAATAATATTTTTCTCCCTGTGAGAACATTTTAAAAATTGAATCATACATTATGTAACTTTTTGAGATTTTTTTCTTTTTTCACTAAGCCTAATGCCGTTGAGATCTGTCCAGGTTTTTGCATGCGTCAATACTTTTTATTTATCCAGTACATTTATTGCTGAGTAGTATTCCAATGCATGATATTCTATTGTTACAGAACTGGTTTAACAATTCAGCTATTCAAGGACATTTGAGTTGCTTCTAGTTTTAGGTTAGTATGAATAAAGTCACTATGAACAATTGTGTATAGGTTGTGTGGGAACATAAGTTTTTATTGCTCTGGGATAAATGCCATAGGGTATGATTGCTGACTTATTTTGAACATGTATATTTAGTTTTAAAAGAAAATACTGAGCTATTTTCCAGAGTGACTGTACCATTCTTCTTTCCTACCAGCAATGTGTGAAAGATATTTTTCCCCAGCCTCAACAGTGTTTAATATTATCACTATTTGTTTTCATTTTTGCCATTCTAAGAGATATTTAGTCATGTATCATTATAGGTGTAGTTTGCATTTCCTATATAGATAATGATGTTGACCATTTCTTTATATATTTGCCCTCCATATCTCTTTTACAGTGAAATATCCGTTGATGTCTTTTGCCCAATTTATAATTAGATTTACTTTTTAATACTGAGATTTGAGAGTTCTTTTTAAAGTCTACATATGAGACCTTTGTTGAATGTGATTTGCAAATATTTTACCTTAGTATATAGTGTATCTTTTCATCCTCTTGATAGGGTTGTTTACAGCCTAATGTTTTAAATTTTGATGAAGCTCAATTTATCACTTTTAAAACAAATAACAATTTTAATGTGATGTCTCAGAACTCTGCACCTAGCCCCCAAAATATTTTTCTTATGCTTTCTGCTGATCCTTAATGCTTTAAAGAATTACCTACCCCAACAAATGTTTTCCTGAAAAGCTGTAATAATAGAGCAGCAAATAAGTGGTATCTTGAGATTTAGATATAAATTGAAATGTACAAAAAATTTGTTGAAAAATGATGCCACTTAATATGAAAATAACATCTCATTGTTATTCTGTTTCAAAATTAAGTTGTTGAGAGAAAATAGTCAAAAACATATGTTCATGGAAGAGACATCATGAAGTGGAGTATAACCAAAAACGTATAAAATGTTCTGTATCTTCTTTTATGTAATAGTTTAATTAACTAATTAGTTAATTGTTCCCACCCATTTGCAAGACACATATACACACTGATAATCTCATAACCCATTAATTAAATTATCCCATTAAAAGGGTCACATTTTTAAAAGTTAGGGTAGACAGTAGTATTGTAAAAAAAAAAAAAAAAAGGTAGATTAGGCATAATTGTTGCTATTAAGCATAAAAGTTAATTCTGTATTTCCTGGCATGGCAAGCATAAATTAAAATATAATTAGTTACAAAATTCCCATTATTTGTTAGTAAAAAGTAATACTAGCTGGTTAGGAGAAATTGTTCATTTTCTGTAAAAAATCTCAAAAAGACTAATTACATAGATTTTTCTATCACTGCCTGAAGTGAAAAAGGAATATTGTTTTCAAATATAGTTTTACCAAGAAGCAGAAAAGATATTCATATAGACATACTCACCTTTCATAAATTTAGTTCTCCAAAGAGCTGAGGAATATTTTTTAATCACAGAAATTTCTGAGGTTGCAATTTCATATACCAAAAGAAACAGTGTCCAAAGGAATGAATTTTCCTTTGTTAGCTTTTCTCTAGTATTCCAATTACCTCAATCTAAGCCAAGAAATTTCTTAAGAGAAGCTGGAGATCAGATTATTAAAGATCAAGGTCACAAGAAAGGAATAGAAGGATCTGACATCCACAGAGTACCAACTGCCTGATATGATGATTTCTGTTCACAAGAAAATGGTGGGGAGAAAGAAACATTTAAAAAAAGTGTTCTAGTTAATTAGCTAGATTCATGAATTCAAGGATTCATGAGTTCAAGAGATTCAAGGAAGTTTGGAATTTCTTTTAATATACTATCTGTTGTGTGAGTGTGTTTCTTTGACTGTTACACTGTGCTCAGATTAAGTTTTTATTCTGATTATATTTTAGAACCATTTTAACACATGTTGACCAACAGTGCAGTTGGACCTGCTATTAAAGTTACTACCATAAACCAGAATTTTGTTTTTATTCTAACTACTCAGACTTTATATATAACATATAATATGATTATGATTCTAAACAAACATGAAAGAGTCCAGCAACAGCATGGGGATATCACTGTGATAACAATAATTTTGGAACAGAATGCTTTAAGACTTGACTCAGACTAGATTGACACATACTGTGAGTTTATTAAACTGGAGAAATCTAAATACCTTCTGAAGCTATGAGTTGGAGATTAGATTTTATACCAGTTGCTGAGGGCAATGAGTTTGCATACACTATTAGGCCTTTTTGTTACTGTTTTAATAGGTAAAGCTAATGGGATGCCTGCCTAGATAATTTCTAAATTCTACCTGGCTACATGCACAGATGGGCCCAATAAAGGAAAGAAATTGCATGCACCTAACAGAAGCAGAAGATATTAAGAAGAGGTGGCAAGAATACACAGAAGAATTATACAAAAAAAGATCTTCAGGACCAGATGATCACAATGGTGTGATCACTCACCTAAAGCCAGATGTCCTGGAATGTGAAGTCAAGTGGGCCTTAGGAAGCATCACTATGAGCAAAGCTAGTGCAGATGATGGAATTCCAGTTGAGCTATTTCACATCCGAAAAGATGATGCTGTGAAAGTGCTGCACTCAATATGCTAGCAAATTTGGAAAACTCAGCAGTGGCCACAGGACTGGAAAAAGTCAGTTTTCATTCCAATCCCAAAGAAAGGCAATGCCAAAGAATGCTCAAACTACTGCACAATTGCACTCATCTCACACGCTAGTAAAGTAATTCTTAAAATTCTCCAAGCCAGGCTTCAACAATACATGAACTGTGGACTTCCAGATAATGAAGCTGGATTTAGAAAAGGAAGAGGAACCAGAGATCTAATTACCAACATTCATTGGATCATCAAAAAAGCAAGAGAATACCAGAAAAACATCTATTTCTGCTTTATTGACTATGCCAAAGCCTTCGACTGTGTGGATCACAATAAACTGTGGAAAATTCTGAAAGAGATGGGAATACCAGACCACCTGACCTGCCTCTTGAGAAACCTGTATGCAGGTCAGGAAGCAACAGTTAGAACTGGACATGGAACAACAGACTGGTTCCAAATAGGAAAAGAGTAGGTCAAGGCTGTATATTGTCACCCTGCTTATTTAACTTATATGCAGAGTACATCATGAGAAACACTAGGCTGGATGAAGTCCAAGCTGGAATAAAGATTGCCGGGAGAAATATCAATAACCTCAGATATGCAGATGACACCACCCTTATGGCAGAAAGTGAAGAATTAAAGAGCTTCTTGATGAAAGTGAAAGAGGAGAGTGAAAAAGTTGGCTTAAAGCTCAACATTCACAAAACTCAGATCATGGCATCTGGTTCCATCACTTCATGGCAAATAGATGAGGAAACAATGGAAACAGTGAGAGACTTTATTCTGGGGAGCTCCAAATCACTGAAGATGGTGACTGCAGCCATGAAATTAAAAGATGCTTACTCTTTGGGAGAAAAGTTATGACCAACATAGATAGCATATTAAAAAGCATAGACATTAATTTGCCAAGAAAGGTCCATCTATTCAAAGCTATGGTTTTTCCAGTAGTCATGTATGGATGTGAGAGTTGGACTATAAAGAAAGCTGAGTGCTGAAGAGTTGGTGCTTTTGAGTTGTGGTGTTGGTGAAGACTCTTGAGAGTCTCTTGGACTGTAAGGAGATCCAACCAGTCCATCCTAAAGGAAATCAGTCCTGAATATTCATTGGAAGGACTGATGTTGAAGCTGAAACTCCAAAACTTTGACCGCCTAATGCGAAGAACTGACTCATTTGATAAGACCCTGATGCTGGGAAAGACTGAAGACAGGAGGAGAAGGGGACGAGAGACAATGAGATGGCTGGATGGCATCACCGAATCAATGGACATGAGTTTGAGTAAGCTCTGGGAGTTGGTGATGGACAGGGAGGCCTGGCGTGCTGCAGTGCATGGGGTTCACAAAGAGTTGGGAAGACTGAGTGACTGAACTGAACATTGGCCACAGACAATAAGATACCTTGTAGATATGAGGGTGGTGGTTTAGTTTTAATCAACCATCCTTTGGAACCAATGTATAAGCCAATTTATTCTTACTCTAATGGTATTATACTAGAAACTGGAGAAAAACAGTGCTGAACTGTATTTGAAAGCAAACCATCAACGAGACATTGCTGTGAATATCTTCAGAGGTAAAAGCCCGACAGTGCCCGGATCGGAGTCCCCAAGATCCAGAAGTCAGATCATTTCAGGCCACAGACCATACGCCCTTCTATTTATTTGAAAGTCTCTCTTCTTTCAAACAACTGTACGCCCTAAAATCAGTGTGGTTAGGATTCAAAGAAGTGAATAGGTCTGACTTTGCATTCAAAGTGAAAGAGTTACTGTAAGAAGCTATGTGCAGAAGGTGGCTGCTAGCAAAGCATGTAGTCTCAGAAACACCTGAATCAATTCATATAGGAGTAATTTTTAAATCAACATTTAGTAAATAACCCTGAATTTTTTGCAGCCTTAAGCAATTCTCCTTCCATAGTGCACCCCACACTCTCATATTGGTGAGTTAATCAGGACTTAAAAAAGGATCAGGTATGGCTGTTCTGTGGAAATTTGACCAAATACACTATTGGAACTTAAGTCCACATGAAGAACTATATATAATGGTGGTAGCCTGCAGCCTTTAAGTTAATATCTTAGAAGTTCACACTAAATTGGTTTAGCAATTCTGAAGAGGAAATTCCCAGATATAATCTAGAACTATTTTTAGACACCATGCTCCTTAATTTGCTTTTATAGCAGCAAAGAAAGGCATAAATAAAATCACTTTGACTTGTTGGATTCTGATTCACAGACATTTGCTTTCTCCAGCAGGAACTAGAAATTCCATAAATATTCTTTGAGACTGCCTAGAATTTTTGGAAATAGAGATAATTGTGGTTTTTCAAATTATAGTTTTAGTGGACATAGTGAAAGCTGGTGAGAATAAATTTATATTAAACTAATGTCAACAAGTGCTGAGGATTTTTTTAATTTTTTGCTTTTGAAAATTTTTGGCTGTACTGGGTCTTCATTGCTGCGTGTGCACTTTCTCTAGTTGTGGTGAGCATGGACTGAATATTGGGTTGTATGTATCTTTTCAAACTAAAATTTTGGTTTTGGTGTTCCAGTTATATACTCAGCTGTGCAATCACTGGATCATATGGTAGTTTATTTTTAGTTTTGTGGGAAACCTCCATACATTTTCCCATAATGGCTACATTAATTTAAATTACCAACAGTGTAAGAGGGTTTCCTCTGATCCACATCCCTACCAGCATCTATTATTTGTGTTCCTTTTACTGCTAGCCATTCTGACAAGTGTGAGGTCACTGAGGTTTTGACTTTCATTTCCATTATGATTAGAGATGCTGGGCATCTTCATGGGCCTGGTGGCTATCTGCCTCTCCTCTTTGGTAAAATGTCTATTCAGTTCTTCTGTTCATTTCTTCATTGGACTGTTTTGTGATGTTGAGCTGTATGAGCTGTTTATATATGTTGGATAACAATCCCTTATCAGTCAAATCATTTGAAAATATTTCCTCCTATTCTTTTTGTTTTGTCGATGGCTTCCTTTGTTGTGCAAAAGCTATTAAGTTTAAATAGATAACATTTATTTATTTTTGCCTTTATTTCCTTTACTTTAGGACCAGATCCAAAAAATATTACTGTGATTTATATCCAAGTGTGTTCTACCTATGCTTTCCTTTAGGGATTTTATACTATCTAGTCTTATAAACCATTTTGAGTTTATTTTTGTATATAGTGTTATAGAACATTTTAATTTCATTGTTTAACATATAGCATACATGAAATTGTGTGAAAGAACAAATGGTATGAAATATACATTTCCTAATTAATTATTCCAAAAAGCATATATAGAGAGAAAAATAGAGATAGGTAGAGAAAAAGAAAATAAATTAAATATATATGGGGATACGATTCACGTTTATAAATGATTAAGGTCTGTTAAAAATGATCTTTGAAAGAGAAAAATAATATTGTGATAAAGCAAAGCATTTCTGTTGTAAGAAATATATTCAAAACTTTAAATAATATATGTGTCTATATCTGTTCAGTAATTTACTAATATTTTACAGCACATAGAATAGGTAAGAAATTCTAAAGTTGTACTCTACCCTTTTAGTATTTCCTCAGGAATTTATAGTTTCATTATCTTGTCAGTTCTTTCAAAGTTCATAGGTTAATATCAGCCTAGTATCAACCTTGCTTTTAAGTTAACAAACTACTTTAATTGTAGTTATAATTTATCCTTGTGGTTTAATATCTTTGTGCAGAACAGAAATTAAAAATGAGAACTACAAGAGGTCAATATCTGAAATTTTTACTTCACCAGTGGAATAAAAATTAGTATATTTCAAAGGTTGTAAAAAGATCTAAGGAAAGCTAATTTTACTTAGTTTCCAGAATTAGAAAGGTATAATTGGTCCTCCTCTGGGAATTGGAACATTTGTAATTATTTAATGTGATTTGTGGTAAATCTATATAAGAGAAGTGGATAGTTATCCTAATCATATGAACCTTTTAAATTGTAATTATGTTATCTTGTGTCTAATATCTGGTATATTACAGGGTTTTATTATGTAAGCCAGAAGTTTCAAAGAGCCCCTACTTATAATGAATGATTTACTTAAGAGTCACTGTCTATTGTTTTTTCCTCACTTTATTTTGGAATCTCCATTTATCCTCAGTCACAGAAATTTTCTCAGTCCAATGGCCATCAACGTTGTTTCAGTAATTAGAATTTTTCTTATGTGTCCTGCAATTAGTGGCTATAGACTATAACATGCAGTTCAAAAATCATTCTTCTTGGAAAAGGAAAAATGCTGTTATCAGGAAATGAACTCAAGGCAGAACTATCCTAATTTCTCTTTCACTTCAATTTATTAATGAGAGGCATATGCAAATACAAAAATAAAGTGTTTTAAAGGGGGAATTAAAGAATGGATATCTGTTTTAGAGTAATATATTAGATTG
Source organism: Muntiacus reevesi (assembly GCF_963930625.1). Lineage (NCBI taxonomy): Eukaryota > Metazoa > Chordata > Mammalia > Artiodactyla > Cervidae > Muntiacus > Muntiacus reevesi. The sequence continues at coordinate 98,955,811 of NC_089249.1, read as the reverse complement.
GAGATCCCCTAATTCACTGCCTATAAGATATACAAGGGCTTCCCTGGTAGCTCAGCTGGTAAAGAATCTGCCTGCATTGCAGGAGATCCCAGTTCAATTCCTGGGTCGGAAAGATCCTCTGGAGAAGGGATAGACTACCCACTCCAGTATTCTTAGGTTTCCCTGGTGGCTGAGATGGTAAAGAACCCACCTGCACTGTGGGAGACCTGGGTTTGACGCCTGGGTTGGGAAGATCCCCTAAAGGAGGGTATGGCAACCCATTCCAGTATTCTTGCCTGGAGAATCCCCATTGACAGAGGATGCAGTCCATAGGGTCGCAAACTGTTGGACACGAGTGGCCAAAGATGCACAAGATATACAAGTGGTGCTAGTGATAATGAATCCACCTACCAGTGCAGGAGATACAGGAGACATGGGTTCAATCCTTGGTTGGAAAGATCCCCAGGAATAAGAAATGGCAATCCACTCCAGTATTCTTGCCTGGGAAACTCCATGGACAGAGGAACCTGCCAGCCTACAGTCTGTGGGGTTGCAGAGACAGACACGACTGAGCACCAGCAGGAGCAAGATATTCAAAAGTTAAAAATATTATTTTTAAGTAATGAAAGAGACTGTCAGAAAGTAGGAGGACCATTTGAAGCTAACGATGAAGGAAGAACACCCATCAAGGAAAGTACTAAGTGGGAGAATTGTCAAAATACACTGATAGCTTTAAGCTTTGGGGCTTATAACTTCCATGTCTAGAAACTGCAGAGAGGGCAAGAGAAGGAGGCATTATAGGCTGAGCCTAGAGCTTAAATTAGTTGGTGAGACAAAGGAGACACCAATCCTCACAAATCTGGACCCAGGAAAGTCTTGGTATCTATTAGTTCAGAAATATAGAATCTAACAAAACTATACAGAACAGAAATAGATAGGTTTTATTGTGGACCCTGGATAGTGGATCAAAAATAAATAAATAAATAAATAAATAAAAATTCCTCCCTAGAAGTTCAAAGGCATTAGTCATGCTCACTCTTCTGCATTTAGAGCCTGAATGTGTACCTCCACCAACCATCTAATTAGGATGGTACTTCTGAGAGTACCAAGAAAAATCAAGCACAAGTTTTCTGGGAAAAACACATCCCAATATACATATAACATGTAAATGATGTCACCTAGGATGTAAAGATCTTCAATCTAACATCAGTGTCTTTGAACTTTTCTTCCAACAGTTCTCAAAGATGTGAGCACACAATAATAAAATCATAAACTCAAGAAAATAAGAGAATTCAAAAATAACTATCTACATAATACCTAAATCCTTAGCTATTTTCAGTGCATTAATTTTGCAGTTCTTTTATAAGTTGCATCATAAAGTACTGATGAACAGGGTTGACTTTATGGCAGTTCCATTATAATTAATACTGGTTTTACAATCATGGAGAATCAGAGTCACTTAAAGGGAAGTGGTGGATAAAGGCAAAAATATTCAAATTAAACTAAATTATTTCTAAGATTAAAGGGTGTTACTAAAAACACCATAATAAAATCTAACCTGGATTGTTACACAGATGGTTTGGAAGTGCTGAAAGAGAAATGATTCATCAATAGCAAGCCCTGTAGCAAAAAGAAAAAGAAAAAAAAATTCAAATTATATTTTCCAAAAGCACTCAGAATTTTCAAACTCATATACCCCATGGAATTAGTAATATATATTCCTAAATATGTATGTTTAAAATATAATTTTTTCCTTCAGGTTTTAATGTCCTTTTAGACTTGGTAAATATTTAAGTGTACACATTTTGACATGTTATTGTACTGCTATATTGTTGGTGGAAAAATTGTACCCAAAGAAAGTTATTATACAAATATATAATAAAGCCTGAAATCTCTTGTAGTATGCCAAAGAATTCCCTCTTCAATTTACTAATCCATTCATCTTTCAACATCTATCATTTATCATGCACCTTTCACTGCCCTAGGAGCTGAGTCTTATAGGAATGAAACAAAGTGCAAATTCACTAGTCTGTTGTATTTGTGTATTGAAGAGACAGACATAAAAGTGTAAACAAATGACTACATGATATATGAGATGCAATAAGGGCTTTGAAGTAAGACATGGCAAAGGAGAATAGAGAGTTACAGGATGTAGTTTTATATAAAGTGGTATGGTAAGACTTTGCTGATAAAGTGACATTTGTTCAGAGACCCAGCGAAAGTGAATGAAAGCTAAACACTTTGCAAAAGAGTGTTATATCAGACTGTCCAGGGAGTGTACAATTTCCTTGGTTCTGTCTCACCACTGCAAAAATTTGAAGTGACAGACAGTTACAGCTTGGTGTTACAGCTCTGTTGCAGCTGAATTTTCTTTGGTAAGCAAAGGAAAAGACATCCTTGAGGCATAAGTGCTGGCCAATCTGAAAGAAGCAAAGAGAAGAGAAGCCTGAGGCTCAATTTTGGCTCCTCTTTTTATATGTTTTTCTCCTGCCCTGCTCCTGTCCTATGTAAATTGGGTTGGCCTGGAGGCTGTTTGCTTCACCTGAGGTCCTCACTCCAGTCCTCAGACCTTCCTATGTTCTATTTTTATGGGCTTTTCCCTTCTTTGTCTTTTAGCCACCACCATTTTGGGCTTCTTTTTCCTATTCTAACTATCTAACAAGATGAAACAGTAGATATGAAAGAATTTAGGGCAGAAACAGATTGAGCATGTTTGGAGAATATCAACTAAGTCATCATGGCTGGCAGGATGAACAAAAGAGAAAGAAGTAGGAGATGGTTATCAGAGAGTTCTCAAGGACCTATATCATGTACAATCCTGTAGACTACCGTAAATTCTCTTTTTCTGAATGAGATGAACGGAAAGGTCTGAGATGAACATTTATATGTCTGATTTATGTTTTAAAACTATAATATGGCTGCTTGAGGAGACTAAACAGTGGAGAGGATGGGGCCAGAGTGGATTAGGGAGAACAATTAAAGAACTATTACAAATGCTTAGGTAATGAATGTTTAGATCTGGCCAACAGCAGTGGCAATGGAAATAAATGACAGGAGGTAAAGATTAAAAAAAAAAAAAAAACAAAAACGAACAAATCTGGAGTATAGGAGTATATAAATGTTGAAGGATTTCATGGTTTTTGACTAAAATAGTTGAAATAATGAAAATGACTTCTTTTGCAGTTTGGAAAGACTTTCAACAAGAGAAATCTAGCTCTCTCTCTCTCTATACACACACACACACACACACACACACACACACATTTGGGGATATATTACATTGGAAATGTAGACATTGAAACAGAAATTCTGAGTAGAGAATCTTATTTACAAATTTAGAATTTAGGAATTTTGAGTTGAATATATATTATTGGTTGTTTTCATAATAAACATTATTTAAAATCATTGTTTTCTAAAGGAAATCAGTCTTAAATATTCATTGGAAAGACTGATGCTGAAGCTAAAACTCCTATACTTTGGCCACCTGTTGGATGTGAAAGTTGGACTATAAAGAAAGTTGAGCATCAGAGAGTTGATGCTTTTGAACTGTGGTGTAGGAGAAGACTCTTGAGAGTCCCCTGGACTACAGGGAGATCAAACCAGTCTATCCTAAAGGAACTCAGTTCTGAATATTCATTGGAAGGACCAATGTTGAAGCTCCAATACTTTGGCCACCAAATGGGAAGAACTGACTTTTGGCAAAGTCCCTGATACTGGAAAAGATTGAAGGCAGGAGGAGAAGGGGATGATAGAAGTTGAGATGGTTGAATGGCATCACTGACTCAATGGACATGAGTTTGAGCATGCTCTGGGAGTTGGTGATGGACAGGGAAGCCTGACGTGCTGCAATCAATGGGATCACAAAGAGTCAGGCATGACTAAGCAACTGAACTGAACTAAACTGAACTGAAAATCATGGAAGATTATCATATTACCTAGGATGTAACTATACATAAAGGAGAAAAGTTCAGAAGACTGGGACAAATACTGTCGAAAGCTGAGAAGTCAAGAAGAGAAGGAGGAGGAATTGTCAATGAAGTCACAAAGCATACAATGAGGTAGAAGGAGAATAAGAATGATACATCAAAAATAAGTGCGAAAAAATGTGTTTCAAGAGGAAATTAGAATCAATTCTATCAATTGCTTCTGATTGCATTAGTAAGATATTACTTGTGAACTGAAAATTGTGTTTACTATCTGGAGGACATTTATAATGGAGTGACCACTAATGAGGGAAAAAAAACCTCATAAGTGAGTGCAAGAGATAGAGGATAGAAATAAAATATATTCACTTGGGAGTTTCACTGCAGATGGGAACAGAGAAGTGGCACAGTAACTAAAAAGGGTGTGAGGTCCATTTTTGTTTAAAGCGAGAAATGCTGTAGCATATTTGGAATATGTTAAAATGTTACAGTAAAGATGGAAGAATTGGTGATGCAAGAGTCAGAGGGTACAATTGTAAGAATGTTGTCCTTGAGAAGGTGAAAAATGCACTGTAGGGGAGGCAGAGTTTTTCTTCTCCCTTTCTAGGTTTTTTGCCTGGCAGAAGAACTGAAGAGCCTCTTGATGAAAGTGAAAGAGAAGAGTTTAAATGTTGGCTTAAAACTCTTCATTCAGAAAACTAAGATCATGACATCTGGTCCCATCACTTCATGGCGAATAGGTGGGGAAACAGTGGAAACAGTGGCTGACTTTATTTTTGGGGCTCCAAAATCACTGCAGATGGTGATTGCAGTTGTGAAATTAAAAGATGCTTACTCCTTGGAAGGAAAGTTATGACCAACCTAGATAGCATATTAAAAAGCAGAGACATTACTTTGTTCACAAAGGTCCGTCTAGTCAAGGTTACGGTTTTTCCATTGGTCATGTATGGATGTGAGAGTTGGACTATAAAGAAAGCTGAGCACTGAAGAATTGATGCTTTTGAACTGTGGTGTTGGAGAAGACTCTTGAGAGTCCCTTGGACTGCAAGGAGATCCAACCAGCCCATCCTAAAGGAGATCAGTCCTGAGTGTTCATTGGAAGGACTGATGCTGAAGCTGAAACTCCAATATTTTGGCCACCTGATGCAAAGAGCTGACTGATTGGAAAAGACCCTGATTGCTGGAAAAGATTGAGGCCAGGAGGAGAAGGGGACAACAGAAGATGAGATGGCTAGATGGCATCACTAACGAGATGGACATGGGTTTGGGTGGACTCCAGGAGTTGGTGATGGACAGGGAGGCCTGGCATGCTGCCAGTTCATGGGGTCTCAAAGAGTCGGACATGACTGAGTGACTGAACTGAACTGAATAATTAAATTGACATAAGACAGTTTAACAAGAGAAAAACTAACAGTTTTAGAATACTCAATTCTTAAAAACATTCCCTTCAAATGAACTAAATAGAGCATTTTATAAGTTGATTTTGACAGTTCTATCTGGAGCTAGAAAAAATATTACCCATCTACTGCATATATAGACAGACACACATAGCAAACATACACACACTTAAGATTTTTCATTTATCCAATTTCCAACAACTTCTCCCCCTCCCACTTCTTCTTCTTTTTTTAAAGTGAATTATTTTCCTAAAGTTTGCATTTCAAAAGATGGCTCTTGGGTCCTACAGGCAATGGAGGTAGAAAAATCTCTATCACAAAGAGAACATATCAGCGTATTTTCCAAGAAGCAGTTTTTGAAGCATATATGCCAATTATTAGAAATCTAGAGTAGGAAATGGAAACCCACCCCTGTATTCTTGACAGGAAAATTTTCTGGACAGAGGAGACTGCTGGGCTGCCACCCATAGGGTCGCAAAGAGTCAGACATGAAAGAATCACTGAGCTCATATACATGTGCTCAGTCACTAGTCGTGTCCGACTCTTTTTGACCCTATTACAGGAGCCCGCCAGGCAAGAGTACTGGAGTGGGTTACATTGCTGTGCCCTCCTCCAGGGCATCTTCCTGACTCAAGGATCAAACCTTTGTCTCCTGTGTCTCCTGCATTTCAGGAACGTTCTTTACCTACAGGCAGATATATATTGGGTAATTATTATTTTTAAAATATTTTAATTTTTTGTAATTTTTTCTTAAATGTAGGACAGTTCTGTTTCCAAAGTCTCAGGACCTACAGATATAGGTCAGGAAGATAATTTATCAGAAACACGTGGCACAAACAGTAAAGCTCACCTTGCAGTCCCTTATATTTCCTCCTGGGCTTTGCTGTTATCCCAGCAGTAAAGAATCCGCCTGCAATGCAGGAGACACAAGTTTGGTCTCTGGGTTGGGAAGATCCCCTGGAGGAGGAAATGGCAACCCACTTTACTATTTTTCCCTGAAAATTCCAAACAGAGGAGCCTGGAGAGCTACAGTCCAAGAGACCACAAAAGACTCAAACATGACTGAGCATGTACTGGGCCTTGGAAATAGAACTGTCCTACATTTAAGAAAAAAGGTTGAGACAGAAGCAATTCTTTTTAATTGTGCTGGGTTTTCACTGCTGTGAATAGGCTTTCTCTAGTAGCAGCAAACAGGGGCTACTCTTCCTTGCTGTGCACAGGCTTCTCATTGCAGTGGCTTCTCATGTTGTGGAGCACAGGCTCGAGGTGCACGGGCTTCAATAGTTGCAGTACATGGGCTCAGTAGTTGTGGCTCTCCGACCTCGAGGGATGAGGCTTCAGTTGTTGCTACTTGCAAGCTTAGTTGCTCTGTAGCATGTGGAATCTTCCTGGACCAGGGATCCAACACGTGTCTCCTGCATTGGCAAGTGGATTCACTGCACCACCAGGGAAGTCCCATATCCTCTGCTTTTAATCAGCTTCTTGGTTCTGTCCTTCTCCTGCCTTGATTTTCACCTTCAGAGGCAGCTTTGAGTGACTACATGGCCACCCAGGAATAAAAGGTTCTTCATCTCCCACCTCTTTATCTTTTCTCTTCCCAAACAACATGTTTCTGGGAGCCAGGATTTTTCTATCAAGTCCCATTTCATTGAAGTCAACCAAACTAGTGCTCTGAGCCTCAATTTCCCACATGGGGGTCTTTAGACCAGGGACCAAAAGCCAGGTGGCCCTTCCCACAGCAGTAAAAAACCCACATGGCAATGCAGGATATGCAAGAGACGTCGTTCAGTCCCAGAAATGGGAATATCCCCTAGAATAGGAAAAGGCAACCTCCTCTAGTATTCTTGCTTGGAAAATTCTGTGGAGAGAGGAGCCAGGTGGACTACAGTCAAGGGACTCACAAAGACTTGAACATGACTGAGAGACCGAATACAACTAGAAGCCAAAAAGATCTTTTGGAGGGCCAGGTACTGGGAGCTGGGGAGTTGCAGATAAAAGGTGTTGCAGACTTCAAAAAATGCATAACATGAGAATTGTGAGTTGTTTTGTTTGAGGCAAAATGAGGATTATACCTAGGAGAAAGCATTTTAGATAGCTTTGAGAAAACTGCTCCAAAGTGGTAGTGGGGAAGGTGTTACATACTATTTTAGTGAAGAGGGGTTACATGCCATAAAGCACACATTTTGGCAGAGGTTTGCTGCCAGTTACCAAGAGCAGATGTTACTGTTAATGATTTTGATTTTTTTCTAGATATGAGATGCAAGAATAGAGCTTTTAAAATTTTCTACTGAAAATATATAACTATCTAAAGGCCTGTTCTGCCAGTTTTTCCCAGAGCACAAAGTGCCTCATGCCTGATCTCCACTCTGAATCCATTTCAGGGTGTGTTGAAGGTCACAGCTGCAGTGGTTCATGATTTAATCTGTGTAGATGTGGATGACAAATGCCAACTTTTAATTGGCAGTACCAATAAGACAATTAATGCTTTTAAGTATAGCCAGTTCAGAGGATCTGGCCATTGATGAGTAGGATCTTATTTTAATTTCAAAAGAGACTCCAATCTATGGCTTAACCAAGCATACAAGTGGCATCCTATAAAAGAATGCGAAATATGGAGACCTCACAAGATCTAAAAAGTTCACTTCTAGAGTTAAAGAAAGCACAAGTGGGAACTATGGGGGCCCTATTTTTCAACAAACACAGAGAATCACATGTCCCCCTGCCACCTGAAACCCAGCAGGACCCTGTGCAGACCACCTGATACAAAACCTTCAAAGCATTTCCATGCTTCCCTTTTCCTGCTTGTAGAAAAAAGTCTTCAGCCACCTCAGTTCAGTTCAGTTCAGTCGCTCAGTCATGTCCGGCTCTTTCCGACCCCATGAATCGCAGCACGCCAGGCCTCCCTGTCCATTACCAACTCCCGGAGTTTACTCAAACTCATGTCCATTGAGTCAGTGATGCCATCCAGTCATCTCATCCTCTGTCATCCCCTTCTCCTCCTGCCTTCAATCCCTCCCAGCATCAGGCTCTTTTCCAATGAGTCAACTCTTTGCATGAGGTGGCCAAAGTATTGGAGTTTCAGCTTCAGCATCAGTCCTTCCAATGAAGACCCAGGACTGGTCTCCTTTGGGATGGACTGGTTGGATCTCCTTGCAGTCCAAGGGACTCTCAAGAGTCTTCTCCAACACCACAGTTCAAAAGCATCAATTCTTCTGTGCTCAGCTTTCTTCACAGTCCAACTCTCACATCCATACATGACCACTGGAAAAACCATAGGCTTGACTAGATGGAACTTTGTTGGAAAAATAACATCTCTGCTTTTTAATATGCTATCTAGGTTGGTCATAACTTTCCTTCCAAGGAGTAAGCATCTTTTAATTTCATGGCTGCAATCACCATCTGCAGTGATTTTGGAGCCTAAAAAGATAAAGTCTGACACTGTTTCCACTGTTTCCTTGTCTATTTCCCATGAAGTGATGGGACCAGATGCCATGATCTAGACCTGTCTAAATTCCAAAGAGTGGATTCAAAGAATTGCTAATCAGAGAAGGAGGGGAATGAAGAAACCAAGGAGTAGCAGTTAAGAGATAGTAGTGCAGCAATTAAAGCAGAGTCCTGGTTCCTCCTCAGGGTATATACACAACAATATTCTCAAATTCTTCAGCAGGAATTAAGGCCCCCACTCAGGAGGAGGTTGGAACCTTCAGACAGAGCAGAGGGTTCCTAGAATATCACCCTGTTACCACCAACCAATCATAAAAAAGCCACATATCCTGCAGCCTCATCCTAAATTTTGCCTATGAAAACTTTCCTGAAAACCCTTGAGTAGTTGGGGGTTTTGAGCATGAGTCACCTGTTCTCATTGCTTGACCCTTGATATAGAACTTTCTCTGTTCCATACGCTGATGCTTAGATTTGTTTGGCCTCATATACATCAGGAATATGAAGGGCTGCAACAGAAGGGCTGGCATCTTTGCTGGAATCATGGAAGGTAAATTATTTGGGCTTAGATATGGATTTGAACTACATATTACATACCCTGCATCACAGCTCATTCACACATTCATCCATTGTCCTGGCAACTATTTGCTGAGCATTTATTTTTACAAGTGAAGGACTTTTAAAATAAAACAAATAAATATGTTTGTTTGGCTTCATGGCACACAGGATGTTTTAGTTGCAACATATAGGATCTATTCATCTCAAAAGGAACTTTAGGATTCCCTGATGGCTCAGCAGTAAAGAATCAGCCTGCGACTATAACAGACTCAGGTTTGATCCCTGGATGGGTAAGATCCCCTGGAGAAGGAAATGGCAAATCACTCCAGTATTCTTTCCTGGAAAATCCCATGGACGAAGCCTGGTCAGAGAGTCACAAAGAGTCAGACATGACTGAGGACATAAATTCATTACTATGGGGTTTAGTTCCCTGACCAGGGGTTAAACCGAGGCCCCCCTGCATTGGGAACATGGAGTCTTAGCCACTGGACCACCAGGGAAGTTCCTGCTGAGCATTTTTAGTTTGATATCCTCACATAGGCCAAAGAAGAGACCATCACATAACAAAAATTGAGGTGAATTAAAAAATTGACTGCAGATTCTAAATTTCCTGGAAGGTAATTAAGAATCTAAAATCTGTAGTTAACATAACAACATTTAACACTCATAAATTTGGAGTATTTTAGTTTTCTCACATTTTGAATTGGTAAACTTTTTCTGAAAAGCATCTAGATGTTCTACTTTTTTTTTTTTTTTCTGTCTCATGTTTAGGAGAAAACATTCTAACATCTAATGAGAAAGGAGTGGAATTTTTCACCCCCCTCAAATGTGCATCTTAAGCATGATTATTTTAGACTGATTGTTTTTAAGAAACAGTAGACACAAAAAAGGCGATGCTAGTGGTAAAGAACCCACCTGCCAATGCAGACATGGGTCCAGCCCCTGGGTCAGGAAGATACCCTGGTGGAGGAAATGGTAAGCCACTCCATTATTCTGGCCTAGAGAATACCCATGAACAAAGGAGCCCAGTGGGCTATGGTACATGGGGCTTCAAAGAGTCGGACATGACTGAGCACCTGAGCACATGCAGCACATGGCACATTTAGGGCTTCCCAGGTAATGCTAGTGGTAAACAGCCTGCCTGCCAATGCAGGGGGTTCAGAAGACAGCTTCCTCTGTGTCTTCACTGTGCTGGGAAGATCCACTGGAGAAGGAAATGGCAACCGACTCCAGTATTCTCGCCTGGAAAATCCCATGGACAAAGAAGCCTTGGAAACTACAGTCCATAGGATCCCAGAGTTTGGACACAACTACAGTGACTTAGCATGCATGCAGACACAGAAGAAGCTCTGGAAACCAAGTAGAAGTTAGCCTTTTGTAAGAGACATTTATATTTATAAGGAAAATCTCCATCTGTAAGGGTGTCTCCTTTACTGTACAAAGAAGAACGGGATGACTAACTCTTTTGAAAAACTTATTAAAGGTGAGGGTGGGATGATTTGAGAGAATAGCATTGAAACATGTATATTATCATATGTGAAACCAATTGCCAGTCCAAGTTCGATGCATGAGACAGGGTGCTCAGGGCTGGTGCACTGGGATGACCCTGAGGGGTGGGATGGGGAGGGAGGTGGGAGGGAGGGTCAGGATGGGGAACACATGTACACCCGTGACTGATTCATGTCAGTGTATGGCAAAAATCACCACAATACTGTAAAGTAATTAACCTCCAATTAAAATAAATAAAAAGTTACTAATGGATAAGGTAGAGACTACATTGCATAATAAACGTACATTTGTTTATTGTGTACCTTTGGTTAACGACACATAGTTGACTACCCATTCCCAACATTTTCTTTTGTTTTTAATTGAAGATGATATTTAAGGTGAAGGTTTCCACAATTTCCAGGAGTTGCTCATTCTTCCCGAGTATGTCTTATGTGAACAGGAGATATCCATAATATTAAATTTGTTTTTCCCCTATTAATCTGTCATTGTATTGTGAGTGTGGGAGGGGGACCAAAAAGAATTTAGAAGAGTAGAGGGAAAATTATTTTTCCTCCTCCACAAGTTAAATTCAGATTATTTCTTTTGGATAGAAAATACATTTTCCTATACTGTATTACAACATAGCCTTGCAAAGTGTGTTCTGCTATTGGACAAAATGCAGCTATAAGACAAAAATCAAGAAGAGCTCATGCAGAGACTAACAAGAAAAATAAAGCCAGCCATACACTGACTTTTCTCTTTATTGCCCACCCCCCCCATTTTTTTTTTTTTTTCGTTTTTGTCCATGTGTTTGCTTTTTGTTGTTGTTCCTTTCTCTTGTGACTTTTATGTTGAATGCTAGTCAGACAGCTCCAGGGTCAGTTCCAGCCCATCATGCACATTTTAATGACTTGGGAAAGAAACACCTGGCATTTATTTTTAGTTGTAATTGGCAGATTATATAACCCACTAACAATGTAATTGGTAATGTTATATACAGTACAGGATGTTTTGCAGCTAATGTGAAAATGTAAATATAGTAACAAGTGTGGTAGGTAGCCATGAGTTCAATATTTTTCTATTAAAAAATGATTGGGATTTAAATATACACACTACTATGTACAAAATAGGTAAACAAGAAGAACCTACTCAGGGAAACTACACAGGAAAATAGGGAAGTATATATTCAATATCTCCTAATAACCTATAGTGGAAAAGAATCTGAAAAAGAATATGTGTATATACACATATAAGTATGTATGTATATACATATATATATATAAATATATGGCTGAATCTCATTATTGTACACTTGAAACTAACACAACATTGTAAATTAACTATACTTCAATTTTTAAAAAATGATTAAAAAGTAAAGAAATCACATTGGAAAATTATTAAATGCAAGTTAATTTAGAGCAAAACTATCTCTTCTCACTGGACATTAGTTTGCTATTACATTAGCTCAAAAATTATGATGTTCTGTTTTTTAATTTTTATCATACAGTAATGTCTGCTTTGAATTAATTGTTGACATTATCAGACAAAATACCTTCCTATATTTAAAAGAAATTTAAACTCTTATGTTAAAGGCTATGTAATATAACTTTGTCGCATTAAAGGTAGGATAGAGATATGTGGGACATTTTTTCTTTCATAGTAATATTCATGTTTAAACGTTATTATTTTTCTTTTCCACTTATACAATAAGGCATTTTCCTTGGATAAAAGAAAATTTACCTTCTCTTTAACAAAGGATTTTTTTTTTCACCATTTCTGAAGCATTAACTCTGTACTCTATATCAGCTCATATTTTCTGAAACTGTTTCCACCGATACAAAGACTAAGCAGGTAAAATCAGTAACAATAGCATTGTGCTTTATAGATTGATTTCAACGTCAAGTTGGCACTATCACCTCTTTGGGTCATCACCTTTTTATGGTGATTGGCATATCTCATCTGACATTTTCCAGCCTGCTTTTTGATTGGCTAAATTTCTCTGTTAGCCCTCCCAAAGGCACAACCTTGGACCCTGTGTTTTGTCCAACAGCTGTGCTTCTCAGAAGCAGCTAAGCATTTTCATGAGGAAAGGACAGAGAGGTTAGGAAAAAATGTCAATCATCTCTATTTCTATTGTATTCCCGACTGCCCGGAGGATAAAGAGAATACCATTTAAGTGACTTCAGCATAAATGCTATTAATCTTGTGCCTAAATGAAATTGTAGTGTCTTGTCTAGTCTAATTAACATAATTTGAGGAATCACAGGTCTATTTCCAATAATTCAAAATATATATTAAACTAGTAGATTAATGTAATTAAATATATGTATGACATTTAAATAAATCTTTTAGAAACTGATCACATAGATTTCCTAAAATACCTTTACTTATGTACATATACTTATTAAATTATTACAAACAATAATGATTTTCTTTAGGAATAGGACTTTGTATCTCCTGTTGTCGTTGTTTAGTTACTAGGTCACGTGCAACTGTTTTGCAACCCCACCAGCTTGCAAAACCCCTGGTGTTTTGTAGCCCACCAGGCTCCTCTGTCCCCGGGATTTCCCAGGCAAGAATAGTGGAGTGGGTGGCCATTTCCTTTTCCATAAGGAAAGGTTAATGACTAAATCTCTAAAGAGGTCTTCCCCCAATGATAAAAGAATCTTCCAAATGCTAACACATACTACAAATTAGTCTGTGAGATGACTTGTAGCCCCATATGTAGATTGTCTAAAAATTTATTCTTAGAGGTGGAAATATAAAATATACACAAAATCAATTAGGAATAACTGAATATTTTTCTGAATTGTTTCATATAGTGTTTTCTGCTTTTGTTTTTGGTAATATAAAGTCAGCATTGAACAAAATTTTATTTCTACTCTTATTAATAATATTTATGCTTCCATAGTATTAAAACATTCATAGTAAGAAATAACAGAAATTTATTTGACATATAAATTTATAAAAATTTATTAATATGGGATTATGTCACAACCAAACAAATATACTTTTGTGACCATCTGTACTTACCTACATTATATTGCTTCAAAAAACTCTGTATCTACATAGATACTTGTAGTCAAGGACACTAGCACTAATATTTTATTTCTTATTAAATAAAGTTTCCTAAAGCTCACAAGAGATCACATTTCTTTTCATAAGGATTTCAGAAAAGTCTGGTGGAAAAATGTATACCATAAACACACTAGGAACTTTGGTAGAATAAATTATTTTACTATTAGTGGGAGAAGAGGAGAAAGGCCTATTCACTTTGTTGAGGAGCTGATCTAAAATGCATCAGCTGTCACCTGCGCAGCCCTGTTTGACAGTTCAATACCTCCTCATCTTCTGAGAACGGCATTGCTGAGTCCTAAGTAAACCGTGCCTGTATGCAAACTGTCAAAGAGAGCCTGACACTTCATTAGTACTGACCTCCACGATGACAATCACAACATGAAACCAAACAGCACAGCTAATTTTCATTAGAGTTCAAATTAATCTCCAAATTTTGCCATCTAGCACTGTGCAAAGCAAGTCGCAGGAAGAAAGCACTTGATGAACTCTGTGATAGACTGACAAAATCCTAAAGCTTAGGAATCCATATAACAGTCTGTATTCTAGCAGGTTCAATGTGATTATTTTCATAACTCAGGTGAAATACAGCCTAGGTGACCCACAGAGGAATTAGATTCAATTGTGATAACTCACAGCAAGGATTACAAATTGTCCAATCTCAGCAGTACTGCTGCTTTAACTCCCTTCTAGCTCAGATGCTTCAGAAAAACACCAACTGCCACAAGAGGCACACAGGTATGGTGGGACTTGCCAAGTTCTCTGATGTTTCTTTGTTGAGCTGCTTCCTGGCCTTACTCAAGCATGAAGTGCATGGCGAAATGCACAACACAGGATCTATAGTATAAGAAAGCCAGCAAGCAAACAGGACCAGGAAGTGTCATACTGAAACACTGTGCAGTGATGCAAATGAACCAATTTTCTGGCATTTGTTCTTCAGATTTCAAGAAGTCACAGTGCTAGGTCATTTGGGGGAAAGTATCCTCCTCTTAGGACCATCACAACCACATATTACCCATTTTCTTACCCTGTGAGGATTAAGGGAATGAACTTTGTTACTGACAAAGTCTATTTACCAGGGCCATCAGCATGTTCAACATCACATTGTCATGTCATACTGTCAGCGTATGTGACTCCTTGAATATTTAGTCAACTCTGTCTGGGGGAAAATACATTTTAAGGATGAAATAATTCATTTAAAACCACCTATTTTTGTATCTTAATACAGGGATTGATTTCTTACAGAACAAGGCAAATTTTCCCAGCAAATTATATCCAGTACCTTTGGAAGATCACTAAATCTTTGATGTAGCCCTGATCCTGTTTTTCAGATTACTGCTTCAGTGCTTCAAACGGTGGCCTGTTTTGTAGCTCTGGGCATGCTGCATAGATGATATACAATGCATACGGTATACTAACCTCAAGCACTGAGGCATAACTGCAGGATACTGAAGGGCAAGAGCAGCCAACTAACTTGGGAATTTAGCAATCAGATATAGATTGGCTCATTTTGTGCAAGGGCCCTGGACAGCTGGTGAAGGAAAGTGGCAGAGCTACAAATGGTGACAGGCTCTGGAGACAGTGACTACATTAGCAACGGTGATGTATATACTGTGACTCATTATTTTTCTACTTTTAGCCATCCTCACATAAATAGCAACAGCATTAGCAATAATAACTAAGCTGAGATATGAAACACCAATGATATATATTTAATTTTCTTAGCACTGAGACATTTGTCATAACATAATAGAGGTCACATGGCATAGTGGAAAAGAGAACAGGGCTTTGAAATCAGATAGACTGCAATTGAAATCCTGTTTTTGATACTTACTGATGCTGTGACCTTGAAATGGTTACTTAACCTCTTTTATTCTGAGTTACTCCCTGTAAGATGGTGATAATAAAACCCAAATTACTTGACTAAGGTATGGATTAGAAGTGATGTATGTGAATAGAGAGACAGCATCAAGTGTTAATTATAGTTTTGGTTTGGTAAGTCTGAATTTCCTGAGAATAATATATTCTGCTCATTGCTTAAACTAAAACTTAGATAGACTGCTAACAGGTTGATAAGACTGTTTTGAGTTTAATTTTATGGTTTGAATGCTTGCATTTTCCCAAAGCACACTTATCTAAGACAAAAATAATTCAAACTCTTTACTCAATTTCATTGTTTTCATTTAATTGAGAATGATTAGTTAATGGCAGATGCTGACCACAAGGAGGAGCTCAAGATTTCTTCATCCCTAATTCTTTCCCTGTTGTTTAGTGGCTAAGTTGCCTCCAACTCTTTTGCAACACCATGGGCTGTAGACCACCAGATTCCCGAGGCAACAATATTGAAGAATTTTGCCATTTCCTTCTCCAAGGAATTTTCTCCACCCACCAAGGGATTAATCCCATGTCTCATGCATTGCAGGCAGATTCTTTACCATTGAGTCACCAGGGAAGACCCAATTCTTTTCCTTGCATGCATGCTAAGTCAATTCAGTCACGTCTAACTCTTTGTGACCCTATGGACTCCAGCCTGCCAGGTTCCTCTGTCCATGGGATTCTCCAGGCAAGAATATTGGAGTGAGCTGTCATTCCCTCATCCACGGGATTTTTCCAATCCAGAGATTGAAACCTGTGTCTCATTATGTTTCCTGCATTGGTAGGCAGGTTCTTTATTACTAGCGCCCCCTGGAAAGACCCTAGACAGGGTAGAGCCCAGGTGATAGGAGTATTTGTCTCTCTGAGCCTTAGGACTCTCACACGCTCCCAATGCAGCCTCTCTTAAGATTCATTGCACTAAGGCCCTAGTCTTACCTTAGGAAATAATTGGGTAAAATGAAGACTTGTTTGCCTATGAAGAAGCACATCTTTGAGAAGGCCTATGATGGGTGGATTCATCTAGTCTTATCCTAAACACCGATGGGGGGTGGGGGTGGAACACTTTTTGCTTTTTCTTTAGTCTGGTATTCTCACTGGAGCAGTAATTTCTTCAGGACTGTGATCTGGAAACAGGTTAGGGAGAAGGAAATCAAGTAGATTTCTTGGCATATACAGGTGCTAGAATTTGTTTGTTTCATTTTCTTAAGAGGAGTGTTTGTTACCCCCACAGTGATCAGGCTGATGCACAATGGGATTTCATTAAGACCTGAACACAGAATTCATGCTAATACAGGGAAGCTTGGATTAGTCTAAGCTAGCTTGTAACTTGGCGATACATGAAAATGTTCAATATTTGAGCTTTCAGGATCCAAGATTCCAGGAAAAACAATCATTTTTCTATACATCAGTTTCCTCCTATAGGCAATAATGTTAGAGTTCAAGCTCATACTGCTTGCTATACGACAAGCCAATAAATCAAAAGATGAAGCCTTGGGACAAAACAATAGCAACTTTATTTGGAAAGGTAGTAAATCAAGATGGTGGACTTGCGAACCAAAGAACCATCTGACTTGAGTTAGAATTCAGGCTTTGTTTCTACTAAAAGAGGGAGTGTGGCTGGTTGTTGCAAACTTCTTGGTGCAGGAATCCTTTGTTCTTTCAGCTGCTCAAGTAAATCTGGTCAAGATGTTCCTGTAAACCTCCAACAAGACAAATGTTACTCTTTATTCTGCAACATTTAATTTCTATATGATTAGAAATGTGTTACACTTTTCAAAGTTTAAGCCTTGAGGATGGACTGTCCTGTATATTTCAGGCTATATTCAACATTCTTTCACAGAGGTGCAGAGTCAGCATGACTAATCACAGACAACAGAGCGCAAAGGTCAGAACTAAAGGAATAGATCCAACATGGAATTAGGTTTATTCTTCTCTGTGACAGTAGTATTTGCTCAGAACATGAGTTCAAATTTTGGATCTTCCATTAGCTAGTTGTACCGGTTTGGGTAAATTATTCATTCACTCAGTGCTTATTTTCTGATCTGTGATACTGAGATTATAAAATTGCATTTCTCAAGGTTGCAAATTCACTTGTTCATCAAATACTGATTGAGACCCTGCTTCTTGACAGACACTATTTTAGGTTCTAGAATATAATGCTGATCAACAAACACCCAGTTTACACAAACTATGTTCAAGTGAAGGACATTGACAGCAAACAAAAGAGATATGTCAGTTTAAGTGCTATCAATACAATAAAAGGTAAAATTTTGTTGAGAAAG